>NC_090810.1:33658981-33974537 GCF_036512215.1 Solanum lycopersicum | reverse complement strand
AATCTTGTGCGAAACATGGATGCACCCTATCAAAGTCTTTCCATGCTAGACCATCAGCGGGATGCCTTAACTTTCCATCTTTAGAACGTTCCTCTTCATGCCACCTCAAAGAATCTGCCGTCTTTGAGAACATAAATAGCCTTTTGAGTCTAGCAATTAATGAAAAATGTCTCAAAGTCTTTACAGAGACTCGATGTTTTTTTTTGAAGACTCAAGCTCACTATCAACTTTAGGAACTTGAATATATCATGAAGCTCCACAAGTATGACAAAATTCGTCATCCTTATGATCATTCCTGAACAACATGCAATCATTTGGACATGCATCAATTTTATCATAATCTAGACCAAGATTCTTAACCATAAACTTGGTTTTATAATAAGACTGAGTAATGTTCAACTCGGGCATCGCCTCTTTTCGTAACTCTAGAAGAGAAGTGAATGACTCATTGCTCCATCCATGTAAACACTTCAACAAATATAAGCGAAGTGTGAATGATAATTTAGAGAAACCTATACACCAGAATATAATTCTTGGTTTGCCTCTTCAAGTAAGCTATATAATTTCTTGGCATCTTCATTTGGACCATCATAAAAACCTCCAGCCTGTGCAACATCTCTAAATTGATCATTCAACAACCCATCAATATCATCACACGAGTAATCCATATCATCATCAACATTCAACTTGATATCCCATTCCCCGTGATTGATCCATCTAGTATAGACTTTAACGAATTCATGGCATATTAGATGATTATACACTACATTCCTTAGGTTCCAAAGAATATTACAACATTTCGCACATGGACACTGAATTTTCTCTCCATGAGGATCTCCATAAGAGTAAGCAAAATCTAGAAATGATTCAATGCCATCAATATACTCTTTGCTATACCTTGCTAAATTCATCCAATCCTTGGATGGGATATGTGAACTCCTAGAAGAATATATCAACATTTATTCTTTCAGTAATAATCATTAACAAGTTAAAAAATAAGTTTTAAAAGTCACGAGTAATGTATCAGATTCATGTGTTATGAGATGATAAAAGTTTCTTACCTATTCATGAGGCTTTCGCTATGTCAAAATCAAACCTTTAATCATCCATAAATGTTTTTCAATGTTGATGTTACTATAAATAAAAAAATAAGTACAGTTAATAGGATATACATAAATCTGTCCATAGATAAATGTGAAGATTTTGAGCGAAGAAATGAAGAAGAGACCACCTACGGAGATTGTGACATCCTGTCGTGCTTGTGACGGTCCGTAGGTGGCAGCTTAGTGCAGTTGCTGATGGAAGATAGGGATGTCTGACTAAGTGTGGGGTTACGGAGCTTGTGATGGTCCGTCATGCTTGTGACGGTCTGTAGATGGCAGCGTAGTGCAGTTGCTGAAGAAAGATGGGGAAGTCTGACTCAGTCTAAGTGCAGGGTTACAGAGACCATGACGGTCCGTCGAGTGTGTGACGGTCCGTTCTGCAGGTTCATCATGAAGTTTAGAGAAGTAATCCCAGTACCCATATTCCAAGAGTTTAAGTGTTTTGGAATGAAGACCCTCGACGGACCGTCATGCTTGTGACATTCTGTAGGTGGTAGCGTAGCGCAGCTGCTGAAGGAAGATGGGTAAGTCTAAGTGTGGGGTGACGGAGTCCACGATGGTCTGTAAAGTCTACGACAGTCCGTCCTATAGGTTCGTCATGAAGTTTGGAGAAGTAATCCCAGTACCCACCCTTTCTGTGAGTGCAATCAATTGGAATTGTTGAAAAGTGAATCGAGATCATAGATCCCCTGTACAACCCCAAGGCAACCTAAGAGAGAACGAATGACTCTAGCAAAGTCAACCCAGGAGAGAACTCTTACGGATTTTGTATAATAGGAATCTAAGGAAATCTAGTATATGCAGAAACACAAAGCATAGGAAACAGGACAAATGTTGAAGCTGAAATCACAGCAATTTCGAAAGCACTAAGTTATTGCAAGAGGTGTGGGATCACAAATGCCTTTTTAGAGACTGACTCGCTAAGTCTCAAGAACATGATTCAATGAGAGTGGAGGTTAACTTGGAGTTTAATTGATAAGATAGAGGATATGCATATGATTATGGGAACAATACAAATCAAGATAGTACATATATTTAGAGAAGTTAATCAATTAGCAAATTGCATCACAAACATATCTATTAACCAAGAAAACAGGCAGAAGTATCACAGATTAACAAATTAACAAACAAAGATTAAGACGAGCATAGTAAAAAAATTAGCGACCACATATTAAAAAAAACTGTATAGCAAGAAAGATCTTAAACATTGACAAACAACAGTACCTGCAATCAGAATAAGAACAAGGAAAATCTTAAGCATCTACAGACATTAACATGAAAAGCAAAGGAAAACCTAAACGTTTACGAGCTACAATCCAAAAATCAACTGAATTTCCGAAAAATCAAATAACTTTTGCAAAACAGAATCGTTCTTACTCATAAAGAAATCGTTCTTACTCTTCAAGGAATTGTTCAACTCTTCAGCTCAGTTCATCGAATATTTAGCTTGTATTAGAAAAGAGAACTACTTCTTCAGCAATCTTCACCTCTCTTCACTTCGAACCTTTAGTTCTTCAGCTTGTATTGGATCCTTTAGTTCTTCAGCCAATTCTTTTGCTGAAAAGAGAAACGTGAACTCCAAAGCTGAAAGAGGAAAGTGAAGTCAAAATGGTTTGTTAATGTTTAATTTTTTTGGCCAATAAAAATGGGAGGGAATGTGAAAAATGAAAGCTGAAAGAGAAAAGTGAAGTCAAAATGTTTTGTTAATGTTTAATTTTTTTGGCCAATAAAAATGGGAGGGAGTTTTAATAATATTAGAGGGAATATAATATTTTAGTGAAAAATTCTAAGGCAACACTTATAAAGTGTTGTTTTTTTAATTATAAGAATAGGACATTTTAGAACTGTGGTCATATATGTAAATAGGTGTTGCCAATTATATCATACTTTAATAACACTTATAAAGTGTATCTTATATTATTAAAGAGTACACTTTTGAAGTGTTGCCATTGTAGTTAAAAGTGAAATTTTTTGGCTACGCTTTAAAAGCCTTCCCAAAACTACTTTAGGCAACACTTTACAAGTGTAGTCCAGAATAAGTGTGGTCGTAGACCTAAAATTGTGTAGTGTGAAAAGGTTTAATTTTTTCGATTTTTCTCAATATGATTCTTCAAACATGCTAGGATGTGAAAAAAAAGGTATCAGAGCATGGGGATGAATACCCTAGAAATGATGTCTCATTAAACAACGTCTATGTAGATTCATATTCATAATTGTGAAGCGCGTCACACATAGGAATGAGAGAATATGTGATTCTTAGAAACTCTCATCTTCTTTTATTCCTCAGTCGTTCCTCTAGAGTCTTGTTATGTTCTTTCACCTAAACCTCTTATCGTGGTTATAGGTATGAATACTCAAAGAGCAAATATTAGAAGGACCAAGGAAGAAACGGCGAATCTAGGAGCACAAGAAGACCAAGTGCCTCCAAAAGACAACCAAGTGCAACCACTTGAAGAAGTTTCTATGGGTTATCAAGTTCCGGTTGTTCATCAACCAATGACCAATAGAGACATAAGGGAGGCTTTTCTCACTTTAACCAAAACCATGACCTCTCAAGAAAATTTCATCACTTCACAAGTGCAGCCATGATGTCCAAAATGAATGGGGAAGTTGGACCTCGAGTGTCTCAACATGCTAAAAACATGGCCTCTCGTTTGAGTGACCTTACTAGAATTAATCCCCCTTTATTATTTAGGTCAAAGTCGGATGACGACACACATGATATTTTTGATGGGGTTTATACGATTCTCTTGATATGGGTGTGACCTTAATTGAGAAGGCCAAATCGGCGGCCAATCAACTCAATGTTGTGGACCAAACTTGGTACGTGCAATGGAGGGATTGTAAGGCACTAAGGGCTGGTCCGGTGATTTGGGAGATTTTTCTGACGGATTTTATTGGTAGGTTATTTCCTAGAGAAATGAGGGAAGCTAAGGTGGAATAATTCATCAATCTTCGTCGACAAGGTATAATTGAACTTGACTACTATTTGATGTTTACTAAGTTTTCCATGTATGCTCCATCCTTGGTTTAAAACAGAAGGGATGAGATGTGTAATTTTGTTACGGGGGTGTCTGATGAATTGGAAGAACACAAGATTAAAGAGGAAGAATAGAGAGGCCAAGAAGCGAAGGTCTTATGAAGGTGGTTCTTCTAAGGGTAGGCTTTACATTTAAGATAATGCTAGGTTCATGAAGAGCTTTTACAATCAATCTTCTTCTAAATTGTCAAGACTCGTGATGATATGGTGTTTAACCCTAGTCTCAAAATGGAAGAGGTACTAGCTCACCAAGAAAGAGACCAACTTGTGTAAATTGTAGGAAGAAAGATTTTTGTGATTTCCTTGTTCGGACAGACAATTGCTTTGGGTTTGGAAAGAGTCAACACAAGTGGGTAACCTCAAGCTAGTTGTTCTAATGTTGATGCGCTATAGAATAATCACTTTTATGCTCTACTCCCTAGGGGGGAACAAGATAGTTCTCCCGATGTGGTGGTAAGTATGTTATTAGTCTTCTCTATTGATGTTTATGCTTTACTTTATCCATCTGCTACATTATCCTTTCTAACTCCATAAATAACTAGAAAAACTTGTATTTTTCCCGATATTTTAAATGAACTTTTCATGGTAAGTACCACGGTAGGTGAGTGGGTGGTTGCAAAGTGTGTGTATATACATTGTCCTATAATACTGCTTATAGATGTACTCATGTTGAATTAGTAACTATTGATATGGTCGACTTTGATGTCATATTGGGGATGAATTATTTTAATAATTGTTTTGCTTCCATTGATTGTAGAATAAGAATTGTTAAGTTCAATTTTGATAGTAAACCCGTCTTAGATTGGAAAGAAGGAAATTATATTCCTAAAAATTGTATCATCTCTTTTCTTAAGGATTGTAAAATAATTTCAAAGGGTTTTTATCATATTGTTAGAGTCAAAGATTTAAAATTCGAAAATCCTGCAATTGAGTTAGTCATCGTAGTTACAGAATTTTTGGAGGTCTTCCCTAATGATCTTCCAGCAATCCCTCCCTAACGGGAAATTGAATTTGATATTGGCTTGCTACCAGATACCAACCAATTTTCATTCCTCCTTGTCGGATGCCTCCAAACGAATTGAAAGAGTTGAACGCTCAAATCAAAGACTTACTGGACAAAGACTTCATTAGACTTGGTATTTTTCCATGAGGTGCACCGATGTTTGTTGTGAAAAAGAAGGATGGGTCCTTTAGAATGTGCATTGATTATCTCCAACTCAATAAAGTCACAGTTAAGAACAATTATCATCTCCCTTATATTAGAAATTTGTTTGATCAACTCCAAGGGGAAAGCTACTTTTCTAAGATTGACTCGTGATCGGGGTATCACAAACATAGGGTGAGAGGTAAGGATAAACAAAAAAGGCATTGGGTATTAGATATTGCCACTATGATTAATTAGTAATGTCCTTTTGTATCACTAAATGTCACATCCGGGAAGAACCCCGTAGAAGTAACATCGTGTACTTGACCTCTCGGAGGTCTTATACAAGCCCATGGCTATTATTCATCGCATTGTAATAGGTAGATTTAGTGGAAAATGTAATACTTTTTTCGCACATCATATGCTAGAACTTTACATCATGTATATATATATCATTATACATAGTTAAAGACTCTAGTCTCATTTGATATCGTAGACAAACATCATAAGAGTACTTTAGGGACACGATCCTTATAAAATAATACACAAGTGCGATATTTAAAATTTTTACAATAAAGACATGACATTAGGAATCTTTGGATTTAGGGATTCCTTTCCTTGAGCTTGGGAATCATCTATCAATCTCTTCACCATTAAAGACATCCTCTAAACATCTATAACCTGCACTTTGTGTAAAAAGTAGAGGATAATGGAGTTAGTACAAGAATGCACTAAGAATGGTTACCATGCAAAAACATGCATTTAAAAAAGAAATTTTCTTGAAGTCATACTTCATGCCTTTTTCGAGTAAATCTTCGTAAAACCTTTATACAATAGAACTTATGTCACCTACATACTTCTTATAGACATATTCAAAGGCCAAACATCGTATAAAATCACAAATAGAATTTAAGGCACATTTAAGGTCACTTTACAGTGAGCTCTTTTCTTTGTACAAAAAGTATTTTTCATTAGCAGTGAACATCTTTCTTTTAACAATAAGTATTTTTCATTAGAAGTGAACATCTTTCTTTTGACTTCTTAATATCCCTACTAACCTTCTAGTGATAGTTAGAGCAATCAATAACCTTAAGGCCAAAAGGAATCATTCATATAACTTATGTAAGCCAACACATCCCCTCATAGAAGTATAATACGTGAACCACACACTTAGTCCACGAAATAAGAACATTACAATAAACTCTTGTCATTATGCATATAAACTTATTTTTCGTTATATAAAACCTTAAGAAACGTCACGTATAATCCCAATATAAATCTACCAGAGAATTGTACATGTGAATCCCCATGGAACTTGGAGGCATCATGGAAACATCACTTTAGCACCCTTTTTGGGTCATCGGTCTATCAACCTCATGAGAATTATTGTGACATACAATCCTCAAATAGGAAGGGACACACTTTCCTTCAAGTTCACTAGGTGCTAAGCAAAATTTCCTTATTAAAAGTCTTTATTACATTACATTATGAAACGTAGTCTTTCGGAGATTCACTCCACATATTCTTAGCTCATAGGTTATGGATGAGAAGTCCTTTCATCAACCTATATTATTTGAGAAAACCATTCACATGGACATAACATATGTATGCAACTATAGAGTTTAGGATACTGTTGAGAACACCTTTCAAGAGACCCTATATTGACTAGATACTCATTCATTTGTGTGTGTACATACATGTGAGGAAACCTTTCACATAACACCTTTTGACCACACATTTTCATACTTCACTCCATTCATGCATAAGTGTAAAAGTGAAACTATATGAGCCATGCTTTCATATAAACACATTTAGACAATAGGTATAATAGTACTTCATCATACAACATACTTTACATTATAACATTAAAGAGATGCTCATAACATACTAATGCATTCATATCCAAGTACATAAGAGACCAAACCTAGGAACTATCATATCAAGGTACTCATGTGCACTGCATAGACAAGGTCCCATACCCTGTCCCATACTAGTACACCAATAAATTCATCATAGTTAAGGAAACACATATCATACTTTCATAGATATAAAGTTAACATGCATTGTAGTTGACACTAGTGAGTATGAAAACAACCTTTCATTAGACACTATAATCCTATACTACTTGTAAGCATGAATGTAGAGTGAGGTATGTATACATTGGTCAATATGATCATAGCAGGTCTATCAACAACACATTGAGGCAGCCACCCTCTTAGGACAACAATTCCACAACCACGTATAGACCATACAACACATAGTATCATAGGAGCAAGCCACCTTCATATTACTATTAAGACTTCTAACTTAGCTATTCATGTATTCACATAGGGGCACATATGTAGGTAGCATCATTCCTTAATATTTCATTTATGACAGCACCTACGCATAAACTTAACATAATCATTCACATGCTCATAACAATAGTAACATAACCTAGATTCAAAACTAGAGTAGAAGCCTAGGCACAAGTTACATATAAGGTGATCATCCTAACAATAAATTCATATATTCATCAATTTCACTTAAAGGCCATGGTAAAAACATATATAATTATAATAAAGTAAACACCTCCAAATGCCATAGAAGACTTCATCAACAATACTATAAAGAAGTTGAAGAGTAGAGCAATTCTTACCAATCCTTTAGCCTTTGGTCATCGTTAACAATTGATAGTTTTTAATCAATAATTCAAGTATAGGGAAGTATCTAAGGTACAAAAAATTATAAAAGAAATCATGTACAATTTGCTACAAGATCATACTACAATCTAATACAATTCATCTTATATATATACTAGGATGTAAAGAGTTAAAGATCATCAACCAATTTCCCTATTCTTGTTGATCAATAATATAAACAATATACTTTTAGGCCAGCAGATAAAGAGATAGAACATCATATCTTAAACATGTTTCATAAACTCTAGAATATTAATCACTATATTACATTACTCTACCAAGGCTATAGGCTATAAGAACCTAAATCAATATTTACCTATTCAATGGTTATCTATTCATATTCTATAAATTATACCTAATTATCATCACATTATACGTATAGGAAGTATCTAAGGACAATTCACCATGATCGAGTCACAGAACAACCACCCCAACGTCAAGATTACAAGTTATCACATGATAAACTAGAAGAACCTAGATAATTCATACTAAGACTGCTTTACATTGATCATACAAGATTTATACCCACAATTTAACCATGATATTACCCTAAGGCAGTAGCTACAAGAATCTTAACATAATAAAATTCCCCATTTATACATTTAACTATCAATGTTATATTAAACACACAGAGATCTAAGCAAGCCTTATTAAAATCTTCATACATTGGTTCACATAGATAATTTATCAATAGTTCACCATCAATATACATACTAGACAGTTGACATAAGAATATTAACATAATTGAAACACTAATAGATGTGCATAAGATCAAGATCATAAAGTCATACATAGGCTAAAATCGATTTGGTGAAACAGCATGGGTTGATCATGCAATTTGATTGAAAATCACGTGCAAATTAGTACATATTAATCAATTCCTTCATATTATGCTTTTGAAGTAAATTTAAGAAATAACCCATGCCTAGATTGATGAAGAAGGGATTTGATCATGGAACTTTTATGAAAACATTGAGTTTAACTCTCCAAGTGAAAAGTTACTTCGATATGAAGGATCGCCATACCTTTTTTAGATGAAGAATCGACTAAAATTTGGTTATGAAATCAATGAAGAACTTCAAACCTAGCTTCAATCTTAAGCTTATTTAAAGAAGCTTTACAAATCTTGAATTTTCGTGAATGGAATCTTCTATTTTTATTTTTTTCTTCAGGTTTCTTCCTAGGGTTTGTGAGAGAAGAGAATGATGAATTTAAAAGTTTAATTAGAAATATTTAAATATTTATAGGACTTGTGAAATCCATTTTATTTAGGTTTTCATAGTGTAAAAGGTGAGGAAAATTATCTTACTTAATTTATTCCCACGGCAAAAACAGAACTACCACTACTAGAAATTTGGTCTACTGCCACGGTTCACCTATCGTTGCAATTGATGTTTTTACCGTAGCCATAGGTCTAAGGCTACGGTTACACCAACCGCTACAACAGATCGCGTAGCAATAGAGCTGTTGCTATGGTTCTGTGCGACAGTTCATATAACCGTAGCCATACATTGACCTATTGCCACGGTTATCATTTGAATTAATTGCCAACGGTTGTATGTATTGGTACAGTTTTTAACCGTCGTAATAGAGGTTTATGCATCAGTTCTGTTAAGGCTATGGCTACAGTTTTTTTCGATTCAACACACCATTTCACTCAATTGCGACGGTTGTTATAGGGATATTGCAACACTTTTAAACAATTGTAGAACTGTTGCTTAATGCCTATTGCAACGGTTATTACCTGCTATTTGCAACAATTCTAATGCAATATTAGTAAGCTATATTTACCTGCTATATACTAAATCATCCATGAGAATAAATTTTATAACATAAAAATACACATAAATCGTTAACGAGAATAAATGTTCATTACCTTAATTAGAATTCAAGATCCGTGATTCTAATATAAATTAAAGCAAAATGTACAAATCATTTTAAAGCATTCAAAAAAGGTGAAACACATGCCATAAAATTTTCAATCTTCAAAAATATATGATTTCTAGAACATCAATAAAGTTTACATCAATATATACTTCAGCTCTTATGTCAAGTCTTCACTATTGCTTTCATTGCCTTCTTCGATTTCGTCACCTACATACAATCAGAAAAAAATATAAATAATTTAGGAAACCTCAAATCTTGGAAATAACAAGTATACATGTAGTTACAACCTGCAGGCATTAGCTTTTAGAATTGTTCAATCCTAAAACTTTGAAATCAAGTACATGCCAATCAAGTTTCCAACACTAAAAAGATAAAAGGTGGAAGAGAGAATAAATGTCCAATCTGAATCCTCCAATGAACCATCAGTGTCAAGTATCAGATGAAGAAGATGGATCAGAAGAAGAAGAGGAGGAGGAAGAGGAAGTTTTTCAAGAAAATGACATTGGAAACCTTCAAAGTCACTACCAAAACCAGCAGATGCCACAGTCAGTCTACAAAAAGCAAGAAAAATGGGCTAATTTCACAGTAAGCGAACAAGAATTGAACAAAGGGACAAGAAGAATGAAGCCAAAGAGAGCTAAAATAGATGTTATAGAAGGCCATGGAGGCCGAATTATTCGAGCCACGGGAAGGAAAGACAGACACAGTAAGGTTTCAACTGCAAAAGATCCGAAGGATCGACGAGTTAGGCTTTCACCAAACACTGCAATTCAGTTCTATGATGTGCAAGATAGGCTTGGGTATGACCGTCCAAGTAAGGCTATTGATTGGCTGATTAAAGAAGCTAAAGCTGCAATTGATGCTCTTGGTGAGTTCCCTAATAATTTTCACTCTACTAAACTAAATCCCAAAAAAATGCAGTATTCATTTGATCAAGAACAGAGTCCAGAATTTAACCAAGAAAATAGAGGTGTTCCCAATTCTGAATATGGAGTTCAAGACAAACAGCAAGAGGTGAATTATGACATCCCAAACTTGTTTTCACTCAACTAGCTGCTCTCATTCAAACTTCTACAAGCAGCAGCAGAAACAAGAGACCAGACTACATGCAGTAATTAGCTACTACGTTGGCTCGACTAAGCATAATCGTGAAGCTAGGATTCAACACTATGTATAATGCTACAAGAAACCAGCAGCAGAAACAAGAGAGCAGCTGCAGAAACAAGATACACCAGCAGCAAGAACAAGATAGCAGTTGCAGAAACAAGATAGGCCAGCAGCAAAAACAAGACAGCAGCTGCAGAAACAAGATAGTCCAGCAGCAGAAACAAGAGTCTAGACTACAAGCAGTAGAAACAACACTATCATGCTACAAGACACATGTTTAATTAACATAAACAAGAAACCAGATTACATGCAGTAATTAGCTATTCCATTCTAATCCTATAGCAAGTAGCAACAACAAATACCAATCAAAACATAGAATTAGCGACACCAACCTTGTTTATCCCCTTGAACAGAAGTAGATTCTCTTGGTGAAGGAGTCGACAATGCTGCCAATATGTTAGGATCAATTAATCCCGCATGCTTAAGTTATGAAATAACATCTGCAATAACTTCTTGTCGCACAATTTTCTTTTGTTCCTCCATTTGTTTCTCCATTTTCTGCATCCTCTCTTGCATTTCATGCATTCCATCAGTTGTTGCACTTAAAGTTGATTCCCAATTGCCAACTTTTTTTTTTCAAAGTAGTCTTTGTAACTCCTGCGCCATATAGTCTTAGACGTCCCGGATGTTCAGGACCCATGACGCTTGAAAATGCATCAACATACTCACCATTTATGCTTATTTATTTTTCAATTTGCTCCATTTCAGCCTACCAAAGTATATCCAACAAATACAATCTTATGAAATAAATAATTGATCTCAACAAAAAAAATTAAAATAGACAGGCACATACAATTTTACTAGTAGTATCTTCATTTGAGGCCTTGTACGATCGCCCAGGTTTTCTTGTTCTTGTAACCACAAAGATATCCTTAGATGATACTGTCTCCTTATCTTTCTCCTAGTCGAATTGAAATATATATAAAAACTAAACTCACATTGGAAGAGATCCAAAAGAAAATTTCATTAAAAAATAATATATCAGAGAACTCACCAGCTTATTACGAACTAAAGCGAAACTCTTTTTGCCAGCAGTGTGTGGATTCATCAGTTTTTTTCGATTCTTTGCATTTTTTTCAGACATTTTCTGCAAAGAAATGAATCAGTAATGTTAATCGAAGGTATATTAGTGTTATATAGTGTACTAGACGAGGTAAATATTAGACTGTTTGAGCTCTCAGTTTGAGTCAGAACTTCGCAGTAATATAAGCAAGGAGTTATTGCAGGCCATTCATGTTGCAAAAAAACAAGAGAAGCCCCCAAATTGCAGCATATCATGAAGCTCATACAAGCCATAGTTATATGGAAACTTTGGAAGAGAAGGAATGCTTAAAGACATGTTAAAAAGGTCTCTTTTTAATAAAATGTACATTCACTGTCAATATAATATGAATTGTGCAAGCAGTTAAAAACTTGAAAAACAAATTCAAGTTCCACACATTTCTATTAATGACACACAAATTCCTAAGACTAACACAATTATAGCCAGTTTAAATTATAGACACTGCATCCAAATAAAACACCGAACATGTAAAGTGAGAAGTAAATCATACAAAGCAAATCAATTTGTGCTTCGTGAATGATCAAAACAATATCGCAAAATGCACAAATCCACCCAATATCATTAACTTTAACGAATAAATAGGGCATTATGTGTCACACTTTATGATGGCAGTGACTCATAAGGGAAGATAACATTAAACCGAACAAGCAAAAGACATAGACAATATCAGAATCCGAATGTATTTCAAAGTAAAACGACAGTGATACTCAAGTTTGAACATCTCTTAATAATCAAAAACAAAATTGAAGATAACCTTTGCGACTTGTGTTGTAATTTTCTGTAGATTAGCCTATCATGTACTTTTAGGACTCAACCTTAAGGAAAAATAAGGTGTAACAGAAAAGCAATTACATTACTGATTTTCGTTTGCTTGTCATGTCTAGCTATAGTGCAGTCTCTTGTCTCTCTTTACTTTCTCTCATCTCATTGTCTGTGGTTCCTATGAATGAGTATAACAATATATTCTTTCAAATTATACAGCCTTCACCCATGATTCATGTCTTCCCTTTTTAAAATGAGAGGAAAATGAACTTCATATACTGATTAGCGAGATTGAGTCCAAAAACTATTTAGTTTTGTCATCTTTGTCCTTGTGAAACTGATCCGCCATACTTTAACTGCGTGAATTCTAGTAGACTAACTTGCATCACCCAGTTGCACTCCAATATATTGCTATTCATTAACCTGGTTTATCGTTATATTTGTCTCATAAGCATCAAAACTGAAATACTTGATATTATGAACAAATCTGAGTTCATATTTGTCAATCCAAATGCAACTGGACGATCTGGTTGTGGAGAATCTTTCATGACAACAACTAGCTCTGAAGCTGCTAAGTTGCGCGGCAAGTCTAGCTGACATCTTATTATATACTCATATTATGTACGTTAGTCGTTATATATATACACTTACAACAGTGAGTATATACTATATAGTCTATCTGTAGTAATAAATCAACAATGTTAGCAGTCAGAAACAGAAGGTTTTGTTATTTTTTTCTCCTTTTTGCCCAAATGTTATGTACATCAGTTGTTGTAAAGAATAAGATTTTCTTTGCCATGGAAAGGTGAAAGTAGAAAAATATTAAATACAGAAAATCAAATGAAAAGCATACTCTTCTGTCTTCATATGCTCGAAATTTTGAACATTACTTTCTTCATTTTTGCTCTCAAATTAAGCCATATCAGTCAACAAAAAGTGAAGCAAATACCAGTAGGAAGTAATTTGGGAGTAATTTTTGTCCACATTCACATCAAATGGGGAATATTAAGGAAGAATTCAGCTGGAACAAAAAAATATGCAGAAAGAAATACTTAAAGATCCACAAACATGGAGCACTAGATTTTGACTCTCTTATATATCACAGAATCAAACAGGGGAAGTTTATACACTAACTATATTGGAGCAAATAACATAGGTTTAAGACTAACCCATATATTATTCTTTAACATGTTTCAAAATTAATTCAATGGGGACTTAAAAATCATGAACTAGCATAGAAAACTTAAACATTATTAACCTTTAAGATGAATTCGTAGTCGAACCTCAAAAACACCACCAAAAAGAATGAGCTGGTTGTTTTCCCCGACGAGCTTCAGCAACAGCTTCACAATCGAGCTTCAACAACGAGCTTCAGCAACAACTTCACCTACGAGCTTCACCAACAACTTCACCGATAGCTCTTCAGCAACGAGCTTCACCAACAGCTTCACCAACAAGCTTCACCAACGAGCTTCACCAACAGCTTCACCAACAAATTTCGTTTTTCTCACCAAAATCTTCAGAAATTCCTTTCACATGCAGCTTCACCCACAAAAATCTCTCTCACATTGCTTTGATGAAATTTCTGAAAAATAAGGGTTTCTAATCAATTTCATTCTTTTTCTCTACATTTTCTAAAAAGTTAATAAATAAGAATTAATTTTTTAGGAGGGACTAATTATATTGGAGGCAAATATATTTTTTAGGAGGAAAAAATATTTAGGGCTAAAAAATCAGAATTATTTTTCTAAAAAACCGTTGCCATAGAGTTGTCTATAGTAACAGTTTTAAAACTTGTTGCTATACCTTCTCTATAGGGACGGTTATCGGGATTATGCAACAGTTTATTTTAAGAATTGTTCTATTAGATTCAAGGATATTTGGCCACGGTTATAACCGTTGTAATAGGTTAGCTATTGCTACGATGGTATAACCGTTGCTAAATAAGCGTTGCAGTAAGTCAAATTTCTAGTAGTGTACACTAAATCATTCACTAAAATGGATATAATATTTTATTGGAAAACTAGATTCACGCGTAATTGGTGGCATTGGAAAAGGATTTAAATATATTTAATTTGATAGGTGATGTTTCCCTTAGTTCTTTATATTTTAAGAGATATGGTAATTTCAAGGAAAACCTTTTGAACATCATGGACGTTATTGGACGTTTGACCTTCAAACTTCACGAAACTTGACACATTTCCTATAAATACTATAATAACTCATATAAGGACCTCATAATCTCATGAAACACACATAAACACATATAAGAAACACATGTGACTTCGTCACCGAAGGTCTTAGTTATCCCTTGACGTTTAATTTTCAAATCACCTAAACATTCTTTAAAGCACAACATTAACATGTTAACAAGATTATAGGAACAAGTGAGGCTACCGACACCCTAAATAATTTTTGGGGTATTACTCTAATTATTTGGCAGCGTTTATGGATCTCATGAATAGAATGATTCAAAGATATCGAGATTCATTTGTCATTTTTTTCATTGACGAAATCTTGGTATATTAAAAAAATTATGGTGAACACATAGATCATCAAAGAGTTGGGTTGAAAATGCTGAAGGAAAACCAACTATTTGACATGTATAGCAAATGTGAGTTTTAGTTGAGGTCGGTGACGTTTCTTGGTCATTTCATCTCTAGAGAGGAGGTTTAGGTTGATCCAAAGCAAAATTGAAGTGATCAACGATTGGCCTAGACCATTGACTCCAATAGACATTCAAAGCTTTTTGTATCTAGCGGGATATTATAGAAGGTTTGTGGATGGCTTTGCATCCATTTTATCTCCTTTGACCACTTTAACGCAAAAGAGTATGAAATTTGAGTTGTTGGAGGAATGTGAAAGAAACTTCCAAATCTTGAAAGAGCGGCTTACCTCTGCTTCGGTGTTGACATTACCAGAGGAGACCAAGGGTTTTATTGTGTATTGTGATTCATCCCGAGTTTATTTAGGGTGTGTTCTTATGCAACATTGGAAAGTAGAAGCCTATGCTTCTAGATAACTTAAGGTGCATGAGAAGAATTATCCAACTCATGATCATAAGTGAGTGGCCGTGATATTAGCCTTTAAAGTATGCAGGCTATATTTGTATGGTTTCCATGTTGATGGGTATACTGACTACAAAGTTATTAATATGTATTTACTTAAATGTTTTTGAATCTCCAACAAAGAAGGTTGTTGGAATTTTCGAAAGATTACGACATGTGTGTTCTCTACAACCCCAGCAAAGCCTATGTGGTTGAAGACGCTCTAAGACCCGGTGAAAAATGGTCATAGGTTTGCTAAATAGGGTGTTCGATTGGAAGATTAATCAAATTGTAGTTTTATGGTCCATCATAAATTTGAAGCATCTTTGGTGGTTGTGAAGAATTCTATGCGACACCTTGATCAATTATTAATGTATTTGGAGATTTCATTCCTTAGTAAGCTTAATGAGTCATTCTCCTTGGGGGTAGATGGTGTCTTCAGGTATGAAGAAAGGTTTTTTATGCCCAATGTTTATGATTTGAGAAACTCTATTCTTGAGGAAGCTCATGGTTCCCATAATTCCATTCATCGGGGTTCTACAAAGATGTATCATTACCTTAGAGTAGTATTTTTTTCACATCCACGAAGCACCCCTAGACGTTACCAACGTCGTCGTTTTTCTTTGAGGAATAAGACTAGCCTCTTAGATTACATCATTAACTATCATAGGATAAATTACTCAAACATAGAAGCTTAAGTGAATTCAACATCATAAGACACCATAAATGTGCAAGATCATCATATACATATCATGTACCAGTATACACATATACATATATAAAACATCGTCCTAAGACTTCGCTCAAGGCAAGCTAGTTCAATGTTAAGGTAGAGTCCCATTCTTTACCTAGTCTAAGCTAAACCCCTTAGGGCAACACAGTTAGAGTTCATTACTTTAGTTCATTTCACCTTTTTGGAACATCTTGCCTTAACTAATGTAGACCCAATGAGCTAATGTGGAATCCTGTGTAATGGAACCCTACACCTATGGAAGCCGGACTACTTGCCAAGGTAGTGCCAAAACGAAAACATAGAAACTACGTGGATCCACTAGCAAGTTTTCTTATGGGGACAACATAGTTCAAAAACTAGGAGATATATCTGGGACACTGTTTATGCTACATTCATTATCGTCTCCAATCTCAAGAGTACATTACTGATCCTACCTTCCCTATATGGGAGGGGACACTACTAACTCAAGTTTACTCGGTGCTAAGCTAGAGTCCTTTTTGTAATGTCTCTAATGTCTTTAATAATCATCATATCTTAATGTACGTTATAGGGTATAATACCTTGTATATTCATTATCATTAGTTCATTAGGAACCATATGAGAATATCCTTTCATGGAAACCCTCAGATGTGAGATTATCATAACATCATCATTATGTTATAATATGGTATATCAGTACTTCATAACTACCCATATATACTTTCATTTTAAACATAATTTCAGAATCACATAGTCAAGACATTTCCATTCATCATCATACAAACACAAACATGGGCTAATCAAAAGTCATGTTTCAATTGAAGTACATCATCAATAGTAATTTACACAAGAACAAGGTCAATTGCATCATAACAATCCAATTAACAATAATTCATAACCTAGGGTTTGGGGAAATAAGGTTCATAATTTATTCATCAAGAATTTGATGAAATCACAACAATACCTTACCCTAGTAAATGCATACATGAACTAGAATAGGTAAAACAAGTCTAATGATCAATTCATTCTTCAACTACCATCAATTCATAACCAAGATCTAATATTTGGGAAATTATGGGAGGAAACATTATCAACATAAAATTGCATTAATTAACACAAATTATAAAAAAATCTATACTCAATTAGTTATAGGAAATCACAATTTATCATCAATTTGAAGTTTAAAAGAAAACCCATTAGAATTGGAAAACCCCATGAAATCGGGTAATTTAGAAATAAACTTTGAAAAGATCTCTTGGGGAAAGGATTCCAAATAGTGAGAATCCATACCTTAATGAAGATTATTCCATGAAATTGAAGTGAAATCCTAGAGCAATTGACCTTCTTCTTTAAGTTTTGTTCCTTCTTCAATGGAAAATTTTGGGAGAGAGAAACTAGAGACAGGTGAGAGGTTTTGGTTTTTTTTTGGAAATTGGGTTTGTATTTAGTTAAATTGGATTAACACTGATAATAATTCAATATATAGTCACCCCCTAAATTACCCAAAACACCCCTTACTTAAATGGTCTCTCCGAGAGGTAAAAATGTCACAAATATGACTTTAATGGATCTCCAAAGTGGCTCTGCGTTGTGGGGCCAACACACATTTTTAAATTTTAAAAGGAGAATGAACAAGTGAGGTCCGTGTTGGCTAGGCATTGTGCATCAGCCCACTGATTCTGGAATTACATAGACTGCTTTGGCAGCCTGCCCACCCATGTTTGGGTCCTCCTACAAGACCCTTTGGGGGTCCTTGAAGCATCGTAATTGGACGTTTAGACCTTCAATACCACACTCTACCTGACCAATGACTTTTTACATCTTTTAGACTTCATTTGACCGTCCCAAACCTTCACCAAATATAGCGACGTCATCTAGTTCAATTTAGCTACTTTCGAGGCATCATGGACATTTTTTGATGTCTTGTGTCTAAAACATCCCAGATGACTTATAAACTATATTCTAGGTCATAAAAAAAGTCTCTAAATCATCATACATTCATTATAGTCTCTAGATACGGTATCAAATTTTCGGAGTGTTACATTATCCCCCCCTTAGGAACACTCGTCCATGTAAGACACAAAAATTTAATAAAGGATATGATAAACTCAGGACTAGCATCCCAACTACCAATATATCACATAAATATCAACTTCCATATGAATTATAACTCAATAAGTGTTACACAACTCCATTCAACAGATAATCATGGCATTTACAAAAATGACTAAAAAACATAAATTTCCACCCTTAGGGCTTAAAGTGTAAACTTGAGGAATTTCCTACACACAATAACAACATGAGATCAACATATCATATAGGAGGAAATTATGCCAAAGTTTCTTTCTCAAAATATCAACATGCTCTATATAACATTATGAAGGCAACAACATAAAAATACACAATCAAGTTCAATTCAATCAAAAGAGGAATTTTTCCTTATAGTTCATTTTAACACAAACCTTTTACCATAACCATGCATATCTTTGCAAAACAAGTCAAATTTAAATCAACACATTATTTCCATTATTCATAGGAATATCTAATATTAACAAGCAAAAAGATAAGGATAACAGGACTATATGTCGGCCTCCGCCTCCCATGTTGCTCTATCAACTAGGTGGTTCCTCCAGAACACCTTTGTGAACGCAACCTCTTTGTTCCTCAGCCTCTTCACTTGAGGATCAAGGATTTGAACCACAACCTCATCATAGGAGAGTTCCACTTTAACATCGAAACCTTCAATAAGAAGAATTGAATCAGTAACACCGATACACTTCCTAATAATATAAACATGTAAAATCGGATGAATAGAATTCAATTCACTAGGGATTTTCAAATCACAGGCAACCTTACCAACCCTTTGAAAGATTTCATAGGGACCCACATAACGAGGCGTCAACTTCCCTTCCTTCCCAAATCTTACCACCCCCTTTATAGGCAAATTTTCAAGTATACCTTATTGCCTTCTTTAAATTCTAATTCCTTTCTCCTATGATCGGCAAAGACTTTTGAAGACTATGGGATGTTTGCAAGCGATTTATTATGATATGAACTCTCTCAAAAGTGTAATAAATCACACTGGCCCAAGAAGTGGAGATTTATCCACTTCATACAATCCAATTTGATATTAACACCTCCTACAATAGACAACATAAAAAAGGACCATAGATATAGATGAATGGTAGCTATTGTTGTAAACAATCTCCACCAAAGGGAAATGTGTATCCTTATTTCCCTTGAAATCAATGATATACGCTCTAAGCATATCCTCAAGGATTTGAATTGTACACTCTACTTGACCAACATTTGAGGCTAAAAAGGGGTGCTTAACTTCACCTTGGTACCCATCCCTCTTTATGAAAAACCTCCAAAACGTAGATGTAAATTGTGCACCCCAATCCGATATGTTGGATAATTGAATACAATTGGGACACACAATATCATCTATGAAGATCCCTAGATAATCTTCCGCAGAATAGGCATACAGGATAGGAATAAAACGAGCAGATTTGGTAAACCTATCAATATCTGATGAAAACCTACCACAAAATCTATATAGATGTCTTCCCACTTCTAAGTAGGAACTTCTATTTCTTGAAGTAAACCATCCGGTTTTTAGTATTCATCTTTCACTTGTTTGCAATTTGAACACTTTGCAATAAATTTCGCTATGTCTTTCTTTAATCCGTTCAACCAAAACACTTCCCTAGGTTATGGTACATATTTGTCAGCCCGAATGAATGAATAAAGGGGAACCATGATCTTCTTGAAGACTCTTGTTCCTCAAACCATCTACATTCGGAACACACAACCTTTTGTGATATCTCAAGAAACCATCCCCCCGATGAAGAATGACTCATTAATCTTTCCAAAAACTTATTACTTAAACTCTATCAATGGTTGATGAAGGTGTTGTTTGGAGATAACCTCAACCACTAATGATGATTCGGAGTTATGATGGACCATAAAACAGCCATCTAGAGAACCTTCCAATCTAACACCCAATCTAGCCAATCTATATAGGACACACTACCAAAAGATTTTCCACAGTTATATTGAACACTCATGCCGTAAAATTTCAACAGTTGCAACCATCTTCTTCATCGAAGATTCAACTCTTTTAAGTAAGCACATATTGAAGACTCTTGTGGTCTGTATAAACATCGGCATGAACACCATATAAGTAAAGCGTCCGTATATTGAAGGCAAGTACCACGGCCGCTAACTCAAGATCATGAGTTGGATAGTTCATCTCATGCACCTTAAGATTTTTAAAAGCATAGCCTACTACTTTCCAATTTTGCATAAGCACACACCCTAATCCCACATGGGATGTAACACAATACATAACGAATCTCTTTGTATCCTATGATAAAATCATCAACGGAGCGTAAGATATCGTATCTGTAAAGATTTGGAAGCTTCTCTCACATGCCACCAACCACGCAAATGGTTTATGTGTTCACCCTCATTTTTCGAATATACAAAGATGTCATCAATTAAAACAATGACAAGTGAATCTATGTAACTTCGAAACACCCTATTCATGAGATCCAAAAATGTCGCCGGAGCATTAGGAAGACCTAATGGCATTACTAAGAACTCATAGTGACCATATCTATTAAGAAATGTCGTCTTTGGTATATCCTCACCTCTAACCCTATGTTGGTGATAGCTCCACCTCAAGTCAATCTTAGAAAAGTATCTTTCCTCTTTGAGTTGATAAAACAAATCATCAATCCAAGGGAGAGAATAACTGTTCTTAATAGTTACTTTATTGAGTTGGCGATAATTGATGCATATCCTAAGGGACCCATCAATATGCATATAACTTATTTGAACACATAGTCAAGGAAACTGTATGATCAAATTATTATAGCAACAAGAATGGGTAAGAGTGCATTATATCATAACCCAAGAAAGAAAATTACCCGTGAACCCTTATTATGTCAACAAGTGAAATGACCAGGCAAAGCACCATAACCTTACTCAATTATGTAAACTCAATGAGAACCATGCTTAATATCCACTTCGCATAGCATATCATGTAAGGGTACATATCATCATCATACTTTTGACATCGATACCAAACACATATACATATATAAGAACATCTTCATAAGTCTACCCTCAAGGATAAGTAGTACAATATAAGGTAGACTCTCATACTCCTACTTAGACTAAGCTAAACCCCTTAGTTATCCTACTTAAAGTTTATTCCTTTAGTTAATTTTATCTTTTAGGAAGATCATTCCTTAACTGACATAGACCAGATGAGCTAATTTGGAATCCGGTGTCATGGAACCATACACCTATAGAAGGCAGACTACTTGCCAAGGTAGTGCAAAAACATTAACATAGGAACATATGGATCCACTAGCTAGTATTCCTTTGGGGGAAAAATAGTTTATGAACTAGGAGATATACTTAGGACCCTCTTTAAGCTACATGCATTATATGCTCCAATCTCAAGAGTACATTAGTGACCCTAACTTCCCTATGTTGGAATGGACACTCCTAACTCTAGTTCACTCGGTTCTAAGGTAAAGTCACTTTTAAATTGTCTTTAATGTATTTACCAATCATAATATCTTAATGTTGGTCATAGGATATAATACCTTGTATATTCATTGTCATTAGCTCATTAGGAATTGCATAAGAATATCTTTTCATGTCATTTCTCATACGTGAGATTAGAATATTATCATCATCATGTAATAATAATGTACATAGTACTTTATAACCAAGATTAAATAGTTTCTTCTTAAACATAATATCACAATCATATAGTTAAGATATTTTGATTGATCATCATACAAACACCTACTAAGGATAATCAGAAGTTATGCTTCAATTGAAATACATCATCAATCAGAAGCCATCATAATTCAAATAAAGGTTAGGATCATAAAGACTTACTCAATATCCTTCAGTATCAATCTTCATGATTTTACCATCAGTCAACCAATGACATCCTACCATAGGTGTAGTAACATCAATCAATAGTAATTAACAAAAGATCTAGGTCAATTACATCATCAATATCCAATTAACATTAATTCAGAATCTAGGGTTAGGGGAAAGAGGGTTCATCATGAATTCATCAATAATTTTATCCAATCCCAACAACACCTTACCCTCATAAATCCATACATGAATTAAAATAGGTAAAAAATAGTGTAATGATCAATTAATTCTTCACATTCATGACGAAGATCCACGATTTGGGAAATTGGGGAAGGAAACATGATCATCATGAAAATTTATAAACTAACATCAATTAATCAACAATATATCCTCAATTAGTCATAGGAAATCATAATTTATCATCAATTTGAAGTTTAGAAGAAAAACCCATTAGAATTGGAAAAACCCAGGAAATTGGGTAATTTAGAAATCAACTTTGAAAGGAACTCTTGCGGAAATTTGTCAAAAGAATGAATAACTCATACCTTAGTGAAGGTTAATACACTAAATATCAGTGAAATCATAGATAAATTGGCCTTCTTTTTCGAGCTTTATTCCTTCTTCAATAGAGGAATTGGAGAAAGAAAAAATAGAGAGAGGTGAGAGCTTTTGAGTTTGTTTTGGGAATTTGGTTTGGACTGAGTTAAAATTTCTTAAAATAGATCCTAAGTCAATGTATAGTCACTGCCTAAATTACCCAAAATAACCTTCATTTAAAGGGACTCTAGCGAAGCATTTAGTGAACTAGTAGCGAGGAGTGTCCCTTCCCACATAGGAAAGGTAGGATCACTAATGTACTCATAAGATTGGAGACTATAATGCATCTACCATAAAGAGGGTCCCAACTACATCTGCTAGTTCATGAACTATGTCTCCCCATAGGAAGACTAGTTAGCTGATCCACATACATGCTATGTTCATGTTTTGGTACTACCTTTGCAAGTAGTTCACCTTCTTTCGATGTAGGATTCTATGACACCAGATTCAATATTTGCTCATGTGGAATATGTAGGTTATGGAAAGATATTCCTACAAATAAAATGAAGTAATATAGTGGACTCTAACTAGGATGACTTGACGGGATTGACTTAATCTAGGTAGAAGTATGGGTCTGTACCTATACGTTGCACTAGTTGGCCTTGACGGAAGTCTTAAAAGGTTGTTTTATGTGATATAAAGTAAATGATTGTGTATATGTTGACTTTACATGTTGATGATTCTATATGATGTTAGTTTTATTTGTGAATATTCTATTGGTCTTTATAGCTAAATGTGATGATGACTACTCTTGATGTTATGTTATGAGAAGAAATACATTACTTGTGATACTTTGTTGGGTTTACTTGGTCGAGTAAGGTTATGGGGAATTACATTCTCATTGAACTTGTTTACATGATGGTGGGTTATGAGTAGGTGTCTTGTATATGTTGTAATGTTATGAACTCTTAAATATGCTATGTTGCTATAACATAATGTTAAAGTTGTATTAATTATGTACTCCAATATTCTATGATACATGTTGACTTGACTATACTTGATAATATTTGTCTTGTGTTATACATGATCTTTTTTCATAAGAAAGGTGTGATTATTGGTTTATATGTGTTCTTTATTGTGCATAAGGCTTTTCAAAGTAACTTAGCATGGTTTTGAACATGTGGTCCCTTTTGCATGACTACAAATGTTTTATGTCCATATGCGTATAATTAGTAAAAGTGATGTACTAACCTATGTTATTATGTTTCCCATAGTATGTAGTTTACAACTTTTCGGTTACTAGAAGGCCATTGAAGAAGACTTGGATTATCATTCCCCAAGTTCGGTAGGTCCTCACTTTCCGAGGACGAGGCCATTATCTTTCTACTGTACATTGTTTAGTCTTATAGAGTCTTTTTTTCATTATATTTCATTTGAAGACTAAGATTGTATATGCCTATATGTGTCCTTTATTCTAATGAAGTAAGGGATACATCCAATGTTGTGCTCGTTTTAGATGGTTTAATATAAGATGTATCCTAGAATTCTCATGAATCTCTATTGTTCTCTTATGTATGTGAAATAAAAGTAGAAGCCTATGTAGTGCTTCCTATGCGAAGAGTCTATGTGAACTCATTATGTATATATTGTGTGTATTTGAGAGGTCTATATATGCCTCAATGTAGAATTAATTAAAAATATTAAATTTTTCCACAATTTAACCTATGAAATGTAATAAAGAATTCTAAGAGGTTAGTCGTAGTCCTTTTCAAGGACAACGATTCGAGTTACTTCTAAGAGTTCACCCCAGATGTAACATCTAGAGTTTTTACACTATGTGTCTTTTAGCATCTAATTCGTTTTATGTGGTTATAGGCGATGAACATAAGGAGGACAGCCGTGAGGATAGTAGGAGAAAGATTGCCAATGCGAGAGCTATCCCCAAGGCAATACTATTCAACCTCAAGAGAAAGTTATTGTAAATTGTTAAGTTTTTGTCAATCCTCCATTCATGATGATTTGTGAGGTGAGGGAAGACCTTCTACAAATGGCCTAACCCAACAATACTCAAGCTCATGCCATTATGGAACAAGCTAAACAATAGGTTGTGCCTCGAGAGAGCCAACATCCTAGAACTATGGATACCCTTTTGACAGATTTAATGAGGATGAATCCTCCTGTGTTCTTTGGATCAAAAGGTTGAAGAAGACCCCCAAGACTTATGTTATGAGGTCTATAAGATTTTGTTTTGTATGGGGGTGGTTACTACTGAAAAGGTTGAGTTTCCTACTTATCAACTCAAGGACGTGAATTAGACATCCTACAATTAATGAAAGGATAGTAAGGCTTTAAGTGGTTGTCCTGTTACTTGTGACATCTTCAAAAAGGCCTTCCTTAATAGGTTCTTCCCTTGGAAGCTAAGGTAGAGGATTTCATCAACCTTCGTCAAGGAGGTACGAGTGTCAAGGAATACTTCATAGAGTTCATTAAGCATTCCAAATATTCTTCTTTTTTTGTTTTAAATAATAGGGATGAACTGAGTTGTTATGTAATGGGCGTTTCCGAAAAGGTTGAATAACAATGTCATGCAGCTATGCTTTAATTACTACATGGTTGTTTCTAGGTTGATGTTTCATGCACATCAAGAAAAAGATAGTCTCCTAAGGAAGAGGAACAAAGAAGTTAACAAGGAAAGTAGTTTTTCTAAGAGTAGGTTTTACATTAATGACAAGCCTAAGTTCAAGAAGAGTTTTTAAAACTAAGTTCATTAAAATTTCTCCAAGACTATCAATGATACGGTTTCTAACCCTAGATCTCAAAAGGGGATAAATATTGATTAACCAAGAGAAAGACCAACTTGTGGAAAGTGTGGTAAGGAGCATGTGGATGAGTGGCTCATTTGGACTAATAGTTGCTATTTTTATTGAAAATGTGGCCATATGGTGAAAAATTGTCCTAATGTGAAGGGTCATGGAAAGAGGATTAACTAAACTCAATCAAATGGTCCTAGCTATGGATCTCCAAAAAAGAACAATTTTTAATGAACTCTAGACGAAGGGTGAACAAAAGAGCTCTCCTGATGTATTGACCAGTATGTTGCAAGTCTTCTCTATTAATGTTTATGATTTGCTTGATCCAAGTGCTACACTTTCTTTTTTTACCCATATGGTTGCTAGGAATTTTAACATACTTCCCGGTGTTTTGATTGTACTCTTTTCATTTTGTACCCCAATTTGTGACTCCGTATTTGCGAAGAGAGTCAATAGGAATTGTCCTGTATTATTGTACAATAGACTTGCTCTTGTTAAATTGGTAGAACTTGACATGTTTTATTTTTATATTATTTTGTGAATGATTATCTTCATACTTGTGTGTCTTCAATAGATTCTAGAAAAAGAAAAGTGAAGATTCAGTTTCCAAATGAACCCGTTTTAGAGTGGAAGGGGGGAAATTCTATGCCAAGGGGTCAAATCATTTCTTGCTTGAAGGATTATAAGATAATATCCAAGGATTGTCTATACCATGTGGTGAGGGTTAAAGATCTAGAATGTCAAGCTCCTCCTATTGAGTTGGTCCCCATATTTGAGGAAATTTCTAAAGGTCTTTCCTAATAACCTACGGGGAGTTCGGCCCGAAACGAAAATTGACATTTTCAATAAGTTGTTATGGAATATGAATCACATTTCAATTCCTCCATATTGGATGGCTCCTACAGAATTGAATGAGTTGAAGCTCCAAGTCAAGGATTTACTAGACAAGGGTTTCATTCAATCTACTATTTCTCCATTGGATTCTCTGGTCTTGTTTGTGAAGAAGAAGGATGGGTCCTTTATGATGTGCATTGATTACTGTCAACTCAATAAGATTACCATAAAGAACAAGTATCCTCTTCCTCATATTAAATATCTATTCGATCAACTCAAAGGTACTAGCTATTTTCCAAGATTTACCTAAGGTCAGGATATCACCAACTTAGGGTGAGAGGAGAGGACATTCCGAAAAAAACATTCTGAACTAGATACGGCCACTATGAATTTCTAGTGATGTCTTTTGGGTTAATAAATGCCTTGACAACGTTTATGGATCTAATGAATGGGGTTTTTCGAGATTATCTTAACTCATTTGTGATTGTATTCATTGATGATATTTTGATATACTCAAAGAATGAAAATGAGAATGAGAGTCATTTAAGGTAGGCCTTGTAAGTCCTCAAAGAACACCAAATCTAATCCAAATTCAATAAGTGTCAATTTTGATTGAAGTCGGTTTCTTTTCTTGGCTATTTTATCTCTGGTGTGGGTGTAGAGGCTTATCCAAAGAAGACGGATGTGGTTAGAAATTAGCCGAGACATTTGACTTCCACCGACATAAGAAGTTTCTTGTGTCAAGCTGGGTACTATTGAAGGTTTGTTGATGGGATTTTCATCTATTGCTCCTCCTTTGACAGCGTTTACCCAAAAGAAGTGAAGTTTGACTGGTCGGATGCTTGTGAATAATATTTTCAAGAGTTTAAAGATAGAATTACATCCCCTCTGGTGTTGACATTACCGGAGGTTAATGAAGGATTTGTAGTGTATATGTGTCCTTATGAAGCATGACTAAATGATAGGTTATGCTTCTAGGCAACTTAAAGTTCATAAGAAGAATTATACAACTCATGAACATGAGTTAGCGGTAGTAGTTTTGCCTTGAAGATATGGATACATTACTTGTATGGTGTGCATGTTGATGTGTTTACTTCCCATAAAAGTCTTCAATGTGTGTATAAACAGAAGGGTTGAATTTCTAAAAGAGAAGATGGTTAGATCTTTTAAACGGTTACGACATGAGTTTCCTTTACCATCCCGACATGGCCAACGTTGTTGTGTAAGCTTTGAGTCTTATGATTATGGGTAGTGTGTCTTATGTTGAAAAAGAAATGAGAAAAATAGTGAAATATGTTCATATGTTATCTTCTTTTGGTGTGCATTTTTAAAATTCTCCATAGGTGATTTTATGGTCCATCATAACTCTGCATAATCGTTAGTGATTGAGGTGAAATCTAAGCGACGTCTGTAAGACCCCAAATTTGAATTATGTGAAATAGAACCTAAAATTATTTTATTGATGGTATAAGGTCCTATATAGATCTATTATATGGCATTGAAGAAATTACATAGAGTTTAGGTGCATTTCAAGTCAAACGTCAAAGGACAACCAGGACGTCCGACAACTAGGTTACCTATGTGCCTTATGTGTGGTTTAATGTGTATATGTGTGATTAATGAGGTTATAAGGTCATAAAATAAGTTATTATAGCATGTACAGGCACTGTGTTAAGTTTCATGAAGTTTGGAAGTCAAACATCCAAGAACGTCCATGATGTTCGAAAGATGTGCTTTAAAATGACCTTGTGTGTCTAAGAATGTTTCATAGTTTTTGACGTGTTTATTTTGGATGAAAATTATGTGATGGGTACTAAACTTGTATACGGTCATTCCCAAGGACCAACCAACGGTTCTTGAGGAAGGACTTAATAGTATGGTCAAGACTGTCCTAGGCAGCCCCAAACCACGGAGACACCAACGGCTCATGGGCCTACCAAACCCCCATCGAGGGGTGCCTTTGGTAGGTTATTAGCATCGAGAGGAGATGGAACTAGGTAAAGCCTCAATACCAGACCACGGACCAACAGGACGGTCCATAGGTCAAGGGACGACCCCTAGGTTGGTGTCCGTCGATTGTTTTGTCTCCTACGTGCACTTCTCTGTTAAGTGAGGGGTGAACTTGTAATTTCACCACACTTCCAAGTAATAGTATTGGAGGTTAATTAGGGGTGTTTTTTGTATTTTAAATGTGTTTATAAGCCAAAAAAAAATTCAAGACTTCATTCTTCTAAATAAAATTCCCAATTCCCTTAGAATTCTCTATTGGACTCCATTGACTCCCAAATAAATGAAAGTTCTTAAAGTTACTAACTGAGTGGAGATTATTCATAAAAGTGAAGCATTATATTCATACAGGTATGTATATTGATCCTTTAAGCTCTGTTCATTAAAGAGCCTCAATTTTGATGATGTTTTCAAAGTTTTCAAAGATGAGTTGTCCAATTTCATAATTCTACCATGGGTTCATGGATTAATGATTTCTAAACATTGAATAATGACATAATTGATTTTCTACTGATTATTTTAACCTAAATTACCAATGAACCCATTAATCGGATGAACCCTAGATTTTGACGATGATATGGGTTATTTGATATTTGATCTAATATTGATGAATTATCGTGTAGATTTCTATGAGCTTTCTAATGATGTAATATTTGTATTGAATTGATATCAAGGTTATATTAGATTTATGAATCACTATTGAATTTACCTAGTTTTCATTGATTATTGTAGTTTCTACGTTGAATTGATGTTCAAGGCTATTGGTAAGGGCCTTATGTTATTGAATTGGATGATTTAGCATCGAATTAAGGTGTTGAGGATGTTGTGGTTGTAAGGTCCCTATTAACTTTTACGTTGATGTTTTTTTATACTTAAATTATGTTTTTATTGGTATGGTCCATTTATGGTGGCGGTGTTATGTGTTTTACTTGAAATTGTTGTGGCCTTGTCGGCGTTACCTTATGCAAAATGATGATCAAGGTCTTGTCGGCACTACTTGATGTAATGTGACTATTTGTGTAGTGTATTGTGTGATTTATGATCATATATACCTACATGCAAATAATGTGAAAGTTTTTATGTATATTAGGAGATCATGTTAGACTAAGACTATGTCCTTATATGTGTAGTCATATATGTTGATACATGATTGTTCCTACTTGACTATATGAGTTGCGATGGTTATATTAATGATAACATAGTACTGAATAGGATGACATAATGATGATAAGGGTTATCCTAAGTTCTTTAGAAATGGTTTGCTATATGTGATAAGGTGAAAGAATGTAGTGTCTTGTTTGGTAGACTTGTGTCATTTGTATATGAAGGAATGTTATGAGATTATAATATGTCATGACTAGGTAGGATTATGCACACTTGTCATGTATAAATAATATAAATGTTAGACCTTATACTATGCTAAGAAAATCATGTACGTCATAAATGTTATGTTATGAATGTTGAAGTGGAGAGCCGTAATGGTATCCTTCATGAAAAGAAATGGTTGACATAAGGTTTATTGGCTGGAACAACATCGTATTAATCCTTAGGAAATTCATGATGAGTTATCTTTGTCACAATTGAAAGGTAGGCCTAGTTGACCTTTTTGGGTGGGTGAATGTGATTGGGTTTTTAATTATATAAGGAAACCTTTTCATGTGATCCTTTGATATCAATTACTCTATGAGAACCAAGGATACAAGTGGATGATTATGTCATACGAAGTAGCTCTACTTGAGAATGAGACTAGAATACATTGTACCTCGACTTGAGAATGAGACTATAGTGCCTAAAAGACCTTCATATTCCTTAACAATGTGCTTACATGGGACATGTCCTAGTTCTACCCTTGGCAAGTAGAACACCCTCCTCGAAATAGGTTAAAATTGCAGATTCCATGTCTAGGTATCATGGTTTTTGAGTTGATACATCTTATGAGAATGATTCTATCCTTGGTAGTCTACAGAATCTCTTGAATGTGTTGTATGGGTGGTCGTTTCATAACTCACTCAAGAGATACTGGGAGACACCCTTGGTTGGAGAATGTTACATTGATTCTTTCATACCTTGAACTATTTATGTTACTCATTATAAGTGTTCTTGAGGGTCATTTATGTATGCTTAGGGAGGCGGTATGGGCAGTCTCTCTTTGTGTGACATAAGTAAATCTTAGGATAGCTTTTAGTGGGATAATTACACACGATAATGTGTATAAATTGAATGAAGGCGATTTCACTGTACAGTAAAGAGACTTCAGTATAATAGTGAATCGACTCACTGTAAAATCATTATTAAAATGTGATGTTTATTTTAAATATTTTAATATATGTTTTTGTACGTTAATAAATTTTGTTCTTATGATCATGTTATGACATTTTAAAGAAAAAAAGGATATTTCAAATAAATGTCCATTTTCATGTTTTTTATGCATAATGACATACTCAGTACATGTGGTTGTACTAACTCCATTGTTTTATCTATATCTATAGTTCATGGTTGGGGAGAAGCTTTTGGGAAGTGAAAAATTGGATTATTGCATTGTTCAAGAGAAGTTGAAGTATGCCCTTATTTGATTCAAGGGCATACATGTGTTTTATGCTTTGTTTTTTAAGTATTGTAATAGACTAACTATTTCTATATTTTAAAGTAGGGGTTGTGCCCCAAGTATTCTTGTGTCTTAACATGATGAGATTGAGACTTCTATTTCCTCTTTCTTTATACGAAAGAGTTTTTAAAGAGTATGATATGTTTTTTGAAAAGTTTTAATTCCGCAAAACTTTTCACTATGTTTATGCGAAGAATGATATGTAAGGGCTTGTACAAAAGCTCTGAGAAGTCATGTACGCCAGTTGCAATCGGAGATTGCCCCTGAATTCTTGGGTGTGGTTTCGAAATGTGACAAACTTGGTATCAGAGGATAGGCTTGTGGTAGTAGTATTAGGAGTCAAAAAGTCTCATCAAGTCACGTCTAGTAGGTTCTTGACCATCGGTGTGAGTCGCAACGCATCTAGGGGCGAGAGTCTATAGGACGACAGAGTTTCACTTTTATTCTACTCCTATGTCGTGCCATAAAGTTTAATTTATGAGTGTTTTTTTCTCATGCTTTTCCTTATGATTCTAGAAAATGAATACGACGAGGACACCGACTAGGAGAGTTGAGGATAATGAGGTGCAAGAGGAGATTCCGCCTCAAGTTAAGGAAGTTGAGCAAGTTCTTCAAGGTGCTCAAGTAACTAATGTGGGAGGAGGTGATGATTCCCCAAAATTGAGTAATAGGGATATTGAGGAGGCTTTTCTTGATTTAGCCTGAGCCATGACTACTCAAGTAAATTTGAGTATTATGCCTAGGTAGAATGTTGTGGAGAGCACTATGACCTCTAGGTTGAGAGACTTTGTGAGGATGAATCCTCTTATCTTTCTTGGTTCTAAGGTGGGAGAGGATCCCAAAGAGTTCATAGTTGAGGTTTACAAGATAGTGCACTATGGGAGTAACATTTTAGGGAGAAAGGAGAGTAGGCTACATATCAATTTGAAGGACGTGGCTCAAGTGTTTTTCACCCAATAGAAAGGCAATAGGCTGGAGACGTCAGGTCCTATTGAGTGGGAATAATTTAAGGAAGTTTTTCTTGGTAAGTATTTTCCCCGTGAGATGATGGAAGTAAGGGTAGAGGAGTTTATCAATCTCAAGCAAGTCAATATGAGTGTTGCGAAATATTCTTTGAATTTCTCAAAACTGTTCAAATATGCTCCCTCTCTTTTGTCTAATCCAATGGATGAATGAGTCACTTTGTGACTGGTGTCGCAGACTTACTAAGGGAAAAATGGTGTATAGTGATGTTACATGAAGATATGACCGTAACTAGGCTGATGGTATATGTAAATCAATTGACGAGTCTAAAATAAAGAGGATGGCGAGAAACTTGAAAAGGGAGGTTCTAGTGACCAAGAGAAAACTAGGTTGAAGAAGAGGGGTCAAACTCGAGAATAACCTAGGGGTGCTAAGGTCAAAATTAAAGTAGTTTGTTCTTAAAATGAAAATCCTACATGTGTGACATGTGGAAAGAGGCACTACGGGAAGAGTCTAGACGGTACTAGTGGTTGCTATGGTTGTTGTAAGGATGATCATAAGGTGAGAGATTGTCCTATCATTGTGGCTATAGGAAGAGAGAGTAAGAAAGTTTCTCCTAGTCTTCAAAAGTATAATGAACCAATAAATAGACAATTCTATGCACTCTGGGCAAGAGAATCAACGACTCTTGGGACTATCGAAACCCCGTCGATGGGTGTTGTTGGTAGGGACTTATCCTTTCGAGGAGAGGGACCAAGGGCAAGCCTCAAACCTAGACCACAAACCAACAAGACGGTTCGTAGGTCAAGGAACGGCCCGTAGGTTGCTGTCTGTCGATGGTGCAGTCTCCTGCATTCACTTCACTGTCAAAAGAGGGGTGAACTTGTAATTTCACCCCACAAATAAATAAGAGTCTTGGAGGTTTATTAGGGGTATTTTGGGTTTTTTAAATTTGTTTATAAGCATAAAACACATTGAATACTTCATTCTTCTAAATCAAATTCCCACTTCTCTTATAATTCTCTCTAGGACTCCATTGATATTCAAACTCAATTAAGGTCTTAAAGTGATTAATTTAGTGGAGATTCTTAATCAAAGTAAAGAATTGTCTTCATCAAGGTATGGATATTTATTCTTGAGACTCTCTTCATCAAGGAGCCCCAATTCTCAGGATGTTTTCAAAAGCTTTCAAAGTTGAAATGTCCAATTTCATAATTCTACCATGAGTTCTTTCATTAATGAGTTCTAAACATTTCATAATGATTTAATTGATGTTTTATTTATGATTTTAACCTAAATTACCTATGAACCGATGAATTGGATGAACCCTAATTTTGACTAAGTTATGGGCTATTTGATATTGATCTATGTTGATGAATTATGATGTAGATTTTTATGTGCTTTCTAATGATGTTATAATTCTATTCAATTAACATCTACAATATATTAGATTGATGAATCTCTATTCAATTGACCTAGTTTTATGTGATTGTTATAGTTTTGACATTGAATTGTTGTTCATGGCCATTGGTAAGGGCCTTACGTTATTAAATTTGCTGATTTTAACATCAAATTGAGGTGTTGAGGATGTTGTGGTGGTTAGATTCCCTATGGTTACAACCCAAAAATGACTATGCTAGGTAAGGCCTAAACGTACATAGAATGCCTAGGTTAGATCGGGTTTAGACGGATGGATGCACGTGGAACCAGACGTTCGAACATATGCACTAGCCATGCCGACCAACTAGTTTAGTTAGTTGAGCTATGAAGGCTTGGTTCCAGCAATTTTGGGTACCCGAATACTAGGATTCACCTAGATGAGTCTTAACCGGACTTAGAGGGTTAGTCCTAGGATTTAAGGGTTCTACGGGTATAAAGGTAATTTCGGGTTTTAGTTTGACCGGACCTGGACACTCAGTTTAGAGATGAATTGGAGGCATTAGGGGGAATGATAATAACTTAATATATATATATATATATATATATATATATATATATATAAAATCAGATTTTTACCATTTAAGTTGTGTTGAAAAAGTCAACATCAATTCCCACAAAAGGGGCAAAAGACTCTCCCTAGGAGTGTGCTTCATGCCCACTCTTTATTGTTTATATTACTCCTTAAAAAAATAATTAACTGTACCTCACAATTTAAAAACATAAAATAAATGTAAACTCACTTTTCTAAAAGTATTCTTGGCTGCATCCATCAAAAAACAAAAGGAAGAATTCGTACGTCTAATTGTTTTAAGTAAAGAACCTCATTTGGGAACAAGAATCAAAGCTCAGAAGAAAGGTTTGTGTGTAGGTGGGGATGTGTTGTTGTGGCTAGTTGTCAAGGCTGAAAAGATATGAGTTTTCTTCTCTCTTGGTCCCCTTCCCAAGAGTCCCCTTAGGTTAAGTTTAAGTCTAACCAAAAAATAAGGTTGTCCCCCGTTGCATGCCCAGATATTAGATATGAACGAATTGATGCCTGCGTTGGCATGAGTTCTAGTAGATGATTTTAGGAATGATTCCCATTGTGTTTAATGTGTGTTTCAGTGTTTTTATGATTTATTATGTATGTACGAATTTTGAATGTCATATGTGCACAAAACGTGTTGTTTTTCCGTAATTGTATTTTTATGGTTTACTTGAAGAAAATGGTGAATCATGTGTTATGTAATGTTGTGTGCCTAACATACAAAAGCAATGGTTATGTTCATGAACAAGAAAGTGAAATGAAATGCCTTAATGAGTTGGTTAAAAGTATAGGTAAAACTTTGAGTTAAACGCCTAGGATAAATCTAAGAAAATGAATTACACTTTTATGTTAATTGAACATGGTTTCAGCTAGTCACTAGAATAAATAATGAAAAATAGATTCTGCCATTTAGGGTAGATATCGTTACGTTAATGTCCTAACATTATGAGAAGAAGACTTAAATTAAAAGAAAAGAAAATACGGTGAGAGAAAGGATTTAAACCCGGCTCATTGGAAGCCTTTAAAAAATAGTGTGAGAGAGGGGGGTTATAACTCGGCTCCTTGGCCAAGGGTGTGAGATACATAAATCTCACACAAAAAATAAAATAATAAAAATTTAGGCCACTGGCATTCTATCCCAGATCCTTTGGCCGAATGAATGAAGTCATCTAGTACTCTAAAATAATAAAAAGAAAGTGCTGCCCAAGGGACCGAAAATGGCTCCCATTGACCGAAATTGTGAGACACATAAGTCTCACATATAATGATATAAAATTCAGCCAATAAGGATCAAACTTGGGTCCCTTAGCTGAAAGTGTAAACTGCATAATTCTTACAAAACATATTATTAGAATATCATGAAATAGTTGGTCAATTATGAGAAAACCGAAATGGGTAATACCATTAGTTAATAGTAAGATTAATAAATAAAATTCACGTAATGAGGTGAGTAATTATGTTAATATTTAACGATAATCAAAATGTTTACAACATTATATGAGTCTAAGATGAATGGTGAGACAACTCTCAACCAAGACTTAGTGAAGGTCACTTAAAGTACTCACCTAACAGAGTGTTCAATATTAAGAGACAAGTCTCAATCACATTCTATATGTGAATTTAAGGACAATTCCCACTTAATACGGAAAGAAGAGATGAGAAATCATTTAATGATCTATTACTACCTCATGCTAATAAGCAAGCATCGATGATGTATGAGTTGAATGTAATTGTAAATTTAAACTAAACACCGATAGGCTACCTTTGAGTGTTGATGCCTTCTTTCGGGAAAGGGGGAGGTTCACATAAATCTCATGAGATGAGACTGTCCACCAAGGTGGGTATGGGTCGTCTTAAATCTTCTAGTCTTTGAACAATGTTTCCAACGTAGGGAACTAGCTTCGTTCAAACTAATAAAACTAGCATGTTTTGGTTAAACATTGACCAGTGACTCCACCTCTTTCAGTGTGGAAAATACTGGATTTCATACTGCTCCCATAATCTATGTCGGTTAAGGTTGGAAGTTCATCAAAAGTATTAAGTACCATGAAATGAATGATTTCAAGGTATTTGGGCAAGACAACAAAGAAGTTAAACCGGATTCAAGTAATGACAATAGGTCATTTTTGGTCATTGCTATTCATGATCCCAATGGAAGTCTTAAACATCATCCTAGGTATAGATGCTGTTCACATCATCATATGAATGAATCAAATGAATAATGTGAAGTAGAAATGACAAATGAAGCAGGCTTAGTGCTAAAGGGGACCCTCGGGTTAAGATCCCATATGCTGGGCCCTCACTTGAGATGTCTTAATTCTACGTCCATGGTTTCAAGGTCTCATGATATGAAATGTATGCTATATGAAACATGAAATGTATATTATGTGAACTATGTGTGTATGATGTGCGACATGTTCATGTTATGACCTTCCTAATACGAAATAGTCAAAGTCAAGAGTCTTAACCTTCTTAGAAAGTATGTTGATTAGGAAGCAATTCTTCCTAATGCATTACCTTTATTTGTTGATTAATCTACCCATACTTAGTACAAGTATGTACTAATTCCATACAATGTTGTTATTTTAGGTGCAGGCTCAGGTGGACGTTGAGGGTATCATTACAGTTGTTTGGACTCAGACTTTTCATCTAGACTTGGTAGGTCCTCATGTATTCGGGAATGCTTGCCTTTATATTTATTTCTTAGTATTAAGTTGGAACTAGTTGGTATGTTCTACTAGTATTTCTTTCCTATTATATTCAGACGCTTGTAATGATGCCATTTTGGCATGTATTACTTATGACATGAGATTCCATTTGGTTGAAGTTGAATGGTCTTATAATTAGATTGTAGATGTATGAGCAATGAAATTTTTTACAAATATGTGTTTATATGAAATGTATATAAACTTCAACTATAAACAAAAAGTTTTAAATGTTCCGGTAAAATTAACCATGTGAATGTGATTAATGCAAGAAGAGGCTTGTCTGCAACCTCTGAGAAGTCAAAGACACCAGTTGCGGTTCGAATTCCAAAATCCGGATCATAACAAACTTGTTATCAAAGAATTAGGTTAAATATCCAAGATATATGGATCATATCAACCATGTTAAGTAGTTTATAAGTTATGGTAGTGAAGTGGACCACTATCATGAATTAGAGATTGCATAATGTTTAGGAAATTTTCTCTTCTTCTACTCTCTATCATTCTATGTGGAATTGTGACCTAATTATGTCATTAAGAATCCAACTTTTCTTGTATCTATATGTAGATAATGAATTCGAGTAGGAATGTAGGTAGAAATGTAGGTTAGGCAGCTGCTGGAGGAAATCAAGTTCCTCCTCAAGCCCTAGTTGTTGCTGATTAGGTGCCTGTCAATCTAGCTGGGTTGACAAATTTAGAAGTGAGGAAGCATTTGCTAGAGACGGCACTGGCCATCACGAAAAATGCTCAAGCCACTCAAGCCGTGAGAGAGGCTTCTCCCAGAGAGAATCCTCATGATGGCACCATGACTAGAAGGCTGAGGGATTTCACCAGAATTCACTGTCTAATAGACTATAGATCCAAGACCCATGAGGATCCCGAGAAGTTCGTGGATGAGGTCCACAAGATCCTTTGTGCCATGGGAGTAGACGAGGAGGCAAAGTCTGAGTTGAATTCATATCACCTCAAGAATGTGGCACATATTTAGTACCGGATGTGGGCTGATAGCCGAGCATGTGGAGATGTTCCCATCACTTGGGATGTTCTCAAGACTTCCGTTCTGGAGATATTCTTCCCCAGAGAGCAACGAGAAGCTAAGGTTGAAGATTTCATCAACCTGAGACAAAGAGGTATGTCACTCATTGAGTATTACTTTAAATTCGTTAAACTATCAAATAATGCTTCTTCTCTTGTGGAAAATAGAACAGATGAAACGAGAAGATATGTGACTGGCGTGGCTGAAGATCTATTGAACGATTTTTGGGGAGCCATGTATCTTGATAGTATGGATATGGGCTGGTTGATGGCGCATGATCACCAAGTGAAGTAGAGTCATTGTAAGAGGAAAGTTCATGATAGCATGAAGCCTAGGACTGCGGATCAGGTTGGTCCTAGCTCGGGCAGGGGCTCATTTGGAGTCCAAAATAGATACTTAGTTCAAGAGACATTTAGACAATTCTGCTTCTTTAGGAAATGCAAATGACAAAGTAAAAGAGTCTATCCTAAGAAAGGGCAATAATCGGAATGCCTAGCGAAAAATCACGCTTTGTGGTAAATGTGGACGTACCCAAGGAGGTGAGTCATTCTAGGTACTAACAACTGGTACAGGTGTGGCAAGACAAGATACATGGTACAAGATTGTCCTCAGACGATAGATAAGGACAAGGCATATGCTCAGCCTTGGTCGAATGCTAATGCTGCAGTCGAACATCGTAAGTGGAACCGATTTCATTCACTGTAAGGTAGAGAAGAGAAAGAAAAGTCAGCTGATGTTGTCATGAGTACGTTGCATGTCTTTACTTTCCAAGTGTATGCATTGTTAGAGCTAGAATCCACTACATAATTTTTTACTACTTTGATAGTTAGTAGATTTGATGTGCTTCCTGACATTCTGCATGAGCCGATTATAGTAAGTACCCCCATAGGAGACGACATTAGAGTAGAACACTATATAAAAGTTTTCCAATTCAAATCCTTGATAAAGTTAGTCATGCTAATCTTGTGGAATTAGTCATGCTTGATTTTAATAAAATCTTGGGTATGCATTGGCACCATAATTGTTATGCAACGGTAGATTGTCGAAAGAGGGCAGTAAGGTTTCAGTTTCCAAATGGGTTAGAGTAAGAATAGGAAAGGCATGGTTGAAGTCCAATCGACCAAATTTTTTCAAACTTAAAGGCCAATAAGATGATAGCTAAGGGGATTTTGTACCCGTTAGTAAGAGTCAATGACTTATATCAAGAAGTTCCTTTAATAGGCTCAGTGTCAATATTGAATGAGATTCCAGATGTGTTTCTGGAGGATTTACCGGAAATCCCTCCTGAACGTGAGATTTATTTTTGTGTTGATTGAGATCACAACACCAATCCAACTTCTATTTCCCCGTATAGGATTACACCAGCTGAACTCAAAGACTAGAAGTTGTAGTTAAAATATATACTTGATAAGGGATTCATCAAGCCTAGCATATCCCCATTGGGTGCTCCAGTGTTGTTCCTAAATAATAAGAATGGAACCCTTAGAATGTGCATCGATTATTGGCAACTCAACAAAGTCACTATAAAGAATAAGTACCCTCTTTCCAAAATTGACGATTTATTTGACTAACTCAAAGGTTCAAGTTTCTATTCAAAGATAGACCTTCGGTCAGACTATGATCAGCTTAGAGTTAGGCGAGATACCGTTCATAAGACGACTTTTCATACAAGATATGGACATTATGAATTTTTGGTCATGTCATTTGGTCTCACTAACGCACCAGCCGCTTTTATAGACCTTACAAATAGAGTTTTCAATGAGTACCTTGATTCCTTAGTCATAGTATTCATAGATAATATTGTCATATATTCTAAGTCTAGAGAAGAGCATGAGGTACACTTGAGAAAGACATTGCAGGTACTTAGAGAACATTAGTTGTATGCAAATTTCAGCAAATGGGAATTTTGGTTGAGATCTGTTACCTTTCATGGGCATGTTGTGACTGAAAAATATGTAGAAATTGATCATAAAATTGTTGAGGCAATGGAGAAATGGCGAAGACCCCTTACTCCTACTGATAATTGCAGTTTTGTAGGTTTGTCCAATTACTATCGTAGGTTTGTGGAAGGATTTTCTGCTATTTTTGTTCCATTGACAGCCTTGACGAAGAAAAAGGTGAAGTTTGAGTGGTATAAAAAATTTGAGAAGAGCGTCCATGATATCAAAAACCAACTCACTTCAGCCCTGGTTCTCATATTGTTGAGAAGTGATGCAGGATATGTGGTGTACAATGATGCTTCCTGAGTAGGTTTGGGATGTGTTACTATGCAGGGATGCAATGTGGTTGCATATGCATCGAGATAGTTTAAAATCTATGAGCAGAACTATCATACTCATGATCTTGAGTTATATGTTGTAGCGTTTGCATTAAAACATTGGAGATACTATTTATGTGGTGTACATGTGGATGTATATACAGACCCTATAAAAGATTTAGTATGTTTTTACACGAAGGGAGTTGAACCTTCGTCTGAGTAGATAGTTAGAACTACTTAAACATTATGATATGAGTGTGTAGTATCACCCGGGTAAGGCCAATGTAGTGGATGATGTGTTTTGTCGATTGAGCACGGGCAGCATGTCTCATATTGATTAAGAGAAGAAGGACCTTGTTAAAGAGGTACAATAATTGGCTAGATTGGGTGTACGGCTGGCATATGCACCAAGTGAGGGTCATTCGGTTCACTCAATTTTCGAATCCTCATTTTTTGTAGGTGTTAAATCCAATCAGCATCTACACCCAGTACTCATGGAGTTGAAGGATTCAGTATGGAGTAAGTTGAATGACTCATTTTCCCTAGGAGAGGATGATGTACTAAGGTACCAAAACAGGTTATGTGTTCCCAATGTTGATAATTTGAGGTCTAATTTTTTGGACGAAGGTCATGGTTACAGGTATACAATTCATCCAGGTGCCACCAGGATGTACCATGACCTTAAACAGGTCTATTGGTGGGAAGGCATGAAAAAAGATATATCTAAATTTGTGGAGGAGTATCCGAATGGGAAATAGGTTATGACAGAACACCTTAAACCTAGGGGTCCAACTCAGACGATTGAGATTCCAACATGTAAGTGGGAGGCTATTAATAAGGATTTTGTGGTTGGTCTACCAAAGAAAAGAAAACTACGCGATTCTATTTGGGTTATTGTTTAAAAATTAACAAGTCTGCTCACTTCATAACAATGAAGTATATGTACAAATCTAAAGATTATTCCAAGCTTTATATTATTGAAATACTGAGATGAATGGGATTCCGCTGTCTATCATCTCGGATAGGGGATCCCAATTTACTTCTCCTTTTTGGAGATCTTTTAAAAGGTATTTGCGCACACAATTGAAGATTAGTACAGTTTTTCATCAGCAGATGGATGGTAAAAAATAGCTTACCATCCATACCCTTGAAGACATGTTGAGAGCATGTGTTATTGACTTTAAGGGGAGTTGGGATGATCATTTGCTGCTGATAGAGTTCTCTTACAATAACAACTACAATTCAAGTATTAGGATAGAACCTTTTGAAACACTGTATGGCCGAAGATATAGGTCTATTGTTGGGTGGTTTGAGGTACGAAATTTGCCAACCTTGGTTTTGGTATCGTACATGAGGCTATGGATATGGTGAAAATGATCAGAGATAGGTTTTGTACTACTTAAAGTCATCAAAAATCCTATGCTGACAATAGAAAGAGAGCTCTAGAGTCTAAGGTACGTGATCAGGTGAACTTGAATATATCACTCATGAAAGGGGTGATAGGTTTTTTAGAGAGGTAAGTTGAGTCCGAGGTATATAGGACCTTATGAGGTGTTGTAGCGAGTAGGAAATGATGCCTATGATTGAAGTTACCTCAAGATTTTGGCTTATGTTCATCTAGTGTTTAACGTTTCAATGCTTAAAAAGTTGATAGATGGTCCAACATCCATCCTTCCCTGTTATGGGGTTAGGAGTTGATGAGAGTTTTTCTTATGATGAGATTTCAATTGAAATTTTAGATCATAAAGTAAAGCCATAGAGTAACAAGGATATTGCCACCGTCAAATATCTATGACAGAACCACCTTGTTTAGGGGACAATGTGGGAGGCTGAGGATGACATGCGATCTATCTATCCTGATTTGTCCTGTTCATAAGGTTAGATATTCTTTTCCTCAAGTCTAATTCATCTTTAAGAAACTCTAAGTTCTAAGTGATGTAGTCAGCTTTGTGGAATAGGTCACTAATCATATATTTTGAAATAACACTATATGTGTTAAAATGAAGTTATGTTTGCAATCATTTGTGTAGCATAAGCATGTTTTCTTTATTGCATGAATTGTGTTGTGCATTAAGTTATGTGTGATTGAGAAGGAAATTCCTCAATCTCAAAAATGAAGCCTTAGATAGGCTTGGATTTTATGCACCACCCAAATAAATGCGGATCAAATGTTCCCAAAAGAGAAACATTTAAATATGATGAAGTAAATTTTGAAAATCACCCTCTTTGATTAAATGTTATATAGTGTCATTCGGAGACAACTGTTCCAACAGGGGATAATGTGATAACCGGATAAGACTATGCTAAGTAAGGACTAAACGTACATCGAATGCCTAGGTTAGATCGGGTTCACATGGATTGATGCGCGTGGTACCAGATCTCTGAACGTATGCACCAGCCAATCCAACAAACTGGGAGAGTTAGCTGAGCTAGGCAGGGTTGGTTCCAGCCATGTTGGGTACCTGAATACTAGGGTTCACCTGAATGAGTCTTAATCGGACTTAGAGGGTTAGTCCTATGTTGTAAGGGTTCTAAGGCTATAAAGATAAATTTGTATAAAGGGGTAGTATAGTAATTACCCTAGTCTGATATTTAATTAATTAAATAAGGTATTTAATTAGTCAAAATACGTCAAATGTAGGTGGTCAAACCTGAGTTTGACACGACATCCACACTCGGGTTTGAGCCGATTTGGCGGCTTTAGGGGGCATGAATTAAATGATTAAAAATTAGAGAAACTAAGAGGGGCATTATAATAACTTAAAATATATTTATAATATGATTTTTATCTATTGAATTATGTAGAATAAGTCAACAACAATTCCCGCAAAAGGGGCGCATGACTCCCACTAGGAGTGTGCTTCGTGCCCACTTTTAATTATTTAGACTACTCCTAAAAATAATTTCAGCTTTACCTAACAATTAAAAAACAGAAAATAAAAATAAACTAACTGCTCTAATAGTATTCTTGGCTGCATCCATCAAAAAAAAGGAAGAATTTATACGCCTATGTGTTTTAAGTAATGAACTTCATTTAGGAACAAGAATCAAAGCTCTCAAGAAAGGTTTGTGGGTTGGTGGGGACGTGTGGTTTTCGCTGGTTTTCAAGGCTTAAAAGGTATGTTTTTTCTACTCTCTTGGTCCCTTTCCCAAGAGTCCCCTAAGGTTCACTTTAAGTACAATTGAAACATTAATGTTGTCCCCCGTTGCATGCCTCTGTCATTAGATCATATGAATATATGATTCATGTGTTTCGGGCTTTTTATAACGTACGTCCGAATGTTGAATGTCAAATGTGCACAAAACATGTTGTTTTTTCGTGATTGTATTTTTACCATTTTCTCGATGAAAATGGTAAATCATCTGCTATGTAATTATGTGTGTTTAACATACAAAAGAAATCGTGATGTTCATGAACAAGAAAGTGAAAGTAAAGTGCTTAAGGAATTGTTTAAAGGTATATGTAAAACTATGAGTTAAACGCATAGGCTAAATGTAAGAAAGTAAATAAAAATTATAATTTATTTGAACATGGTTTCGGCTAATCACTAGCATTAATGAAGAGAAATGTATGCTGCCAGTTAAGGTGGATGTTGAGACAATAAGGTCCTAACATTAAGAGAACAAACCTTAAATTAAAATAAAATAAACTAGGGTGAGAGAGGGGATTCGAACCCATCTCATTGAAACAAGTCATACACAAATAAGAGAAAAAGAAAATAGCGTGAGATAGGGGGTTTGAAATGGGCTCCTTGGCTAACGGTATAATATACAAAAATCCACACCATAATAAAATAATAAAAATTGAGGCCACTGAGATTCGATCCCAGATCGTCTTAGCCTAATGAATGAATTCACCTAGCACTCTAAATTATTAAAAATAAGGTGCTTCCAAGGGGACTCAACAATGGGTTCCCTTGACAAAATTTGTTACACACATGAGTCTCACATATAATGAAATGAAATACATCAACTAGGGATCGAACTTTGGTCCCTTGGATGAATGTGTAAAATGAATAAGCCTTACATGACTTATACTTTGATTATGTGAAACACTTAGTCATTTATGAGTAACCTGAAATGGGTAATACCATGAGTTTATGTTAATATTAATAAATGAATGTTCACGTAATGAGGTGACTAATTATGTTAATATATGATCCTAATGAAAATGGTTAAAACATGATAAGAGGCTAAGATGAATAGTGAGGCAAGTATCAACCATGCCTAAGTAAAGGTCAGTAAAAGTACTCACCTAAGAGAGTGTTGAATATTAAGAGACAAGTCTCAATCACATTCTATATGTAAGTGTACGGATAATTAACACTCAATACGTAAAGAAGAGATGAAAATTCATCTAATGAGCTATGAATACCTCATTCTATGAAGCAAGCTTCGATGATGTATGTTTTAAATGTAAATAGGTACTTTAAACTAAGCACCTATAGGCTAGCTATGAGTGGTTATGCCTTTTTTCAGGAACGGTGTAGGTTCACATAAATCTCATGAGATGACACTATCCTTCAAGGTGTGAATGGGTCTCCCTAAATCTCTTATTATTTGAACATTGTTACCAACATAGGGAACTAGCCTTGTTCGTACTGATAAAGCTAGAATGTTTTGGTTTCACTTTGGCAAGTGACTCCACAGCTTTTCGATGTGGGGAAGACACTGGATTTCATAATGCTCACATGATCTATGTTAGTTAAGTTTTAAATTTCCTTAAAGTATTAAGGACAATGAAATGAATGATACGGAAGGTGTTTGTGCAAGACAATCAAGAGAAGTAACCGGATTAAAGTAATGACATTAGGTTATTCTTGGTCATTGCACTTCATTATCCCAATGAGAGTCTTAAACTTCATCATCGTTGTACCTGGTGTTCACATCAGCCTATGAATGAATAAAATGAATAATGTAAAGTTCAAATGAACGAATGAAGTAGGCTCTGTGTTTGCTAAAGGGGGCCCTAGGGTTGAGATCCCATATGTTGGGCCCTCACTTGAGATTTCTTCATGCTACGTCCATGATTTCAAGGTCTCATGGATATAAAAAGTATACTATATGAAATATGAAATTTATATTATGTGAACCTATGTGTGTATGATGTCGGCCATATTCATGGTATGACCTTCTTATTACGAAATAATTATAATCAATAGACTTGACCTTCTAAGAAAGCATGTCAATTAGGATGAGCCATTCTTGTTAATGCATTAACGTTCTATGTTGTTGCATGTACCAATACTTAGTATAATTGTGTACTAATTCCTTAAAATATTACTATTGTAGGTACATGCTCAGCTTAACATTGAGAGTATCATTGCAGTTGTTTGGACTCAAAGTTTTCATCCGGACATAGTAGATCCTCATGTATTCGAGGATTTCTGCCTTTATATTTCATGCTTAGTAGTAGGGTTGAACTAATGGGTTATGTTCCACTAGTATTTTTTTTCTTGTTTTATTCAGACACTCTTAATGATGCCTTTTTGGCAAGTCTTACTTATGAAATGAGATTCAATTTCTTTCAAGTTGCAATATCTTCTAATTAGATAGTTGATGTATGAGAAATGAAATTCCTTACAAATATGTATTTATATGAAGTAAATATATACTTCAACTATAAACAAAACGTTTTAAATTTTCTGATAAAATTAACTGTATGAATATGATTTATGCAAGAAGAGGCTTGTCTTCGACCGTTAAAAGTCAACGACGCTGGTTGCGCTTCGGACTCCAGGGTCTGCGTCGTGAAACATATTCCTTTTACTTTGATGTGTCTTTTACTTCAATTATGATTTGATTGGTATGGTCCACTTATACAGGCGGTGTTTTGTATTTTACTTGAAATTGAGGTGGCCCTGTCAGCGTTAACTTATGCAACATGATGATCATATCCTTGTAGGCACTACTTGAATTAATCTTACAATTTGTGTAGTATATTGTGTAAAGTATCATTTTATCTACCTACATGCAAGTAATGTGAAATTTTTGTTGTATATTAGGATATCATGTTAGACTATGACTATGTGCTTATATGTGTGGTCTTAGATGTTGATACATGATTGTTCCTACTTGACTATTTGAGTTGTGATGGTTATATTGATGATGACATAGTAACATGTAGGATAACATAAAGATTTTAAGGGTCATCCTAAGTGCTTTAGGAATGGTATGTTATATGTGATAATGTGAATGAATGTAGTGTCTTGTTTTGTAGACTTGTGTCCCTTTATATATGAACGAATGTTACCAGATTATGATATGTCTATACTAGGTAGGACTAATACACCCTTTCCATGTATAAATGAAAGTTATATGAGACATTATACGATGTTAAGAAGGTAAAGTACGTGGCAAAGGTTCTGTTATGAATGTTGAAGTTGAGAGACATAATGGCATCCTTCATGTAAATGAATGGTGGACATGAGTTTTATTGGATAGAATGGAATCATATTAATCCTTAGGAAAATCATAATGAGCTATCTTAGTATCTTTTGGAAGGTATCCCTAGTGTACCTCTTCATGTGATCCTTTAATGTCAATTATTCTATGAGAAGCAAGGGTAGAACCGAGTGATTATGTTATGGGAAGTTTCTCTACTTGAGAATAATACTAGAGTATAATGTACCTCTACTTGAGAATGACACTAGAGTGCATAAAAGCCCTTCATATTCCTTCACCATGTTCCTACGTAGGATGTGTCTGAGTTATACCCTTGGCAAGTAGAACACCCTAATTTGAGTAGGTTAGAACTCTGGATTCAATGTCTATTTATCATAGTCTATGTAGGTTATCGCTTATTATCATCATGTGGGATACTTACTAGCATTAAAGAAGTTCTATGAATTATAAGTACTGGTATGAGATGCTATCTAGACATTGCTCAATCGACTTTGAAAGTGTTAGTTAGAGTCCCTAAATCTTATCAAAGACCATTACTTCAATGTCCTTTATGTGATGTATGAGTCTTAATGAACTAATGAACTAGTGACTTATGTTATGAATTATGTAAACGGAATATGAACTTATCTTTAGCAGCTATGGGTTGTCTAGTTAAGATGTGAAAGGGCCATATGAATGGTTACTTTGTATCTTACCTAGATAAGTCTTATGAATGAATCTTGTTAGGGAAGATGTTTATTATGTGGACATAATTCGAACTTGGGAATTCTTACGGATTACTTTGGTAGTCTTGAAGATGTCAATCATGCACGTTGTATTCTTTTTCTACTTAAGTATGTCTTTTGATAGCCTTTGATGAAAAAATGTAATAATATCTATGTGTTGATACATTTGGTGAGAATGATCCTATCATAGGTAGTCTGAAGGATCTCTTGAGAGTCTGTGTAAGGGATGGTATGCGCGATCGCTTCAATATTCACTCAAGTTCGACTTAGAGTCACCTATTGTAGGATAATCTTACATTGATGCTTTGATGTCTTGAAATGTGTATGTGACTCATTAAAAGTGTTCTTGATGGTCATTTAGGTATGCTTAGGGAGGTTGTATGAGCATCCTCTCTTTGTGTGACTTAAGTGAATCTTAGGATAACTTTGAGTGGTATAATTACATGCTATAATGTGTCTTAATTTAAGGAAGGTTATTTCACGGTACAATGAAGAGACTTTATTATCAAAGTTAATCGACTCACTGTAAAGTAATTCTTAAAATGTTATTTTTTGTTTAAATGTTTATTTATGTGTTTCTAAGATGATAAATGTTGTTCTTATGATTATATTATGACATTTTCAAGAAAAGATGAACATTTCCAATAAATGTCCTTTTTCATGGTTTTTATGCATAATGACATACATACTACATGTGGTTGTACTATGTCCATGCTTTTATCTATATATAGTTCATGGTGAGGTGTTTTTGGAAGTGAAGAGTCGTATTATAGCATCATTAAAGAGAAGTTGAAGTATGTTCTTATTTGACTCGAGGGCATAGATGTCTTTTATGCTTTTTTTTATAAGTATCGTAATACATTAAGTATTTCTATGTTTTGAAGTATGGTCTCTGCCCCAAGTATTCTTGTGTCTTCAGATGATGATATTGATACTTATTATTTCCTATTGCTTTATATGAAATAGTTTTTAAATACTATGATATGTATTGTGAAAAGTTTTGATTCCGCACTACTTCTCATTATGTTTATGCATTGAATGATATGTAAGTGCTTGTACAAGACATGCAAGAGGTGAAGTACGCCAGTTGTAATCAGATTGCCCGTAACTTCTACGGTATTGTTTCAGGATGTGAATAGCTTGGTATAGAGCATAGGTTTATGGAAGTAGTCATAGGAATTGAAAAGTCTCATGAAGTCATTTCTTGTGCAGTCTTGACCATCGGTGTGAGTCGCGACACATCTATGAGTTAGAGGGTATAGGACGATAGAGTTTCCCTTCTTTTTTAATCGTATGTTGTGCCCTAGAGTAAAAGTTAGGAGTACTCTTTTCTTATGGTTTTCCTTGTGTTTTCTAAGATGATGAATATGAGGAGGACACCTGCTAGGTGGCTTTAGGAGAATGAGGTGCAAAAGGAGATTCCACCTCAAGTTGAGGAAGTTGTGAAAGTTCCTCAAGGTGCTCAAGGTTATGTAGTCCCTAATTTGTGAATAGGTGATGACTTTCTAGAATTGAGTAATAGGGATTTTAGGGAGGCTTTGTTTTCTTTAGCCCGAACCGTGACTACTTAAGTGAATTTGAGTATGGTTCTTAGGGAGAATGTTGTGGAGAGCACTATGACCTCTAGGTTGAGAAATTTCTTGAGAATGAATCCTCCTATTTTTCGTGGCTCTAAGGTTGCAGAGTATACCCATGATTTCATAGATGAGGTGTACAAGATAGTGTGTGCTTTGGGAGTAACATCTAGGAAGAAAGTGGAGTTGGATTCGTATCAATTGAAGGATGTGGCTAAACTGTGGTACACACATTGGAAAGGCAATAGGCCGGAGGAGTCGGTTCCTATTGAGTGGGAAGAATTAAAAGATGTTTTTCTTGGTAAGTACTTTCCCCGTGAGATGACGGAAGTTAAGGTAGAGGAGTTTTTCAATCTCAAGCAAGGAAATAAGAATGTTGAGGTATACTCTTCTACATTCTCTAAGTTGTCCAAATATGCTCCCTCTTTTGTGTCAAATTCAATGGATTAATTGAGTTTCTTTCTGATCGGGGTCTCCAACTTAATAAGGGAATAATGTCATAAGGTGATGTTACATGATGATATGACCATAGCTAGACTCATGGTGTATGTAAAATCAATTGAAGGGTCTAAACTCAAGAAGATCGATAGAAACTTGAAAAGGGACGGTTCCAGTGACCAAGAGCAAACTAGGTTAAAGAAGAGGGGACAAACTCAAGAATAACCTAGGGGTGCTAAGGTGAAATTTGAGAAAGGAGGTGGTTCTCAAAATGAAAAGCCTACATGTGTCGCTTGTGGAAAGAGAAACTATAGGAAGTGTCTAGCCAGTAGTAGTGGTTTCTATGGTTGTGGTAAGGATAATTATAAGGCGAGAGGAAGATATGTTATGCAAGTTGTTCCTAGTTCTCCAATTGATTATGTTCCAATTAATAGGCATTTTTAGGCACTCCGGTCAAGAGGATAAAAGACATATTTGAATGATGATGATTAGGGTAAGTCCTTGCTTTTTTTTAGAGATATGAGTTCCTTCTATGTGGGGAGTATGGTTAGTAGATGGATAGAAATTCCTAGAATGCACGTTCTATGTTCATGGTGTTTAGGTTTTTTGTTGAATTTTAATTTCATTAACTACTTGCATTGTGTATTTTATGAACTTGTGATGATCTTTTGGGAAGTGAAGACTTTTGTTATAGCATCTTTCAAGAGAAGTTGAAGTATGTCCTTACTTCACTCGAGGGAATAGATGTCTTGTATATTTTTCTTTACAAGTATTGTAAAAGACTAAGTGTTCCTATATTTTTAACTATGGTCCGTGTAACAACTATTGTTGTGTCTTAAGATAATGAGATTGAGACTTAGTGTTTCCTCTTGCTTTATATGAAAGATTTTTTAAATACTATGATATGTTTTGCAGAAAGTTTTAATTTCGCACTACTTTTCACATTGTTTATTCAATTAATGATATGTAGTGGCTTGTAAAATACCTCCAATAGGTCATGTATGCCGTTTGAAATCCGAGAACGCTCCTAACCTCTAGGGTGTGATTTTGGGATGTGACAACGTCTTCAACCTCTATTGATGGAATTGAAGGAATCGGTACATGGTAATCTCAATAAGTCATTCTCCTAAGGGGAATAGTTGTACCAAGGGATGTTAGGTATACCGAATGTGGAGGATTTGAGAAATCGAATTCTAAAAGAAGCCCATGGTTTTTGTTATTCTATACTTTCGGGTGCCACCAAAATGTATCATGACCATAGGGAGGTCTAATGATGGGATGGTTTAAAAAGGGACATAGTAAAGTTTATTTCAAAGTTTCCAAATTGGCAACAAGTTAATGTCGAGAATATAAAATCGGGTGGTTTAACCCAAATCATAGATGTTACTACTTGGAAGTGGGAAGACATAAATATGGACATTGTTGTTGAGTTGCCTCAAATCTGTAGGCAAAATGATTCCATATTGATTATCTTTGATAGGTTTACCAAATATGCCAATTTTATTCTCGTTAAGTATACATGTACTATTGAAGATTATGCAAGAATCACATTAATGAGACTGTGATCTTTCATGTGATTCCTTTGTCCATCATTTCTCATAGAGTTGCCCAATTAACTTTTCATTTTTGGAAAACTTTTCAAAAGGGTCTAGGTACTCAAGTGAAACTTAGAATTGCTTTATATTCGCAGACAAATGGTCAAGATGAACGTAACATTCAAACCCTAGAAGATATGTTAAGAGCATGTGAAATTTATTTCAAAGGAAGTTGAGATTATAACTTACCATTGATTAAGTACTCCTACAACGATAGTTACGATTCGACCATATCATGAAACCTTTTGAAAATCTTTATGGTAGAAGATATAGGTCTCCAGTTTGATGGTTTGAGGTTGGTGAGTCCTCACTTCTTTGTCCCGAGATTATATATGAGACTATAGTGAATGTTTGGGTCATAAGAGATAGATTGAATACTACCTATAGTCGGCAAAACTCTTATGCTCACACTAGGTGAAGAGATCTTGAGATTGAAATAGGTGGTCACATTTATTTGAAGATTTAACTTATGTAAGGGGTGATTATTTTGGTAAAAAGGGGGATGTAAGTCCCCGATATGTTAGTCCTTATGAGGTCTTACAATGGGTCGAAAAGGTTGCCTGTGACCTAAAATACCTACGAAGATAGATTTAGTTCATTCGGTGTTTCATGTTTTTGTGCTCAAGAATTACACAGGTTACTTAGTGTCTATTCTGCCTACGGAAGGCTTTGGGGTAGATGATCACGTCTCCTATGAGGAGGTTCCGATTGAGACCCTAGATAGCACAGTCAAGAGTTTGAGAAACAAAGTGGTTACAGCAGTAAAAGTCCTATCGAGGAGCAATCTTGTTGAGGTAGGAACATGAGAGGCAGAAGCGGACATGAAGTCCCGCTACCCTCATCTTTTTACTCCTTGAGGTAATACATTCCTCTCAATAAAGAAAATAATGAATAATATGAAATTTACTCGTTTTCTAAATAGGTGCATGTTTTGGTAAAAGTTTTACCACATGAATTTTAAGAAAAGGCCTTTATACTGTATTCTTGCACTTATATGAAATGTGTATGCAAGTTATCTTCTTGAAGTTTTTCTGTTTTGTTGTTGTCTTTAGAAGAATTATAGCACTGTACCTATTTTATGTATTTCAAGATCATATTTTTTTAAGAAGGTAATTCCTCATTATGTATTATGAAATGTTGAGCTCTTATATCTTGTTCATCATGAATTGGGTTGCAATGTGTAATGTTGTCGTATGTATTGAAACGAGTTGTGAAGTACTCCTATGAATCGTGACTCATTATGATTATATATTTTTATCAATTTTGCTACTAGACTTGAGTCTATCCTTTAGCTACAAAAGATTTTAGTGTCATTCGGAGACGAATCTTCCTAAGATGGGGATAATGTAACGCTCAGAAAGTCCATATCCTAATCTAGATCCTTCTAACACCTAGAAAATCCAACACTCATGGAAAATCCTAACGTCGCTGTCATAAAGTCTAAACATTGTTTCTAAGTCCTTTTTTTTAAAATAGGTCATTTAGAAGGTTTAAGATCCAAATGTACAAACACGTTAGGGAATGTTGTTCAAAGAGTTGTTAGCCTTTTTATTGACTTTTAGAAGTCGAAAATGTACATAACTGAGTGTAAAGGTAGCTAATGGTGTTTGGAGTTATTTCATTATTGAAATGTTTGGGTACGACTCCCCAAGGACACTCAAAGGTCCCTCGAGGAGAACTCTTGTAGTTTGATGCAACACTTCCTTGCAGTATTTATCGACGGGGCAGACGACGGTGCATAAGAGGCCGATGGGGCATCGATGGACATAGTCGTCCCTCACATAGAAGATTGTGAAGGCCCTTGTTTACCTATATACTATTACACTTGATTAAAGGGAAGACGGGGCTTCATTTACTCGACAAAGCGTAGAGGCCACCGTAGTCCCATACATAAAAAAAAATTGGAGGAAAGACTTGCCTGAAAAGTCTCTAATAGATTCAATGGAAGTGCAGGACAAAGGGGGGGGGTGTCCATAGACCGACCGAAGGACCGTCGACGGGGGCTCGTTGGTGAGGAGTTGAATTTCACTGATGGATTTTAATGATTTCATTTACATTAAGTAAATGGTTTAGGGGTTAGATAGTGATTTAAGGGAAACAAATTAAGTTAACGCACAAGGGCCTAAAATACGATTAAAGTATTCAAAATGGTACAAAATTACCCTTCATCCACATAATGGCTCAAAAATTCCCTTTTCATCCACCTATTGGCTCAAAAATACCCTTGTCATCCATCTTTGGGTTAAAAATTGAGCACTTTTTTTAATTGTTTATAAAATTAAACACTTTAAATATTTTTTAAAATACTTGGCGTTTAACTATTGAATATAATTATAATTTATTAATATAATTTACAAATCAACCCAGTACAGACTCATTACTAATTAAACCTCACCCAACTAATAATCCAATTATAATATCAAAATCGTCATATACACTACTAAAATACGATGAAATTATAGATTCCTGAAAATGACATTCGAAATTATTCGAGTCGGAATCGAAGCCCTAATTAAATTTAGGATGAGCCGCTTATTTAGGAGGACACTTTCTTTCAAAAATGAATTAGAAATTTATGATTAAAGGTAAAGAAGTAATACATACCGAATTAATTCATGCACTTTTTCTTAAATATTATTTAAAAATATTTATGATTTGTTTTAAAAACCTCTAATATATTATCATGAAAAAAACTTACCTATGAAGTAACATCACATAATTGAGAAGTAAGAATAATTAATATGAACATAGCCAGACTTTTAAGTTTATCGGTGATTTTTATTTAGCCACCTGAAAGTATGATAATTCACCTCTACAATTTTTAAAAACACTCAATTGGCAGTAGCTTGAATTAATAATGTGGAGGATTCATTAATTAAGAGGGATTGGATTAGTAATGGGGTGAGTAGTCGATTGATTTATAAACTATATTAATAATTTAAATTATAACAAAAAGTTGAGCGCCACGTAATTTTAAAAAAATTTAAATAGTTTAAATCTAAAACCATTAAATAAGTGGTGAATTTTGAACCAAAAGGTGGATGACAAAGGTATTTTGGACCAAATAGGTGGGTGGGAAGGGTATTTTTGAGGCAATAGGTGGATGGAGGTTAATTTTATACCATTTCTAATACTTTAAGGGTATTTTAGGCCCTTTTCCGTTTAAAGAAATTGGACTAGTAAGCCACATGTACTAAGTATGGGTATATGCACATAACATTTAAGGAAATGCATCAAAAAGGATCATTTATCATTTTTTTGGAAAGCATTATAAGTCATATGAAAGTTTCAATGCACATAACATAGAACATATACAAGTCAAGGTTTCCATCAACATAAAGCATGATCATAATTAAAGACATATTGTCATAGAGACATGTTAACATTTCATATTCAATAGAACATATAAATAGAACACACAAAAGACTCTTCAAGTAACCCTAGTCAAAGCCCATTTAATTTTATTTCATCTTTACATGAGGGAACATACGTCTTAACCCACATAGACCATAGGAGCTAGACATGGAATGCGGTGTCATAAAACCCCAGACTTAAAGAAGGTGGTCTACCGGCCAAAGTAAAACCAAACATGACATAGTTCTAGGTGGATCCACTAGCTAGTACCCTGTAGTTGCAACATAGTTCAAGAACTAGGAGATGTATTAGAGACCCATAGTTCCAACTTACATTAAAGCTTGTTGTATCTTCTGAGAATCATTGTGAACCTACCTTCCCACAAGGAAGGGACACCTCTCATATCTATTTCATCGGTGCTTCTCTTAGGTCCCTTTCATGAATAATCTCTAAGTTGTCTTTTACCATAACCTTATCCTAGGTCATTGGATATTAAATCCTTGTATAAACATGATTATGAGCTTTTTGGATTAGATGAGAATTTCCTTTCATCACAATATTTCAAATATGAGATTAACATAACAATCACCTTGTGTCAAGCATACATAAGAATATCATAAACATGCATTATCGTATTCTTATCATGATCTCACAACTAACATATTTGTACCCCAACATATATATACATAGTAACATCATACATACTTCCATAGAATAGCATCATCATTAATAGGATAACATAAGAATCATAGAGTAAATAGGTCTTCGTAAGATTTACCTCTTGCTTCCCAGTTCCTTATTAAAGAACTTACAAATAATCATAACAACAACATAGTTAAATACTCAATAGTATAACCAACATCAAATCTTCAAGTCACATACAATATCAATTCGTAAGTCATAAGGTGAGTACAAAATAATAAAAACCATTATTTAGAAGAGATTATACATCACATGAAAATCAAATCATTACTAACCACATAATCATCAATTCGTGTGAAGTCTAACGTAGAAAACAATTACTTTCCAGGCAAAATCATAAATCTAGAGTTAGGAAGAAAATCCATTTTGTAGAGTAAAAACCCTAGAATTGAATTTCTTGAAAACTTATCTTTGAAAGAACCTCTTCTAGAAAGAAATCCAAAGACTTAAAAACACATACCTTATTGAAGTATATTCCACAAAAATTGAATGTACTACTGTTTGTTCTTCAATGGAGTGTGGAAAAGAGATCGTTTCTTGACAGATGAGAGAATTTTAGTTTGAATCTGATTTTGACATGTAAAATGTGGTCTAAAACTGAGATAATATCCATATATAGTTGTTTTATGAATTATCCAAAACACCCACCACATAAATGAGTCTTTTTATTAAGTTAAATTACCAAAAATATGATTCTAATGATTTAGGGAAGTGGTTGCCAGTCGCGGGGCCAAATCTCGTCATTTTTCTGATGTTTTTGGGTAAAGGTGTGAGGTGCGTGTCAGCCTCGTGTCGCATGTATTCCCCACATAAAGTGAGGTAGTAGAACTCATGAGCGCGCGTCACTAACTTGTTTCTCATATTATTCCTGTTCACAGGCTGCTCGACAGCCTGCCCACCCTTGTATGGGTCCTCCACGAGGACCCTTCATGTGGTCCTTGTGGTGTCATTACCGGACATTTGGGCCCTTTGTTATACATACTACCTATCCAAGATCTCTTTACAAGTTTTAGACGTTATTTGGTACTTCGAAATCTTTACCGAACATATAGACGTTAACTAGTTCAAATTAGCTAGTTTCCAGACGTTAGGGTCTTTCTTTGTCGTTTTGGCTCTAACCTTTTCTAGATTATCTTATTACATGAATATAGGTGTGGAAAAATCATTTCAAACATTATTAAATAGATTAAGATCTAATCTAAGTCTTGACCATTTCGGGAGTGTTACAAGTTACTTGGGAGGTTAATGAGTTAAAAAACGAGTTCACTGTAAAGAAGAAAATGCTCACTGTAACGTAGAACTAGATCAACGTGTTGTGACTCCAAATATGGCAAAAATTCTATGTGTGATCTTATATGATAATTGGCCTTTGAATATGTCTATATGAAGTATGTGAATGATATAAATGTTATTAATCAAAGGTTTTATGAAGATTTACTCAAAAGGTATGAAGTATGATTTCAAGAAAATATCCCTTTTAAATGCATGTTTTTTCATGGTTTCCATATTTAGTGCATTCTTGTACTTATCCATTCTTCTCTACTTTTTATACAATGTGTAGGTTATGGATGCTTAAAAGATGTCTCGATGATTGAGTAGCTTGATATGTGAATTCCCAATCTAGAGGAAAGGAGTCCTTAAGTCCAAGGATTTGTAATGTCTTGTATTTATAGTAAAGGTATTAAATATTGTACTTTTGTATTATGTTATGAGGGTCGTGTCCCTAAAGTACTATTATGATGTTGAGTCTAGGATGACAAAAGAGAATAGAGTGTTTAAGTATGTATTATGATATTTTATATTTAATAGAAGTAATGTTCTAGCATATGGGGTGCTATATTTTAAATTTTCCGCTAAATTTACCTATGATAATGAGATTAATGATAACTATGGGCTTGTATAACATCTTTGAGAGGTCAAGTACGCCATGTTACTTCTAGGGGGTATTCCTAGATGTGACAAATGTGGTATCAGAGCATGAAATTTATTAAAGTAGTTTTAGGTTAAAAAAAAGTATCAGGTTACCATGTCTAGTATATTCTTGTTCATCAGTTTGAATAGTGACAAATCTATGAGAGAGAGGCTATAGGACGATAGAGTTTCCATTCTTCACTGTTTTAGATCTAATTGCTTGGATTAGATTCTATATATATGCTTGAGGAAGAAAAGGTGAGATTTGATGCTTATCTTGGTTTTATTCTTTCATTAGTATTTGTGAAGGTAACTTTTGCAATAATATCTAGATATAATGTCCCTTGTGGCTATATATTAGACATGTATAACATGTTATGTTGAGAATTATGTGTTATGGTATAGTTAGAGCATGTTAGAAGTTAATATGGTTAAACTGAGTTTCCTTTTGGAATGGTCTTTTACTATTTGACTTTGCATGATGATAAAATTATAATGTGGTTAAACTTGAAATACTTTAGGAATATGTTAAATGGTAAATATGCATATTTCCTAAGTGTATATGTTTAAATTGTTCAAATGTTGCCTTTTTTAATATGTGTGAACATTAATGATTGTTTTACATGGATTGAAGTCTTTGTAAAGGCTTAGTCTTAGAAGAAATGGTAAAATGTTGTCATTGTAGGGTGATGATATGGGTTTGATTGACCTAGAAGTCACCTTAGAGTAAGGTTTACCGAAAAGGAAGAGTCCCTATGGCTAAGGTATTTTCAATTGTTTTCCCTCATATTGTGTGACCCTGGTGTCTATTGTATTGATGAAAACATGACTTTGTTGAGTATTATAACATGTCTTCATGATTGGGGATAATATGCCTATATGATAAGGTTTAGAATGCCTTGGTTAACATATTGTAATTCTTTCTAAAGTTGTAATTACTTTTTGGTGATGAAAATGAAGGTTATTAAGTTAAGATCATCTTGAGGTTGGTTAAGTTGATTTTAATTGGGTTAACCCTAAGTGGGGGATGGTGATGTAATTAGCAATATTGCAGATATGTTTACCTTGTCTTTCTATTCCTACTTGATCTAATAAGTTTTATCCAGGTTGTTCATAATTGAAGTCTTGCCTAAAAGATTAATTGCATGACCTTCACATGTTTGTTATGACTTGATTGACATTATCTTAAGAGTATTTAGAAGATTTTAAAGTACTTGAACAAAAATTTTGATTAACTTCATTATTTTTTCATATTGATGATGCATTTTAACATGCTAGTTGTGAATTTAACTTCATGATTTTTTCATATTGATTATGCATTAGGAAAGCATGATTGTAGGCTAACTCTTAGAAATGGAAGGCATTATTAGCTAGTGTCCTTGTGAGTACCTATGATTTGTGTTCTTTTTCACAAATGATGCTTACATGAGGCTGTTTCTATGATAGAAATGGACATTTTTTGAAATGACTTCCTATTTATTGTGATGTGCTTTGTGTGACCTACCATTTTGACTTTACTAAGAACAAAACATGATCATGCCTTGGTTTAAATGTTGAGAAATTCTCATGTTACAATAAACATGACCTTTGTGCATTTTCTTGGGTATTAACTCATTAGACATGTAAGTTTGTTGAGGGTAAGGACATTCCTTCATGGACACAACTAAGCTTTTTATGGTTGAGTATGACCCTTATGTCACAATGTATAACTAATAAGAATCCATTGTAAACCTATTTAACTCAAGTCTATGTGCTCTGAAGTTTGAGTGCCCAATTCTTTCTTGAGTATTGTTGAAATTTTCCAAGTGTGACTTAAAGATGGTTGCAAGTTTTGATCTTCATAAAATGAAGTGTAATTACCTTGTTATGATTAGGATAAGGATGTTCCTCTTATGAAAATGATAAGAGCCTCTGTTTGATACATTTAAGAGTGAGTGAATAAAAGTTTTACTTGATTGTATGCATTGAGTGATAAATGTTTTGAAGTGTCTTCCTTGTAATTTTGTTGTATTAACTTTGATATGATATTATGACTGTTGTGAGCTGCTCTATGGTTCATTGAAGTCCTTGTAGCGATTAAAGTTTTCTAAGTGTCATCTACGGACGAATGTTCCCAAGTGAGGGATATTGTAATACCCCAAAATAATTTAGGGTATCTAGAGTGTAACTTGTTCCTATAAGCTTGTTAAAATTTTAATACACATATCATGATTGGGTTATTTGAAGTCATTTGGAAGTCAAACGTCAAGGGACGACCTAGACGTTCGACGACTTGTCACCTCAGGGGCCTCAGGTGTTTTTATGTTCTTATGTGTGTGTCATGAATTATGAGGTAATTATACCAGTTATAATGATATTTATACTCACTGTATGGATTTTCATAATGTTTGGAGGTCAAACGTTCAATAAAGTCTAAGACGTTCGAAAGTTATTACTTGAGACGTTCATATTTGTCTTCTTGGTGCCTAGCATATTTGGACGTGTAGCTTTTAATTTTTTTGGTGAAACTGAAGTGTAAAGTTCTTTTATTATTAATTTTGATATTTTCGTTGCAAATATCCGTGTACGACTTCTCAAGGGGCCCTCAAAAGGGCCCACAATAAGGACCCGAAGGTTGTCGAGATACTTCCTTGGCAATGCAAAATGACTAAACTAAACGATGCCCTGTTTGTTTACAAACGCCTCTTTGGTGGTGAATTTGTCGATGTTCACATAGCCTTGATATTTCTCATCCAAAGTACAGCCCAAGACCCCATAGACTGAAGCCAATGACGGCCTGTCGATGATGGCCGTTGATGGTGGCCTACAATTGCTGCCAAGCGACTATTCATTAATGGGGTGAATAAGAAATTCACGCCACGTTCTAAACTGACCCTAATGGTTTATTTGGTGTCTATAAATGATCCAAAAAGTTATCAACCCATTCCCAATCCCTTCTATACAAATTAGACTTTCCCTTCAAAAATATTATTTGTAGAATGTCCATTGAAGGTGAAGCTCAAGAATAGCTTGTAGCTTGCATTTATATGGATTATTAATCAATTTTTAGTGGTTTTCTTTCAAATTAAGGTATGATTATCCTTCTAAGTTTCCAAAGTTTTCAACGAGATTTCATTATCAAACTTCTTCTTCATCAATCTAGACATGGGTTCTTTCTCAATATGTTTTAAAGGTTTAATAATGATTAATTGATGATGATTTGTTATTTTTAACGTAAATTTCAATCTAATTACATTTTTAACCAAATGTCCCTTCCTAAACTCAATTTAACCCTTGCATGGACATTGTGATCGTGGCTTGTTATTGGTTGATTTGTGTTTTATTACGTCAAATTATTTATGTCTACTGTTATTTAAGTATACTTATGATGATTTGTTGATGAATGATCTAATTGGATGAGTTAATAAGATTTGAACATGACTAGCCTATTCCTTTATGTGTTAACTATAACATTGCCTTTATAAAGTATGAATGTAAAATTCGATTATGTTATAATGATTGTAGCTACTCCCTTAGGTTAATATCATGGTTGAACTCTGAGTATATATCGTGTATGATAAAAGTAAAAAAGAATTTGCATGAATTTAACTTGGCTCTTCTAGCCTAAGGATTGATAATGTTAGATACATTATATTATCTATGTTATAGGTTAGATGAAGCATGAATTAAACTTAATCATTCTATATTTAACTAATGCCCTATATTGGTTATATTGGTATATTATGAATGTGAATCATGATGATCAAAGCAAGGAATATTAGTAAGTGATCTATGTCTCACTACCTTATAGTGTATTGTGATGTAGTGTACATGTTGTAGCATGGTCTTGTAGCGAATTGTTCTTGGTTTCCTTTATGATTAGAGTATATTTAGCTACTGTCCAATATCTTATTGTTGATAAAAAAAAGGTGTATTTTCAATGGTGATTAAAAGATGATGAATTGGTAAGGACGACTTTTCTTCTCTCCTTTCTTATAGTATTGGTAGTTGATGAAGCCTTGTATGGCATTGTGTGGTATGGTGCACTTATGGTGAAGGTGTTTACCATATTGTCATTTTATATAGTTTGAACATGGACTTGAAGTAAAAATGATGAATATATGAGCGTGTGGTTATGATGATCACCTTATGAGTAACTTGTGCCTAGCATTCTACTCTAGTTGTGAATATTGGTTATGGTAGTATTGTGATGAGCATGAGAGATCATGTTATGGTTATGTGTAGGTGATGACATTAATTATACATTAAGGACTGATGACCCGTACCTACATACTCTTATATGAATATATGAATAGCAAAAGATAGGAGTCTTAAGTGCAATATGATGTTGGCTTGTCTCCTATGTTATTGTGTGTTGTGTGGTCTAGGCTTGGTTGTGCATTGTGGTCCTAAGAGGGTGGCTGACTCAATGTGTTATTTATATCCATTATATGATTATATTGTCAATGTACACACACCCTCACTCTACATGCATGCTAACAAGTAGTATAGGATCATAATGTCTAATGAACGGTTTTCTCATATTCAATAGTGCCTACTACTATGCATGTTAAGGTATGTCTATGAAAGTATATATGTGTTTCCTTAACTAGGATGATTTGATAGGTTTACTAGTATAAGCAAGGGTATGAGACCTTGTCTATGCATTTCACATGTGTACCTTGGTAAGATAGTTCCTAGGTTTTGTCTCTTATAAACATGGATATGAATGCATGAGTATGTTATTGAAATGTATTATATGTTGTAACATGAAGTATGTGGTATGATGATGTATGATTATACCTAGTGTCTAAATTTATTTATATGAAAATGTGGCTCATATAGTTACACTTGTAAACTTATGCATGAATGAGGTAAACTATGAACATGTGTGGTGAACATGTGTGGTGAACAGGTGTTATGTGAAATGTTTGCTCACATATAAATATACACACATGTATGATGATCTAGTCAATAAAGGGGCTCTTGAAAGGTTTTCTCAAGAGTATCCTAGACTAAACAGGTGCTTGAATATGCTATGTCCATGTTGAAGGTTTTCTCAAATGATATAGGTTGAAGAAAAGATTTCTTATCAATAACCTATGAGCTAAGCATATGGGAATTGAATCTCCTAAAGCCTATGTTTTATAAAGTAATATAATAAAGGCTTTTAATATGTGAAATTAGCTTAGCACCGAGTAAACCTGAATATGAGGGGTGTCCCTTCCCATTGTAGGAAGGTGAATCACCATAGAACTCATCGGGTTTATATCCTTTTGTCCTAAAAAGGGTGTTAAAGTGATGGTTCCATGATGTACCTATGTTTCCCTAACTATATTGTCCGATTGAATTTACCAATGACATAACCTAATATGGTAGCATAATACTCATGTATTACTTTGGAAAGAATGATACCATCTTTTGGTGTAAGGTGTTGACACAAAATTTGATGCTTAGAACCCATTGTCTTAGTGTCGATTAAGACTATAGTTTCCCTAAAGTAAAATTGACAATGGAAGTAAAGTAAGGAGTCTACCAAGGATAACGTAAGAGTACTTTCTTTGTGTAGGTGGGGGTATGAAGTTTCACCTATGCATTACAAAAGTGACTCTTGAGGGAAGTCCTAGGAAGGTATTCTAATGCATGTGTCTATTGATATATTTGCATGGTATGAGTGCTAATGGATCTATATGAGTTGGTCTTGTCCTTATATGAATAATGTTGGCCTTAATGAATATATTATAAAGGTCTTGCTTGACATGAATGAGTGTCTTCATGTACTATGTTGATATATGAGTTGGATGTTAAGGCTTGTGGTCTTATACTAGATTTACTAAGTATGTGTGAAGTTAGTATGTGTGCTATTTAATGTAGCTTACTGTAAAGTCATTAAGGTCTTGGCTTAAATGTGTCTATCATGTATTATACTTTTATTATGATATCTGATGACTTTTAAGGAATGTATGTATGGATTCCTTCTAGCGTTAAGGTGATGCATTGCACCAAGTACCACTAGAGGGTTACTTGGGAGGTTAATGAGTTAAAATAAGGAGTTCACTATAAAGAAGAAAATGCTCACTGTAAAGTAGAAGTATCTCACACTCTAGTGACCAAAATATGGATTAAATTCTATATGTGATCTTATATGACCTTTCGCCTTTGAAAATGTCTATAAAAAAGTATGTGAATGACATAAATGATATCGTATAAAGGTTTAATGAAGATTTACGAAAAAAAGGCATGAATAATGATTTCAAGAAAATGTCCCTTTTAAATGCATGTTTTTGCATGGTTGACATACTTAGTGCATTCTTGTACTAATTCCATTCTTCTCTATTTTTTACTAAAAAATGTAGGTTATGGATGCTTAAGTGATATCTCTATGATTGAGGAGGTTTATATATGAATACCTAAGCTCAAGGAAAGGAATCCTTAAGTCTAAGGATTCCTAATGTCATGTCTTTACTGTAAAATTATTAATTATTGTACTTATGTTTTATGCTATAAGGGTCGTGGGCCAAAAGTAAATGATGTTGAGTCTAGGATGGAAAAAGATATTAGAGCCTTTAACTATGTATTATGATATATTTATATATAATGGAAGTAATGTTCTAGCATATGATGTGCTAAGGAAGTTCTAAATTTTCTCCTAAATTTACCTATGAAAATGCGATGAATGATAACTATGGGCTTGTAACACCTCCGAGAGGTCAACTACTCCATGTTGCTTCTAGGGGGTGATACCCGAATGTGACATCAACCATTATAATAACCTAAGGGAGTAGCTACAATAATCTTAAAATAATCAATTCCTCATTCGTACATTATAAGGCCAATATTACAGTGACCACATACAGACATAAGCTAGACTTATTAAAATCTTCTTATAAATTTTTCACATGGATCATTCATTAAATATTAAACATTGATATCCATAATAAAAAGTAGAAATAAGTTATTCAACGTAATAGATCAGAAATCAACCAATAACAACCCATGATCACAATGCCCATGCATAGGATAAATCGAGTTTGGGAAGGGTCATGGGTTCACAATGCAATTGGATTGAAATTCTTGTTAAAACCAATACATTTTCATAAATTAATCATGATTAAGCCTATGAAAATATTTTGAGAAAGAACCCGTGTCTAGATTGAAGAATAAGATGTTTGATCAAGAAATCTCTTACAAAACATTGAGATTCACTCTCTAGATGGAAGGATAACTAGAGATGAATGATCACAATACATTTATTTAGAAGAAAACCTATTAAACGTGATGAAGAATCCATGGGAATCAAAGATCCAAGTTGTTCTTGACTTCACCTTTAATGGAGGTGTCTAGATAGAATTGGTTTTGGAGGGAAAGTCTAATTTGTGTGAATTGGATTTGGAATGGGTTGATCACGTTTTTGATAACTTATATAAACCCAAAAATAACCAAATAGATCAAGTATGGTCAGGCAAGGGCGTGGGTTGAATTTCCCATTCAACCCTTAAATGAAGCAGTCGCTAGACAGACTTTTGCAGCCTGCACCAACGGACACCATCGACCCCCAGTAGATCCATCGACGGACCGTCTGTGGCTTCTGTAGATTAGGCCTTGGGATGTTCTCTGGCAGAGACTTCCCCAGATTAAGTTTTGATCGACAACTTCACCCCCAATGGGCCATTTGTCAACAAACAAGGGATCGTTTGGTTCAGTTGATTGACATTGCCAAGGCAGTGTCTTGACAGCTTTTGGATCCTTCTTTGAGGGCCTCTTGTGGGGCCCTTTGGAAGTCGTCCCGGACTTTTCCAATTTAAATATAGACCCCAACATTTTGAATACATTCCATCCAACTTTCACAAAAATAAACACGTAAAACACATTCAAACATGCAGAGCACACTCAAACAGACATAAATATCTCAAGTACTATCTATCGAACGTCCTGGACGATCATGGATGTTTGATCTCCAAGCTTCATGAAAATCAACACACTGCCTATAAATATCATTATAACTCATAGAAGGGCCTCATAATCTCATTACACATACATAATCACATAAAAACATATAAAGCCCCTTAGGTGAATGGTCTTTGAACGTCTTGGTCGTCCCCTGATGTTTGACTTCCAATTGACTACAAATCAACCAAATATACTTTAGATCACTTAATTAACATGTTAATAATCTTATACGAACAAGTGAGGCTCTAGAAACCCTAACTTATTTTGCGTTCTTGCAATCGTAGTACATCATATGCTAGAACATCACTTTCATTATACATATAAAATATTATAATACATACTTAAAGGATCTAAGTCTCTTTGCGATCCTAGACTCAAGATTATTATAGTTAATAGGTACACTTCCCTTTACACATATAAACATAAATAACAATTAAACACTCTTAACTTAAAACAATAACATAGGAAATCCTTGAGCATAAGGATTTCATTCCTTAGTTTGGGAATCACATATCACGATCTTCATGTTAGAGACATACCATAAGCATCCATAACCAACTCTTTGTGTAAAAAGGCAAAAAAGAATGGTGTTATTCAAAAAATGCAATAAGTATGAAAACTATGCCAAAACATGCATTTGATAGAGACATTTTGCTTTGAAGCCATCCATTATGCCTTTTTATAAAAACATCATAAAACTTTATACCATAATTATAATCCAATTTACATACTTCATTAAGGCACATTAAAATAGTCAAAAAATCACATAAAACCATGCATTTCATTTAAGACATATTTAGAGGCACACTGAAGTAACTAATTTTTCTTTACAGTGAGATTACTTTCATTTCAGAGTATGTTCTGTCTCTCTTTGCAGCGAGCTCATTTTTCTTTGCGATTCTTGAATTCACAAGTAACCTTCTAATGATTCTTTGTGCAATATATGGACAATTTCCCATTATACTATCCACCCTGAAGTATCACCCTAAAGCCACTAGGTAATCATACATGCATACTTTCTTAATTCTCAATCATATATACATATATAGAGAGGCATAGCATATCATGATAGTACAAACTGCAAATAAAACTCGACATAATTGTTAAACCTCATAAAAGACTTAATCTAAGACATCTTGTAAGTAAACATTGTCCATAAAATCATTCTAAACAATAGTAAACAACACATACTTGGACTTCACTTTATAAAACATCATGGGTCACCACTCATAACCTCATTCAAAGCATACTAACACAATGCACATGTGAAGTCCATAACCTCACACATACTAACTAAACATACAAAGAGACTACAAGCCTTAAAATATACTTCATACATAAACAATACAAGTATAGACAACCTCACTATATAGTCAATACGACCTACTTTATGCACATAAGGTAAGACCATATATAGAGTCATTTGGACTTTTACCATGCATTTCATCACAACAATTAGAGGACACTACAATGCATGCATAAGAAACATAAACATTTTCAAACAATATAGAAACATTCTTAGATCTCTCTTCAAGAGCTAATTGTGCAATGCATAGGTAAAGTCCCATATCCACACCTACACAAAGCAACTTCCCTTAGGTTATCCTAGTTAGAGTCCTTACTTTACTTTCATTGTCTATTTACTTAAGGAAAAATATAGACTTAACCGACACTAATACCATGGGTTCTAAACATGGAATATGGTGTTGTAGAACCTTACACAAAGAAAGGTGCTCTACTTTGCCAAAGTAAAATATTAACACATGCTTGCATATAAGATGAGATACCTTTGTAGATCCTATGTGTCAACCGTAGTTTATGGAACTTGGAGGAATATATAGAAACCCTCTTTATGCCAATTGGGGTATTTTGTAGTTATCCAACTCATGAGGACAATGGTGAACAAGCCTTCCCAAATTAAGAATGGGCACCCCTAACCTAAGCACATTCATTTCTAAGCTAAGTTCCCTATATTGAAAATTCATTATTATTATTAATTTATAAAAATATAGTCGTAGAATAAACAACCCCTTATATGCTTAGCTCATAGATCATAGATGAGAGAGTCCTTTCATTAACGTAATTCATGTGAGAAAAACTTTATAATGGACATAGAAAATTTAAGAACCATCTAGTTTAGGATACCCTTGAGAACACATTTAAAGAGCCCCACTATTGTCAAGATCATCATACATGTATAATGGACATGTTATCATCTGTGTGTATACACATATGTGAGCAAAACATTCACATAAACACTCTTGACCCACATATGATCATACTTCACTTCATTTATGCATTAGTGTATAGGTGAATCTATATTAGAAATTCTTTCATATAATCACATTTAGACACTACAAATATTCATACTTCATCATATTATATACTTTTGTAACGGCCCTAAAAATGAGTTAGGTCAAACTAGAGTCTAAAATGTATGTCATGAATGTTTAAAATCGTAAAATAGTTAATAATTGTGTTTATACGAAATACATAAAGTTTGGATGTGTTTGGATGGCAAACGTCCAAGACATCGGGAAACTAGTCGATGTTGAACTAGTGTGTCATAGTTATTTGTAGTGGATTTTTGGTTGATGGTTTGAGGGTGAAACTTAAAACCGATGGTTCCTACGCGAAGACTAACATGTAAATTATCTAAACATCAGAGAAGGACGCCTCGAGGACCAACCTAAGGATCGTCGAGGAGGACCTAAACAAGAAAAATGCAAGTTGTATCGCCAGCAGAGATGTGGAAGAGGCTCCACGCCGCGCAAAGTTCATTTAATGGGAAAAATTATTTTTTTGCGATGCAGGGCTGTCATGAACCATTTTGCCTAAAAATTTTCCATAATCAATATTTCAAAATGCCACTGCTACGCGTAGTTAACTCCCAGATTTGGTTGCATGATTATAAAGTCAAATTTTAAAAGAAATATTCCAATAATTGCAGGGGTATTTTGGGTAATTTAAGGATGACTTATTACCGGTTATTAAATATTATTATACCCCTAAATTCACCAATCAAAACTAAATCGTCAACTAAAAAAAAACTCTCCAATCTTCTCTCCAAAACCTCCATTAATGAAGCTTTGAAGCTCCAAGGAAGAAGACTTATTTTCTCAAGTTATCTCCATCAATCTTCTGGTATTTTCATCAAAATTAATGTATGGATTTTCAAAACAATCAAGGACCCAAACTTCTAAGTGGTTTTCTTTCGCAAAGTACTAATTTCTTAATTGAAATCTAGCCATGGATTCTTGCATGAAATGTTTTGAATCATTGTATGTTCATTGAATTGATGTTAATTTGAAGATTTTAACCTAAAAATCTATGAACCCATTCAAACCATGAAATTCTACTTTTCACTATTTCATGGGTGAAGTGATCATGTCTATATACTATTGAATTCTCGTATAGTCTTATTTGGGCTGTTGAATTATGAAAGAATATTGTTAGAATTATATATAGGATTTCCTAAATTGAAGAATTCATATTTTACTAAGATTGGATGTTTTTATATTGTGATTATTGGATTGAATTGGTTATCATAGCCATTGGTAAGGGCCTTTGGGTATTGTGTTGGTTGAATTGGTAATGGATTGATGTTTTGAGAATAGACTGGTTGTATGCTTCCCTAAATATATTTATATTATGTAATATAGGTCTTGAAATTTTTATTATGATTTAAATGTTCCACTTACGATGGCGTTGCTTATGTGCTATACTTGTGAATTATGTGGCCTCATTGATATTACATAATAAAATGGGAAACAATATGTCCTCATTGGCATTACTTTATGGATTGTGATATTATTATGTTATAACATGAATATGTGAGTAATAGGAAGGTCTTTGTGACTTATGTGTTAAGTGAAGTATAATCATGAGTTCTCCTAGTTGATTATAGGTGTCACTAGTAGGCTATATGAAGTCTTTCTGTGAATGACTTGATGTTGAAGTATGATGCTTCATGATGAAGTATATGAGGCATTCAATTGTTTATATTGATGAGTCTATGGAGGTGAGTAGGATGACTAGCAAGTATACTTAGTTTTTTCTATGTTCTTAGTGAAAGTCATTTTATATGTGATACGATGATAATGAAGTGGGTCTTGCTTTTGTAGACATATGTCCCTTAATTGATACATGAAGAATATGAATATGAACATCATAACTTAGTAGGCTTATGCACCTTTATCTTGTATGTATATGAATGAATGTTGAATGAATGTCTAGGATCGGTAGACCTAAGATGATGTCAATCTAAGCATGACTAATATGTGGAACTTTCCAAATAAAAAGAAGGTTAAAAATGAGTTATCCATATAGACCTTGATTGGAAGCCCTAGTGGACCAATTCTTTGTAGGGGTATTATGAGTTGGTAGGACCAAAAGATCGTACCTGCTCATATACTTTTAGATAATTGAGCGTATTCTATGAAAACAAAGGCTAGAATCGATGGAATACGTTATGGGTTGTAGATCAACTTTAGATGGAGAGTAGAGTGCAATGTAACTCTACTGTAGAAAGAGACTACATTTCATAAAAGCCCTCGATATTCCTTTACAATGTGTCTACATGGGATATGTCCTAGTTCTAACATTGGCAAGTAGAACGCGCTTCATCGGAGTAGGGTAGACTACGGATTCCATGCCTAGCTAGTATGATCTATGTCAGTTATTGGCTATTCTCATGATTCGGATACATGATAGTGTTGGATAATTACTATAAATTTTTGGTAGTTGAATAAGACACTATCTAGACATTACACGCCTAGGCTTTCAAGATGTTAGTATGTGAGTCCCTAGGTCTTCTCCAAGACCATTATGTGAAGGTCCTTAATTGTTAAATGTCTCTTATATGGTATAATGGTTATAATGACATAAGTAAACGTATTCTATTGAATATTTATCTATTAGGATAATCTTTGAGTATTGCTTAGTGAGGCTTTAAGAGTGTGTATGGGCGGTGTCTTCATGTCTTACTTAGGTGAAGTCATATAGTTATTCTAGGTAGGGTATCTAATTAATGAAAAGGTAATAATCTTATCTTAGGTAATATAAAGGATCTCTTTGATGTGTGTAAAGGGGTTGTATGGGCATTCGATTCATGACTCACTCAAGTGAGCCTTAGAGTAACCTGTGGTAGGAGAGTCTCATGCTTATGTGTTTGAAGTTATCTTGTGTATCATATGTGGTTTTTATGTTTTATATGATCATTATATGTCACGACCCAAATCCGGGCCGCGACTGGCACCCACACTTACCCTCCTATGTAAGCGAACCAACCAATCTAAACCTTAACATTTCAATATAATATCAACAGAAAGTAATGCGGAAGACTTAAACTCATTAATAAAATCAATAACTATTATTATCCCCAAAATCTGGAAGTCATCATCACAAGAACATCTACGATGAAATGACTAAACTAAGAGTATTCTAAAAGCTAAAAATACGTAAGAAGCTAGTCCATGTCGGATGTTCAAGGCATCAAGACTTGAAGAAGAAGACCCAGTCCAAGCTAGAAGCATTAGCTCACCCTGAATATCCGGTATGACGAAGACTGGCTAGAATCACTGCTGAGTTGAAGATGACGGAACGTTTGCTGCACTCCACAAATAACCAGAAGAAAACATAAAAGTAGGGGTCAGTACAAACCACGGGTACTGAGTAGATATCATCGGTCAACTCAAATAGAGAACATTATATATCAAGTAATTTCATAAATCAACTATAAAACTCAACATGTAGCAACAACAGGTACTATAATCATCAATAAGTACCATCAAGTTCATCCATGAGGGCTCAAGCCTCAATACCATACTCATTTGGGAATTAAGTTCATTAGATTGAATATATTATCATCTTTCAAGATACATTATCTTTCTTCCTCTTGTGTCGGTACGTGACACTCCCATCCCCTATATGTGTCGGTACGTGACACTCTGATCCCCTAATTCTACGTGTCGGTTCGTGACACCCGTCCCACTAATACTATGTGTCGGAACGTGACACTCCGATCCACTAATACTATGTGTCGGAACGTGACACTCTGATCCACTAATAGTATGTGTCGGAACGTGACACTCCGATCCCCTATATGTGTCGGTACCTGACACTCCGATCCCCTAATTCTACGTGTCGGTTCGTGACACCCGTCCCACTAATACTATGTGTCGGAACGTGACACTCCGATCCACTAATACTATGTGTTCGAACGTGACACTCCGATCCACTAATATCATTCTGTAAATCATAAAGCCGTCTCTATACCAAGGAATCATCAATCCCATTACTTTAATTCATCAAGCCTTCTTCTATACCAAGGCATCATCAATCCCATTACTTTAATTCATCAAGCCTTCTTCTATACCAAGGAATCATCATTAATAATGTATATTAAAGTTTCTTTTCAAAATTTGGGATTCAATATTTTCATCATGCTTATCTTATCACCATTACATAATCATATTCATGCAAACATACAATTAAGCATATAGTAGGGTTTACAATACTACCAATACATATCATTCTCTATTAAGAGTTTACTATGAAAGCATAAAAACCATAACCTACCTCCACCGAAGAATTGAAATCAAGCAAGTTAATCCTCAAAGCTTGGTGCTTTCCTCTTCTCTCGATCGTTTCTCTCTCTCCCTTCTTGTTCTTTCTATTTTCTTATTCAAACCCTCTTTCTTTTACCCTAATTAGTATATAATTAAGAATAAAAGATGGCAATAATACCCCACTAATTAACTTAAGGTTACCTCTTTTAACCCCCAAGAATTTGAGTTATTAATATAAACCGACGAACTTTATAATTAAGGCAAGAATAGTCAAAAACGTCCCTTAAAACTTCACCAGAAATCCGACTCCCACTGGGATTACGCAAGCTGTGACGGGCCATCGCACCTGCGATGGTCCGTCCTACTGTCCGTCGCATAGTTCAGAAACTTGATTTTGGGTGAATGGCCTGTGACGGTCCGTCACACCTGTGACGGTCCGTCCTGCCACTCCGTTACGAAGTTCAGAGAGTCGATTTTCAGTACCCAATTTCAGATTTTCTAAGTGTTTTGAAACGAGACCCTGCGACGGTCCGTCGTGCCCATGACGTTCCGTCGTGGGTTCCGTCGTCTCAGCCTATTTTTCCAGAAATAAAATCTGCTGCTCAAAACGACTAAACAGGTTGTTACATTAGATACCAATTTACCCATCGTTCATCCCCGAACGATCACAAGAAGGAAAAAAGGGCGAAAAAGAGTACCTGAATCTGTAAACAGATATGGGTATTTTTCTCGTATATCCGCCTCCTTCTCCCAAGTGGCTTCTTCAACGGGTCGATTCTTCCATTGAACTTTGATGGATGCAATCTCCCTTGATCTCAACTTGCGAATTTCTCTATCTAGAATGGCAACATGTTCTTCCTCATAAGACAAATTCTAATCAAGCAAAACTGAATCCCAACGGATAATGTAATTCCCATCCCCATGATATCTTTTCAACATAGACACATGGAATACCGGATGCACTCCGGACAGCCCTGGAGGCAAGGCTAACTCATAAGCCACCTCCCCTACTCGCTTAAGTACTTCAAATTGACCAATATACCTTGGGCTAAGTTTACCTCGCTTACCAAATCGCATCACCCCTTTCATTGGCGAAACTTTCAACAAGACTTGTTCACCTTCCATGAACTCTAAGTCTCTAACCTTTCGATCTGCATATTCTTTTTGTCTACTTTGCGCCGCTAGAAGCTTTTCTTGAATAGACATCACTTTCTCTATCGAATCCCTCAAAAGGTCAGTACCCCAAGGTCTAACCTCGAATGCATCAAACCAACCAATGGGAGACCTACATCTCCTCCCATACAATGCTTCAAATGGGGCCATATCAATACTTGAGTGATAGCTATTATTGTATGAAAACTCCGCTAAGGGTAGGAAGCTATCCCAATGGCCACCAAACTCTATCACACATGCACGAAGCATATCCTCCAACACTTGAATCGTCCTTTCAGACTGACCATCGGTCTGAGGATGGAACGCAGTACTAAGGTCCAACCTAGTACCCAATTCCGCATACAATGTTTTCCAAAACATAGAAGTAAACTGCGTACCTCTATCTGATATGATTGATAGTGGAACCACATGTAATCGAACCATTTCTGAGAAATAGATCTTGGCTAACTTCTCTGCATTGTAAGTCACCTTTACCGGAATGAAATGAGCAGATTTAGTTAACCTATCAACAATCACCCAAATGGAGTCATACTTCCCCATTGTCCTTGGAAGACCAACCACAAAGTCCATTGCAATTCTTTCCCACTTCCATTCCGGAATGGGCATTCTCTGAAGTGTTCCTCTGGGCCTTTGGTGTTCATACTTTACTTGTTGACAGTTTGGACACTTAGCAATAAAGTCAACAATATCACGCTTCATTCTACTCCACCAAAAGTGTTGTTTTAGGTCACGATACATCTTGGTTGCACCCGGATGTATAGAATACCTTGAACTATGAGCCTCTGTCAGAATAGTGTTGATCAAATCATCGACGCGGGGTACACATACCCTTCCCTTGATTCTCAAAACACCTTCCTCATCGATTTGTGCTTCCTTAGCCTCCCCTCGCAATACTTTATCTTGGATTCGCCTTAGTTTCTCATCATCCAACTGTTTTCCCTTAATTTTGTCAAGAAAAGAAGATCTTGACTCCACACTAGCCAACAATCCTCCCTTCTCATTTACTTCTAATCTCATCAAGTCATTAGCTAGAGTCTGAACCTCTCTAGCCAATGGGCGTCTAGAAGCTTGCAAGTGGGCTAGACTTCCCATGCTTCCCACCTTTCTACTTAAAGCATCCGCTACAATATTCGCCTTTCAGATGATACTAAATATTGATATTGTAGTCCTTCAGTAGTTCCGTCCATCTCCTCTGTCTCAAGTTCAAATCTTTCTGAGTAAAGACATACTGTAGGCTACGATGATCCGTATAGATCTCACACTTAACCCCATATAAATAGTGTCTCCATTGCTTTAATGCAAACACCACCGCAGCCAATTCCAAATCGTGGGTCGGATAGTTACGTTCATGCACCTTTAGTTACCTTGAAGCATAAGCAATCACACTCTTCTCTTGCATTAGTACTGCACCCAAACAAGAATAGGATGCATCACAATAAACAATGAAATTCTTACCCTGTACTGGCAAGGTAAGGATAGGTGCGGTAGTCAACAAAGTCTTGAGTTTCTGAAAGCTTTCCTCACATTCGTCCGACCATACAAATGGAACATTCTGCTTAGTTAAGTTCGTCAATTGGGAAGCAATAGAAGAGAATCCCTTGACAAATCGGCGGTAGTAGCTAGCTAACCCAACAAAGCTCCTTATTTCTGACACATTAGTAGGTCTTACCCAATTCTTCACTGTCTCAATCTTAGATGGATCCACCATCACTTCATCCTTAGAAACCACGTGCCCCAAGAAGGACACTGCATCTAGCCAAAACTCACACTTAGAGAGCTTGGCATAAAGCTTTTTCTCCCTCAACATTTCAAATACCATTCTCAAATGCTCTTCATGTTCCTTCTTGCTCTTTGAGTATACCAATATATCATCAATAAATACGATCACGAAGAGGTCCAAATATGGCTTAAAAATCCTGTTCATCAAGCTCATGAACGCAGCAGGGGCATTCGTAAGACCATAAGACATCACTACAAATTCGTAATGCCCATACCTCGTTCGAAAAGCAGTCTTTGGCACATCCGTTGCCCGTATTTTCAATTGATGATAACCGGATCACAAGTTAATCTTAGAGAAGACACAAGCACCTTGTAACTGATCGAACAAGTCATCAATGCGAGGAAGAGGATACTTGTTCTTAATAGTTACTTTATTCAGTTGTCTATAGTCTATGCACATCCGAAAACTCCCATCCTTCTTCTTCACAAACAGAACCGGAGCACCCCAAGGGGATGCACTTGGTCTAATGAAGCCTTTGTTCAATAACTCTTGAAGTTGTGCCTTTAACTCTCTTAACTCCGCTGGAGCCATTCTATAAGGGGGTATAGAAATGGGGCGAGTACCCGCTTCAAGATCAATACAGAAGTCAATATCCCTATCCGGTGGCATACCAGGAAGATCTGCAGGGAACACATCCAGAAACTCACGAACCACTGATACCGACTCAATCGAAGGTACTTGGGTAGTGTCATCCTTCAGATGTGCCAAGAAAGCTAAACACCCTTCACTAATTATTTTCTTAGCACGAAGAAAGGAGACGCAGCGGACCGGATTGGAAGTGTAGTCACCCTCCCACACTAACGGGTCTGTCCCAGGCTTGGCTAACTTCACCGTTTTAGCATTACAATCCAAGATTGCAAATTGCGGAGAAAGCCAAGTCATACCCAGAATCACATCAAAATCATCCATTTCTAAGATAACCAAATCTACATAAGTGTTGCTCCCCACAAAGTTTACCAAACAAGACCTATATACCCTTTCGACTACCACAGACTCACCCACCGGAGTAGAGACACGAATAGGCATATCAAGTAATTCACAATGTAAATTTAGACCATTAGCAAATGAGGAAGATACATAAGAAAACGTGGATCCAGGATCAAACAATACAGAAGCCATGCAATCACAAACCAGAAGATTACCTGTGATGACAGCATCAGATGCCTCCGCTTCAGACCGCCCAGGGAAAGCGTAACAATGGGCCCTATCGTTGGTCTCATCACACAAGAACGAGTCTAGTAGAGTCTTAAGGAACGGTAGGGGGACGCCTTTACTTTTCTTAATGTAATGACCTGTTTAGTCGTTTTGAGCAGCAGATTTTATTTCTGGAAAAACAGGCTGAGACGACAGAACCCACGACGGAAAGTCATGGGCACGACGGACCGTCGCAAGGTCTCGTTTCAAAACACTTAGAAAATCTGAAATTGGGTACTGAAAATCGACTCTTTGAACTTCGTAACGGAGTGGCAGGACGGACCGTCACAGGTGTGACGGACAGTCACAGGCCATTCACCCAAAATCAAGTTTCTGAACTATGCGACGGACAGCAGGACAGACCGTCGCAGGCGTGACGGCCCATCACAGCTTGCGTAATCCCAGTGGGAGTCGGATTTCTGGTTAAGTTTTAAGGGACGTTTTTGACTATTCTTGCCTTAATTATAAAGTTCGTGGGTTTATATTAATAACTCAAATTCTTGGGGGTTAAAAGAGGTAACCTTAAGTTAATTAGTGGGGTATTATTGCCATCTTTTATTCTTAATTATATATTAATTAGGGTAAAAGAAAGAGGGTTTGAATAAGAAAATAGAAAGAACAAGAAGGGAGAGAGAGAAACGATCGAGAGAAGAGGAAAGCACCAAGCTTTGAGGATTAACTTGCTTGATTTCAATTCTTCGGTGGAGGTAGGTTATGGTTTTCATGATTTCATAGTAAACTCTTAATAGAGAATGATATGTATTGGTAGTATTGTAAACCCTACTATATGCTTAATTGTATGTTTGCATGAATATGATTATGTGATGGTGATAAGTTAAGCATGATGAAAATATTGAATCCCAAATTTTGAAAAGAAACTTTAATATACATTATTAATGATGATGCCTTGGTATAGAAGAATGCTTGATGATAAAGTAATGGGATTGATGATGCCTTGGTATAGAAGAAGGCTTGATGAATTAAAGTAATGGGATTGATGATGCCTTGGTATAGAGAAGGCTTGATGATTTACAGAATGATATTAGTGGATCGGAGTGTCACGTTCCGACACATAGTATTAGTGGATCGGAGTGTCACGTTCCGACACATAGTATTAGTGGATCGGAGTGTCACGTTCCGACACATAGTATTAGTGGGACGGGTGTCACGAACCGACACGTAGAATTAGGGGATCAGAGTGTCACGTACCGACACATATAGGGGATCGGAGTGTCACGTTCCGATACATAGTATTAGTGGATCGGAGTGTCACGTTCCGACACATAGTATTAGTGGATCGGAGTGTCACGTTCCGACACATAGTATTAGTGGGACGGGTGTCACGAACCGACACATAGAATTAGGGGATCGGAGTGTCACGTACCGACACATATAGGGGATCGGAGTGTCACGTTCCGACACATAGTATTAGTGGGACGGGTGTCACGAACCGACACGTAGAATTAGGGGATCGGAGTGTCACGTACCGACACATATAGGGGATCGGAGTGTCACGTACCGACACATATAGGGGATCGGGTGTCACGAACCGACACGTAGAATTAGGAGATCGGAGAGTGATGTACCGACACATAGTAGTAGGGGATCGGAGTGTCACGTACCGACACAAGAGGAAGAAAGATAATGAATCTTGAAAGATGATAATATATTCAATCTAATGAACTTAATTCCCAAATGAGTATGGTATTGAGGCTTGAGCCCTCATGGATGAACTTGATGGTACTTATTGATGATTATAGTACCTGTTGTTGCTACATGTTGAGTTTTATAGTTGATTTATGATATTACTTGATATATATTGTTCTCTATTTGAGTTGGCCGATGATATCTACTCAGTACCCGTGGTTTGTACTGACCCCTACTTTTATGTTTTCTTCTGGTTATTTGTGGAGTGCAGCAAACGTTCCGTCATCTTCAACTCAGCAGTGATTCTAACCAGTCTTCGTCATACCGGATATTCAGGGTTAGCTAATGCTTCTAGCTTGGATTGGGTCTTCTTCTTCAAGTCTTGATGCCTTGAACTTCCGGCATGGACTAGCTTCTTACGTATTTTTAGCTTTTAGAATAATCTTAGTTTAGTCATTTGATCGTAGATGTTCTTGTGATGATGACTTCCAGATTTTGGGGATAATAATAGTTATTGATTTTATTAATGAGTTTAAGTCTTCCGCATTACTTTCTGTTGATATTATATTGAAATGATAAGGTTTAGATTGGTTGGTTCGCTCACATAGGAGGGTAAGTGTGGGTGCCAGTAACGGCCCGGATTTGGGTCGTGACATTATACTTATGATATGAAGTTTTACTCAAAAGAGCATGTTTTATACAAAAGTCCATTTATCATGATTTTATGCATTACACTGTACTGCGTACATGCAATGTACTATTTCCATATATTTTATCTATCTCTAAAGATGTAGGTGGCATTTGGGAGCAGTCTAGACGTGAAGCTTGGACTATCATTTCATTCAAGAAAGAGTTGGTATGTCTTCACTACATTCGAGGATATCATGATGTTAAGATTTACTTATTGAAAATATTATCATAAACATAGCTATGTTCTATACTTTAATGTATGGGTCATGTCCCAGTATATTTGTACATCCAAATTGAAGACTTTGAGACTTAGCCTTTCATTATGTTTTTTTATAAAAGAAATATTTTGATGTATCACTATTTCGTGTGAAAAGTTTTAATTCAACATTACATTTCAAACATGTTATGCAATGAATGATGTCTAAGGGCTTGTATGAGACCTCCGAGAGGTCGAGCATGCTTTGTTTCTATTCCAGAGTGCCATATCTTCTAGGGTCTACTCATGGGTTATTACTTCATTGATAATATAGCATATAAGACATGTTAATGTTATACTCAAGCATTCCCATTCATTTGCATAGATCACAAACCTAGGAACTATTCTATCAAGGCATACACATGAAATCCATACACAAGATTACATACCTTTGTAAATACTAGTACACCTATCAAGTCATCCTAGTTAAGGGAGACATAAAATGCTTCATACACATACTCTATATGCATATAAATAGACATAAGTGCATATGAGAATACAATTTCACTCGACACCATGAACCTATACTACTTGTAAACATGCATGAGGTGTTAGTGTGTGTGTGCATTGGTCTACATGATCACATAATGTCTATCAACTTCACATTGAGGCAGTCACCCTCTAATATCATAAGGCACATACGATCATAGACCACATGTCACAATTTAGCATAGGAAACAAGCTAAGTTCACATTGTAGTAAAGACTCCTAGTCTTACATATGAGCACATTAATATACGGGTACATAGGTAGGGGTCATTAAAAATCATTAATTCATCAATGGCAGAACCAAAACCTATCATACTTAGTCATTCACATGCTTATAACATTAGCAACAAAACCTAGATCATAACTAGAATGGAATAGTAGGCACTTTTCACATTTTGTGATTATCGCCCCCACACTTTTATAATATAATTTTCCTTCAAGGCCATGATCATATCACATTTATATTTGAAATAATACAAACACCACCACCATAATCGGACCATACACACAATTTCATACAAGGCCATTCGTCTAGCAGTTCTATAAGAAAGTAGAGGAATAGAGTAATATTACCAAATCTCCCTTACATTTATCATCAATGATCAATACTTATAATGTATAAATAATAAAATATAGAGCAGTATCTAATGATATCACATCCTAAATGAAATCACATCTCAATTGCCATATAATCGAGATCATATCCAGTGCTCTACATTAATAATCAATATCAGATAGAAGAACATAGGTCAATATAATTCAAATCCTCAAACCCTGATCCACATGGATCACTGATAAAAAATTCACCATCAATATACATATTTGGCAGTAGATATAAGGAATTCAACATGGTAGAATCACAATAAAATTAACACCTAATCAAGATCACAGTGACCATAACATAGGCTAATTTGAGAATTGGAGGAAACATGAGTTCATAGTGAAATTTGAGTGAAATTCAATTTAAAAAATGTACATTATCATCAATTTATCATGAACAATCTTTTCAAATCAATTTGAGAAATAACCCATGTATAGATTGAAAACTACGAAGTTTGATCAAGAAATTTCTTTGAAATACGCTTAAAAGAGATCTTCACATGGAAAATTATCCAAATATGAAGGATCACCATACCTTATTTTAGGCGAAAAACACGAAATCTTCATGAACAATCATAGAATAGGTTCTATCCTAAAAGTAGAATTCTCATCTTAGATACCTTTGAGCTATATGATGTATGAGGGATTAAACCCTTAAGGCCTAAACTGTATGAACTGACATTTCTAAATATGTAATTTGATTTAACAAGGGAGTTTAAGCTTTTTTAAAAGTGACCATGAAAAATGAGGGTGGGGACTTGACGTTAGTAATCCAGCTACCCACAAGAGAACATTCACGTTAGTAAGTCAGGGTTACTAACCTAGATTTTGTCTCATGAAATGGAAACCTCCACGTTAACAAGTCAATGTTTCTAGTAGAAAAATCTATGTTCCATGGCTACATGCCCCCATAGGCTTTAGCATAGTGTATCCACTAGAATAGCTATTTTGTATGAAGGTTCTACCTTGTCAAGTGAAAACCGTCTCTTTCTGGTGTGGGAGTAGAACACAGGATTCCATGTATCACACATGGTCTCTGTCGGTTATGGCGATGTATACCGAAGGTTAAGAAAAGAACTAAGAAAAGATTATAAATTCTAGTAAAATTCCTTAAGAAGTGTACTTAGTATAGGGAGTAATATGGACCCTACATATGCATTGAACTAGATGACTTCAAGAATGGATTGGAGCCTCTTATAAAGTAAAAGCTTTATGTTATGTATTACTGGTATGAATGCATCTTAAGTGACCTTGTTATGTCAAGATATGAACTATGACTATGCATGTGAATTACATTTATGACTTCTAAATGAATATACTTAGTATGTGTGGGGGTATGGGACTCCATGTGTACATTGCACAAATAAGCTTGTGAAGAGATTGTCTGAGAGATTTACCCATGCTAAGAAGTAAATGAGTTTATGACTAAAGTGTAGTAAATGAAGTAGTCTTTCTATGATGTTACGGAATATGTGGCCTTATGTGTATATATGAACGAAAGTGTTATGACTTGATGAACATATTGTGCCTAGTCTAGGGTGAATTCTTCAGAACAGTTAGTATGAGTAGTATTATTGGATGCTACGTGTACATTGCACTAGTGTGACTTGGGGGCTGTCTTAGATGAGGGTTCTTATGTGAAGATTATGTTCTATGATGGGCTTATGACTTATGAATATGTATGTGGCTGTATTGACAAAGGCTATGTGGAAGTACGTCTAAAGTGACCTCAAGGTGACACATTGTACTAAGTATTACTTGATTGTTGCTTAAGAAAAGATGTTAAGGTAAAAGGAGAAGTAATTTATTGTATGAAAAAAATGGTCCTTAAATGTGATAAGTGGATTTATGTGTTATAATTATTGTGTTATTATGCCATTATTCATGATGTTTACGAAAAATACATGATGCATGTTTTATAACTAAATGTCCTCTTCAGAATGTATGTGTTTGCATGGTTACAATACATAGTGCATTGTTGTAATAAAATCATTCTTCTTCATCTTTTTACACAAAATGCATGTGGTGATGGGTAGAGAATGTCTCATAAGTCAAGAGCATGGATAGATCTCCCAACTACAAGAAAAAGGGCTGATTCGAGGTTTCCTATGTCAAGTTCCTATTCAATTATGTAATAGCTTAGACATTATTTTATGTTGCTAATGGTCGTGTCCCAGTTCTACTCTATAGATGTTGATTCTAAGATGTCAAAGAGACATAGAGTCTAACTATGTATTATAATATTATGTGATGATTCTATCATATGATGTGGTACAAAAAGTTTTAGATTTTTCGCTATTTTTATGTTTATGAGATGAACGATGTATAAGGTCTTGTATAAGACCTCCGAGTGGTCGAGTATGTCGTGTGACTATTTGATAATATTATTACTTTTAGGGTATACTCTCTGGTCGTAACAAATGCCTCCACCATCACTGTAAGGAGGCTCTGGTGTAGATATGGAAACAACCACCAACGCATTTATGTCACCCAGATTGTGGCTAAATCAGTGTAATACAGCTGCCTTAGTATGAGGATGATTTAGAAGTCATTATCGAACGAATCAATTTTCCGATGAACTGCCTAAATCATCTCTTCAACAACAATATGTGTGCTCCCCTCCGAATCCTTTACTAATTTACTCATCCATGGTTGAATATGTTGCAATAATGTCTCAAACTAAGTCTCCAATTTTTGGAGTTTGGATATCAAAAATATATGGTTACCTAATATAGGTAAATATGTGGTTTTTGATAAGTCGAGTCAAAAGAAGACGAGGGAACACTCTCAGTAAGCTCGATAGTAAAGGATCGAATTGTTACCTCTTTTGGATACTTTGTTGCAATTGCCTCACCCATAGATGACACATCCATCCAAATACCTCATCGTGGTGCTATCCGGTTTACCTTTTTTGGAATTTGTTGACATTTTTTGTCAAAGTAACCTCTATAAATTGGAGAACAACATTTTGCTAGGATAGTGGTTTCTCTGCACAACCTAAATATCAAGAAAGAAAACAAAAGAGTAGTGGTCTTGTGAAACGTTTTCTTATGGATCTCGTTTATAATAACATAGGAAAAAAAATATCATGCTTAACCAATAATTTCTGCCTAGTCCAGAGTTAAAAGATTGTCTACCAATGGGAGAAAGTCTTGCCCAAACAATTTACCACAAAACTTCGCTGAAAATTTGTGTGGCCTTTTTTATAGGAAGTGTCAAGACCCTAACCCACTCGAAATATGTTCTTATCTCAGCAATGTTTCTTGCTACCCATTGGAAAAATGACTGTCTACTTGGTATCTCTCAAAGTGACCCTGTTTGAAATTGTATGCATATGATAATAAAATTCACCTGTATTAGTTACCTGCTTATTTGATAAGCCATGAATAGAAAAGTGGATGCTTGTAATACTCCGAAAGTATAAAGCCTAATATAGAGCGTAACATCAGAGTCTAAGAGTTGTAACACTATTTTAAGGTAAAATGTAAGTTATATAAATAGTTTTTAAAGTTTAAGAATAAAAGCGTCAAGAAATGTCAATGATGTTCGGAGACTAGCCCAAGAGGTGCTATTGTGCTTAGCCTATTTGACAATGTTTTAGGAGTTGGAATTCGATGGAATTTTGTAGTAAGCTATCAAATACGTATTACAGTTGGTTTATAGTCGAAATTAGGGGTACGACTTCCCAAAGGATCAACTAAAGGGTCCTTGAGGAGGACCCTTGCATTGTTGCTAAAGTTGTGTTTGATAGTACCCATCGACTACTTGCAGGCGATGAGGCGTGTTCTAATCGACAGGGAATCAATTGCCACTGTTAATGGTCACTTAGCCATTTTCAGGAAGGGGTCATTTGGCAAGTCTTATACAAAAATGACGGACCTGCAGGACGATTGTTCCCAAGGTCCGTCGATTGACCTATGGCTCATAGGTCGGGGTCTCGTAGGTAAGAATCATTATATTGCAGCAATGTTTTAGTTAGTTCAATTAATTGATTAGATGGTTATTTAATTAGTTAGGGTTAAAGGGAGGAAGAATTACATTAGTTACGGAATTATATAAACACTCAATCCTAATTAAACTAACCCAACACTTATATTTTAAAAAAACCCTATTGCTCTTTCTTCTCTCTAGTTTCTCTCTCCCAAAGAAACTCCATAGAAGACCAAGGTAAAGAGGGTTATAGGGAAGAAACAAAACTATAAATCAATTGACAAGGTATGGTATTCATTTCACCTTTGGGATTCCTTTCCCTAAAGGGTACATCCAAATTGATTTCAAAAAGGTGACTTTCAAGTGGGTTTTTTTCTATTCCGAATTTTCTCTTCTAGATTGTATTGTTTATTATTTATTTTTATAATTATGCTTAAATTATGATGTATAATGATTAAATGATGCTAGTTATTAATGATTTAACCTATTTTGGTTGATTAAATCATGAAATTGACCTAAGACCCTAACCCTAGGTTATGAACTAGGGGTGAATAGATGTGTAGTCATTCAATTGACTTCATTTTTGTGTTAATTAATATTTTGTGATCATATTACATCCATTATTGGGTTGAATTTTATGATTGATGGTAAAACCATGGATGATGGCTTGTGAAGGAGATTGGGGTAAGTCTTGTGATCTCAATTTTATACTTCAATTATGATTACTTATGTTTAGTGGTGAAGTTATATTGACATATACTTTATGATGAGATTGATAAGGGTTGGTACTATTATGAGTTGAAATGTCTTTAATTGTTGCTTGTGTGTTTTTTGCTAAGATATAATAATATAAGGTTGAGGATGAATTACCTACGTGCCTTATTATTATATGGGGATGTAAATGAGCTAACCTCACATTTGGGAATTGCAACGAAAGGGAACTACTCACGCAATTCCTATTAATATATGATTATGAGTATATAAGGGGTAGACCATATGACCTAAACTATGTTATGATTACTAATGAACGACATTTCAAAAAGGACTCTAGCTTAGCACCGAGAAGTGAGGAGTGTCCTTTCCCACATAGGGAAGGTATGATCACTGATGTACTCATGAGATTGGAAACTATAATGCATGTAGCATAAAGAAGGTCCCAACTACATCTCCTAGTTCTTGAACTATTTTGGCAAAGAGGAATACTAGGTAGTGGATCCACATAGATTTTATGTTCGTTTTTGGTACTACATTGGAAAGTTGTTCACCTTCCTTCGGTAAAGGGTTGCATGACACCGTATTCTACATTACATCATTTGCTCTATGTCGGTTTATCCAAGATGTTCTTAAAGGTAAAAGAAAGTAATATAGTGAACTCTAACTAGGAGCACCAAAGGTGTTTGGCTTAGTCTAGGTATGGGTATGGGGATCTACCTATATATTGCACTAGTTAGCCTTGAGAGAAGTTTAAGGAAGTTTTTATGTTCTTTTGTGTTATAAATGTAAATGATATGTATATGTTGATTTTACATTTTAATGACCTTATATGATGATAGTTTCAAATGTCAACATGTGGTTGGTGTCTATTTTTACAGTATGATGATGTTTACTCTAATTGATATAGTATGTGAAGTGGGCATTTCTTATAGTTCATGTTGGGTTTACTATGTTAGGCGAGGTTCTGCGGCCTTAATTGGACATTGCACTGGTGGACTTAATGGTGGTGTATGAGTTGTGTTTTTTCTTAATTTATGATGTTATGAACTCTTATATGTTCTTGTTGATAGTATAACTTAATGAAAGTGTATCTTTATTATGTACCCAATTATGTGCATATGAACGTTGACTTGACTAGACTTGGTATTGTTGGTTTTGTGATGTACATGGTTTTGCTTAAGGAAGATGTGCTTATTTATTGGTATTGGTTCTTGAATGTGTGTAAGGTGTTTTCAAAGTAAATTAGCATGCTTTAATTAAATGTCCCTTTTAAGCATGATTTCTATGTTGTGTGTGCATATGATTCGATACTTGGTACAAGTGATGTGCTAACCCTATTTCTCCCTATGTTCCTAACCTTTTAGGTTCTAGTTGTTGAAAGGTTTCTTAAAACTTTGAAGGTAGGATTGGATCATTTCTCTAGGTTTCGGTATATCCTCAAGTCCAAGGATAATTTCCTATTTATACTCTAGCAATGGTTCTTTGTGATAGCCTAAAGACAATTATTTCATTCACGTTGTTTCAAGATGTTACTGTAATACCTAAGTGACATTTATTCATTCTTTAAGGGATTATGTCCATGTTGATTTGACTCCGTTTAGATAGTTAATATGAAAAATCCCTTTTAAGACTATGTTATGTATCTTATATATATATATATATATATATATATATATATATATATATATATATATATATATATATATATTTGTTCTATAAAAGAAGAAGACTACGCAATCTTTTTTATACGAAGGGTCTATGTATACTCGATGTGAATATATTATGTGTAAGAGAGAGTATATGTAAACCTCATGAAATAGTGTTGTCATGACCGGAATCTAAACCCCAAATGAGACGGGCATTGTTGACCTCTTGGAGGGCGCACACAAGCCTACTTACGTCATTCTTACTTTGTCTATGTTAAATTTAGTAGAAAATTTAAAACTTTTCGGTTTTTAACATACATACTAATCATTCTATTTGATTCATAATTTTTACCATCAGCCCTCTAACATTAAGATCATCAAATGAAAGAAATAATTTAATATAGAATTAAATGTATACTGGCCATACTGGCACCAATACAATGTACGAAAAAAACGGAAAGAAACACTAGTGAAACATACTCCACTAGATCAATCCTATAACTAAGCTAGAATATATTGTGCAAGAATCCTCGAAAGCATACGGGCCTACCAAGTCGGGATGATGCTCCACGTCTGGATAGTTTCAGCATCAACCTGTAGCTCTAGCGTCCACCTGTGCCATCACCTAAAATTATAGAGTTGTATGGGCTAAGTACAAACTTATACTAAGTATGGTATATGAAAACACACACCAAGGACATGCATGATTAAAAAAAGCTCTTTCCTAACAACATGATTATGAAAAGTCAAGTGAGTGGACTTGCCAAATTGGGATTAGGAAAGTTAGTGAGCTTTCAAAATTTTGATTAAGAAAGTGAGTGAGCTTTCCTAATTTGGATTAGCAAAGTCATGCCATGACACTAACATGCATCGTCATACTTATCATATTGCACACAACACATAACATCTTACATGTAGCACATATCATAATTCATATAACACATAACGTTGTTCATATTATTTTTTTGTATGCCATGAGACCTTGGAATCATTGACTTGACATTAAGACTATCCAAAAATGAGGGAAAAACATATGGGACCTCAACTAGGGAGTCTACTTTAGCAAACACAAAGTCTAATTCATTTATTCATACGTACTTCATTTCATTTCATTCATGGGCAAGAGTAAACACAAGATATACCAATGGTGTAGTTTAAGACTATCATCCGGTTCATTGTGCAATGGACAAGAATGAACTAATGTCAATACTTCAATCTAACTCACCTCTTGATTATCCTATCCTAACATATTTGGTACCATTTGTTTCATTATGTGCATCATTTGAGGCTGGCCTCATTAATTCATTGTGAACATCAACTTTAACTGGTAGAGATCATTTGAGCACCATGAAATCGAGTGTCATGAAACCCCACACCGAAAAGAGGTGGAACCACCGGCCAAAGTCATCCAAAACATTCTAGCTTACATGGAAATAGAACCCCGCCAAATCCCTATATTGGCAGTATAGGTTTGAAGACTAGGAGATATAAGGAGAACTATACACGGCATGCCGGACAGTCTCATCTCATCAGATTTATGTGAAACTCCGCCCTTCCCAAAAGAAGGCATCACTGCTCATAGCTAGTCTATTAGTGCTTTGTATAACGTTACATTCAACTCATACGTGATAAAAGCTGGCTTCTAGTATGATGACATCATATCTCAATAGATGATTTCACATATCATCATTAGTATTAGGTGTGATAATCTCAATACATTCGTTAGAGTGTTCATAGAGACTGGTCTCTCCATTAAATTTACATTCTCATAGGTGAGTACATTTTGCAAACATTTACTTAGGCTCATTTTAGATTGCTCTAACATTTAACATTAGCCTCATATGATGGTGTAACCACATTCATTAGCATTTGCACATGTTCTCTTCATAATTACTCACCTCTTTTTACGTGAATGTTCATTTCATCATATGCCAATGCACTTGGACATTTAGTGTTTTCACACTCTTAATTAACTCTCCCAGGGTTTCATCATTTCATTGTTCATTTCATCATTTTATTGTTCATTTCGTCAAATGCCAATGTACTTGGACATGTAGTGTATATTACACTCGTACTTAACCCTTCTAGGGTTTCATCATTTTATTACATACATCTTAGGTTCACTTATTTTTAATCGTATGCTAGACTTATGGGTCTATACATACAAGCCATGAGGCTTCATTCATAATTTTTGAAATGACTCGTATCTTCCTTAGATTATGGAGTACAAGACTTATGTATCTTGTATGCATGGCAAGATCTCGATTTCTACGTAAGTAGGTGGCATTATTCTTGAACCTTTAATTCACGTATGATATATGTATCAATACTAGAATTTGGGCAAGGGAACCCATGTTCGAAAACCTTGGACAATACTTACATTTTTCCTTGACTTTATTTTTATTCTTCATGACATTGGGACCCTAGATTGATCCCTAACATCAACATTCTATATTTATTTTTTCTCTTTGGAATCTCCATTTATTTGGCTGAAGGGCTGTGGGATCAACCCCCCCCCCCCCCCAAACCCCTTTTCTTTTTAATTTAAAGTTTAATTCCTCTTGTCCAAATTTCATATAAACCATGATCTTGTGGAATCAAACCCCCACAACCTCTCTTTAATTATTCTTTAATTCTCTAGGCACAAAGAGGTTGTGGGTTCTAACCCCCACAGCCTCCTTATTTTATTTTTATTTAATGTTTGACTTACCTATGCATTGGAAGTGAGGTTGTGGAATCGAGAACCCACAACCTCACTTTATTTGATTTTTATTTCTCCCTTTCTCCTTTACAGCCTTGAGGTCGTGTGATCGATTCCATGCCACACTTCCTTTCTTTTATTTTTCTTTCCTTTTATTTGCTGCCTGGGGGTCGTGCGTTCTATTCCCACGCCTCAAATTTCTTTTTTTTTTCATTTTTAATTCTCCTTAAATCTACGTAAGAGACGTCGTGGGTTCCAATCCCACGCCTCACATTCCTTTTCTTTTCTTTTTTTTCCTTTCTCTTTTACTGCCTCAGAGGTTCTGGTTTCGAATCCCACTCCTCATTTCTTTGCTTTTCATTTTTTTTCATTTTCCAATAAAGGTCATAGGTTCGATTCCCACATGCCACATTACCTTATCTCACCGTATTTAATTGATTTTTAACATGGTGAGGTCACGATTTGAATCCCCAGTGACCTCACATATTTTAATTCATTTTTTCATAGCATGAAATTATCCTTAGCATTGCCGAAACTCAATAACAAGATGCTGGAAATTTTCGCAGCCTATTTTCTCACTTCTTTCATATTAAATGTTTAGATGTTTTAAATAGTTTTTATTTATTTTTTTAGGTGGATTTCCGATTTCATTCGATTAAGAATTGCACTCAAATCAGCATTTTTATATCACTTATGAACATCACAATTTATATAAGTTGTGCACGTAAGAACATAACCATAACATGTTATTTTTGAACCTCAAACCAAAGGAGTCATGACTAAATTATACACACATACACATCATTTTGAAAAAAACATAGGTTGTCATTCATACTCTTCTCAAAGTCAACACCAAATCAACAGAGAAACTTCTCTTTTCCTACGTGATTGATTTCGTTAGGTTTCTTATATATTCGTACTGAGTTCTTCAAGTGTGAACAATTTACAGTAATATGTAAATTGTTCTGTCATCATGCTATAGCTTATATAGATAATCAATGTCAAGGATGATATTGGGTATCTTCATATGTGAGATGAAATTATGATTCCTCTTTATGTTCATATGTGAATATGTTAGACCATAATGAGTCTCAACTAGTGATAGGGTATCTTGTTAGATAGTCTAAGTTGTCTGTACTAAGTACTTGAATGTTATTGGATATGTGATATGATAATGTTGTGTCTTGATAGGTGACCTACTTGTCCCTCTTCTTGATACATGATATTTTATGGATTATGAACTCTTGAATTCGTAGTCTTAGGCTCCCTTGTAATGTACGTGTTTGAATGAATAAACAATGAAAGTATAGGATCGGAAGACCCAAAGTAGGTGCCTTTCTTAAAATACATATATGTAGAACCTTGAATATGAGAAGAATTTTATATTCATGGAATCTTGAATATGATTAGAAGGTTAATAATGATCTATCCATGACAAGTATTATGAATTGGTAGGACTAAGAAATCGTACCTCACTAATACACCTACAATATGATTACTCTATGATTACTCTGTGAGAATATAAAAAAAATTGCCGAGTGGATGTGCTTTAGGTAGTATTTCTATTTGAAGATGAGACTAGAGTACGAAAATTCCATTATATCCTAGAACCATGTGCCAACCTGGGATAAGTCTTATTTATACCTTTGGAAAGTTGAAAACTTACCATCGTGTGGGGTCCTTATGACACTTTATTCCATATCTAGCTATTATGGTGTATGTTGGTTAATGTCTACTCTCATCAAATGGGATGTACACTGTAGTTATTCGATCAGTTTTATAACGTTTAATTAGTTGAATGGGATGCTAACTATACATTACACGTGAAGGTTTTGAAGATGTTAGGTGAGTTCCATAGGTCTTCAAAGACCATTATGTGAAGTCCTTTACTTGATTTCTTGTCTCTAAAATAAATTTAATGAATATTGTTGACTTGTGGAATTTATTGAAAAGGAAGTTTCATATCTTGAATATGTGGAGAGCCTAAATGATGAAACGGGGTTACTTAAGGAATATGGAACTATGAGTTATTGTGATGTAAAGAATATACTTACTTTAGCTACTCTCAAGGATTAGTTTTGTGTTCTTAATGAGGGTGTATGGGTGGTCTCTTCTTGTCTTATTTAACTGAGTCTTAGAATAATCCTTAGTAGGGGGTCTAGATGCTTTAATAGGTTCTAGATGATTATGGTCATACTTGTTAGGACCGGAAATAAGCAGGTGTAAATGCGGAAGCTAGCAAAGCAAACCTTGAAAGACCACGAGTAACAAGACAATGAGAAATATACCAAAAGACACCGAGATTTAACGTGGTTCGGTCAATCGACCTACGTCCACAAAGGAGATGAGCAATCCACTATAAATATGAGAGTACAAAATACAGAGGGAAACAACCTCAACAAAAATTACTCCGAATACATAGGAGGTTCACACAAGCGATAACATATAATGCTTGTGACCCATAAATTCTCCCCTAACAAAAACTCTCAAAGCCCTTAAGACTACATTGTGAATGCAGATTAAGTTCGAAGGAATATGCCTCTATAAATAGAGTCCTAAACCTTTTCCTACCAGAAAAAGGATTCATCAATCCAAAACCTTTTTCTAAAAGGAAAACCTATTTATGGTAAGAAATCAGGGCAAATAAAACCCAACAATACTATGTATTAGTTGAGAATGCATTATATGAGATATTGACTTGATGATGTTCTTATACTTGTTTTATGACATTTATGCCAAAAGAGCATGAAAAGCATATAGTAAAATAAATGTCTGTTTTAGCATGTTTTAGTCTTTCTTATATTTCTATAAAATAGTTTGACTATTTTAATGAAAAGTTTTAATCCTGCCCTACTTTTCATATATATATATATGCGATGAATGATGTCTGAGGGATTTTATAAGACCTCCGGGGGTCGAGTTTGCCATATAACTTCTAGGTATACCTTTGCATAGTTAAAAACCTTGTATCAGAGCGCAATGTTATGAAGTAGTCTTTAGGATTCAAAGTCTCGTAACATCCATGTCAAGAAGATACTTGTTCATAGGTGGTGAGTCGCGAGAAATCTATGAGCAAGAGGATATAGGACATAGGGGTTTGCTTTCTTATTTACTCTTGTGTCATTCCATAATGTTGAGGTTATAAGCATTATTTTCTAATTCCTTCTCATGATTTTATAGTATATTAATAAAAGGAGGAAGCCCTCAAGGAGAGTTGATGACGAAGTGGTAATTGAGGGAATTCCTCCCATATGTGGAAAAGTTCCCAAGGTGGAAAAGCTCTCCCAAGGAGAACAAGTTTCTCACGGTGAACAAGTCACTACAGTTGATCAAGGGAATGACGTTCTGGTTTTTCACCCAACTATGCCTAATGAGTAGGTTAGAGGAGCTCTTGTTATCCTATCCCGAGGCATGACGACTCATGAAAATAGAGAGGTTGGACCTTGGATTAATGCTCTTGAAAGTACCATGACCTCTAGATTGAGGGATTTTATGAGGATGAATCCACCTATATTTGTTGGTTCTAAGGTGGGAGAGGATCCCTAAGAATTATTTGATGCGTTGTATAAGGTAGTCCATGCTATGGAAGTTACTTCTAGGGAAAAAGCGGAGTTGGATTCATACAATTTGAAAGATATTTCTCAAGTGTGGTTCAAACAATTGAAATACAATAGTTTTGTTGAATCGGGTCCGTTAGAATAAAAAGAGTTTAAGAAAGCATTCATAAAGATATACTTTCCCCGTGAGGAGAAGGAAATGACAGTTGAGGGGTTTATGAACCTTAAGCAAGATAAAATGAGTGTTGAAGAGTATTCCATGAAGTTTACCCTATTGTCTAAGTATGCTCCATGTTTGGTTTGTAATTAGGGACTAGATGAGTAGGTTCTTGACTTGTGTTTTTGATTATACGAATGAAGAGTGTCGTATGGATATGCTCCATGGTGACATGACTCTATATAGTATTATTGTTTATGCCTAATCCGTTGAAAAGTCTCAATATGTGAGAAGAGGTAGAAATTCTAAGATGGGAAGAAGAGATGCTCAAGTTCAACCTATGTTCAAGAAGAAGTCTCCAAATAAAGATGTTTATAGTGATCCTAAAGCCAACTATGAGAGGGATGGTGGATCTCAGGGTGTTAAGCCTACTTGTTCCAACTGTGGGAAGAAACATTGTGTGAAGTGTTTATCTACTACTAGTGGGTTTTTAGTTGTGGAAAGGATGATAATAAAGTGAGAGATTTTCCTACTATTACTACTAGAAGAATTGATGGAAAGAAAGCTCCTCCTAATTCAACACATGTTGGTTTACAAAAGAAGAATCAAGTATATCACCTACAAGCTAACAATGGAACAAATCCTGAAGAAGGTACCGGTAAGTTACAATTTTTTCTCTTGAGTGTTGATGGGTTGTTTCTAAGTGTGGGGGAATGGTGAATAGTTGGTTTGTGAATTTTTGTTTTTTCTCTTGTCTTCTCTACTATTCAAGCTTTAGAGTTAGAACTTTATAGTAGCATGTTGCATTTGTTTAGGAGTGTAAGTGATAAAGAATTTCATTGATCTCGTTGAATTGAGCATCTTTTCATGTGTTTATGTCTATATAGTAAAATGAGCATAATGATTTCGACTCTCATATTTTTATGTCTTTATAATGAATTGCTTAAATGTTGCTTAAGTGAATTCTTTACTGTAAAGTACTCGAATAGTTTTATAATTATGCTTTCATGAAAAGTTGGCCTTTTGTGCGTAAAAATATTTTTGATATGCATGATGATATGTGGATTGGGAATATCCTCCTTTATGAAATAATAATGTGGAGTCTTATTGCATGATAACTGTAGATGATGTTCATACTTTTGTTGTGTTTGAGTTTCTTGTTTATGTGAAATGATGTTTTTTCCTCGATATGTATTTTTTATATGAAGTTATATGCTTATGACAAGATAGTCTTGATTCCTTATCTCTTGAAAGTGCTTTAAGTTTGTAAAGTTTTCAAACTGTGATTCGAGGTTAACTGTTTTTCCAAGTGGGGGAGATTGTTACGACCCCTAAAATGAAATAGGTTGAGTTAGAGCCTATCATCTATCTTATGAGTTAATAAGGTCTTAAATAAATAACTTGTGGTATTAGAAGTATGTTGGTGGAGTTTGGAAGTCAAACGTCCAAGAACGACCAAGACGTTCAAAAGTTAGCTCTTGTGTGAGAGAGTGTTCTAATGTTCCTTTGCATGTTTTACGTGTTGTTTGATGTCCAAATTAAAGGGGGGGCTATAATACCTAAATCAAAATGTTTAGGGTTGAATATTTCAGGTATAATTCACAAGGACCACCCTAAGGGTCTTTGAAAAGAACTCAAAACATAGAAATCTAGCTGCCAAAATAGTTCCAAACGATGACCACAAAACCAGATTCAGTGGTTTCATTGATACCCCATCAACTGCCTGTGATCTAGGGCATATTTATATCCCCAATTACTACAAATTACTCATATTTAACGTTAGTTTAGGACATTATATAATCTTCCAAGCATATTTTGTCTCAAAATTGCGATTATTGCACACTAATATACATGATTAGTGATTCTTCAGGTTACTGAGGGAAATGATCAAGTATTGGAAGGAAACAGATTTGAAGACGACAAACTGTAGCCAGGGGTGACATTGGCGCAGAGGCCCCTGCAACCCTGCCGAATCAGGTGTGCCACGTGCTAGGATAGTTTGTCTGAGGATGGTTTAGGGCGCACTGGCAGCGCGGCGCTCCAGTTTGTAAGAAGCGATTCTGGCGCGGCACCCATCCCTGTGCGGTATTTTTGAAGAAAGTTAAAATTAAAAGAACTCCTAGTCGAAGTAGAATTTGACACTATTTTCCTAATTACTATATATAGACCCTTAGGGTCTCATTACTAGGGTTCAAATTTTTAATTAGTGTGCAAGAGAAAGAATTCAAGTTTTGAATAGGTTTTGATATTCTAACTCATTTATGTATCAGAAATCACATAAAGAATTGTTTTTTGTGGTTTTCAGTAGTATCAGTGGATAATAGCCGTAGTTCTGGGTTACAACTACGAATCAAATGTTGAATACTATAGATTTTTGTATTAATAGTTGGTTGTCAACACAAGTTACTTCAATATTCTTGATTTACTATTTTATTCTTGATCACGATAAGATTAATCTATTGTTTAATCTTAAAAAGGAAAGAGGAGAGGTTAGATAGATCAAATAATATAAAGAGGTAGATTGACGAATTAGATTGAGGCGATTTGTGTTCAAGAGTGAAGCCCAGACGAACAATATGCTTGGTGACAAAATAGGATGAATTATAAATTCCCGCCAATTAACTGACGTATCCCCATTCAATGATGTAATTAGTTATGTAATTAGGTAGGCGACGAGAGATGTGTAGCCCGACTCATATAATTACCCTATAAACTAGTAACGTGATAACAACAATCAGTTTGAAGTTAATATTATGATGCATGGTATTCAACATATGTTGTATCCTTGGAATTGCTTTTTTCTTGCTTAAAACAACATCTCTCAATCGTTCTCTTAATTCCTTGTTTACGCAGTCATAGTAATAACAAATCATTAAGTCTTGAAACAATAACTTTTCTTTCAATTGTAGAATTAAGTCTTGAACATAAATTGATCATAAGTCCCTTTGTAACGACAACTAGTTTCTAAAAGAATCTATATTACTTGCGCGACCACGTATACTTGTGTGTATATTGGGGAGCAACAAGTTTTTGGCGCTGCTGTCGAGCTCTTTAAAGATTGATTTATGCTTTAATTTTTGTAAGTCCATAATTACAATATTATGGTATTAATTACTTTATTTGAGCTTGTTTATTGCAGGCATATGTCTTTCAGGTCTAGCTAAGAAAGGAAATCTAGTTGATCCTTAAAACGAACCGGAAAGAGTTCTACATCAGCATAGAAAAATGAATCAAGGGTGAGTAGAATTAAGGCTAGGACCTTTGGCTAATCATGGTAATGATCATCAAGACAATTTAGAAAATGTTAATAACCCAAGGATTCCGAACAATATAGAGAATGATGATAACCAAGGAATACACCCTCACGTCCCAATCATTCTAGAAGGACCAGTGCGGGATGTGGCAGTCCCACTTACCGCAAATTTGACATCTCATATACGGAAACTTCCACTGAGGGAATGCAATTTCAATTAAAGCAGAATATGGTACAAATTCTCCATTCTAATGTACATTTTAATGGTCTCCCATATGAATATCCTCAACTCCATCTAAGCACCAGCATAAAGATCATTAATACCTTCGTCCAACTTGGAGTCTTACCACACTATGTTAGACTGACATTGTTTTTATGCTCATTAATGGGAGCCGCAAGAAGATGGTTAGGCTATGAATCATCAAAATCCATTACTACTTTAGAATTTCTAATGAAGAAGTTCTCGAGTCGATACAACCCATCAAGGAAAACCGCAAAACTAAGAGATGAAATAACAAACTTTGCTCCAAAGCACAGGGAAGACAAGTACCAAGCGTGTGCACGTGTCAGACAAATGTGGAATTCTTACCCACACTAGATGTAGACTAATGATGTACTATCTCACGCTTTCTTTAAGGTTTTAGAATATAACGTATGTGCTCTTCTTCATAATACAATACGTGCACAAACCTTATCTATAACAAGTGAATCATTCTTCGATTTTCTTAATAAACTATTAGAAGGGAACCAAGGGTATGATGGGGACATTTGTAGTACAACAACTCAAAAACCTTTATGGATCTTTGATGTAGACCAAGTTACTGCCTTAAATACAAAAGTAGATGCAATGCAGCTTTGCATGACCTTACAGTTTAAGCATATGGATCTAAATCAAGCACCGGTAAATTTTGTACAACAAGCAACAAAATGGTGTTGGGTATGTTGTAGTGTCACCCATGACACTAATCAATGATAGGAAAATCCTAATTCTCTGAATTATGTGAGTAGTGTGTGAAGGGGACAAGGAAAAAAAATTATGGAAAGAGTAACTACCCTTGTTGGAGAAATCATCCTAGCTTCTCCTGGGATGGGAACTAAAATCAAAATCACGCACGATGTTCAAATTAATATTCTACCCAAGGAGTTGGGGAACAAAACAAACACTCCAACCAAAGTGTATTCCCAAGTGTAGCCAGGGGGGATGGCTAATGAAGAGCTATTCCAAAATCTAATTTCTGACAAAGAGACCATGTTAAGTGCCAGAATAGATATGCAATATGAGAACATAAGAAATATCCAAATGTCCCATATGAGTTTAGAAAAACAAGTTGTGAAAGTGGCTAATTATTTGAACTTTAGTCCCCAAGGTGGTTTACGTGATGATACTTAGCCTAACCCAAAGCAATTGTATTAGGTGAGTACAAGAAACGGGTTGCAGTTAGAGGAACTATCTCTAACAAAGGTATTCAATGAGGTAAATACCAAGGAAAAGAAACTAGAAGAGGTAGTATAGAGATCCAATGTTGAGGCACCCGTTCCTCAAAAGAAGTTACCACCTCCTATTCCAAATAGTCAAAAAAACAATGTGAATATGAATGCTTTGGTAAGTTTCTCTCTGTCCTTAAACATGTTTACATTATTAATCTACCTTTGGTTGACATTTTTTCGGGTATTACCAATTATTCTATGTATGTGAAGGATATTTTGTCTAGTAAGGAATCTCACTGAGTATGAAAATGTAGCACTTATTGAAAAGTGCAACTCTAGAATCCAAAAAAGACTGCCCCAAAATTTAAAAAATTGGGGTAGTTTTATTGTACATATTACAAGTGGGAAAAGTGTTCATGCCCGAGGACTGTGTGATTTGGGGCCGAGTATAAATTTGATGCCCATATCTTTGTTATAAACCTTGGTTGGGTAATCAAAAATGAACCATTGTTATCCTCCAACAAGTAGAGTCATTGATTTTTCTTGTAGATTTCATGGTATTGGACAATGAACCCGATCCTGCAGTTTAATTCATTTTGGGAAGTCCTTTTGTTGGCCACAGATAGGGCACTGATTGGTGTAGCAGCTGGTCAATCGATCATGAGGGAACATGATAAGGTATAGGTATTTTATGTGTACCGCACTGTTAGATTACCCTCTATTAATGAAGAATTATTTACTATTACAATGATTGATCGGCTAGTAGAGTTACAACTACTTGTGCTTGATGACCCATTAGAAAGAGTGTTAGAAGAATATAAGAGAGATGAAGACACTATGGCACAACAAATAGAAACATGTCTAAATTTTGAAAGTTGGGAGACTCACAAGCGAGAGTGGAACAATTAGAAAGTGAGTTAGGGCCACCACCCAAACCCTTTATTGAGGAGGCACAAGAGCATGAATTAAAAACACTGTCGGGTAATATTTGGTGCTCATAACTACAGTGAAATTATTTACCCAATTTATGATTGTAAATGGGCAATTCGGTGCAATGTGTTCCCAAAAAGTAGGGTATGAATGTGATAAAGACTGAAAAGACTGAGTTGATTCCTTCTACAACAGTGACTAGGTTGAGAATTTTGATGGATTACTAGAAATTAAATGATGGAAACAAAGGATGCTTAACAAAGACTGAATCATCGGATATTTCTTCTCCAAGACTTTTACTTGAGATCAAAGATAGAAATGCTTTTGAATACCTAATGGCTTATCACTTATCTATGCTGGAGGACTTTTCATATGTGACTGAGGGTGAGCAAATCCAGGAATAGTTTTTGGATGAACAATTGTTGGTGTTGGACATCACACAAGCGTCATGGTATGCGGATATTATGAACTTCATACTGAGTGGCGAGTACCCTCCAGCTGTGACTATTGAGCTAACGCAAAAGTCAAACCTATAATCGAAGTTTTAAATTTGGGATAAATGACTCTTGTTCAGAAAAAGTGTCGACCGGGTACTGAGAAGGTGCATTCTGGAGTCTTAGATTAACAAAGTACTAGAGAGTTTCAATGCAAGACAATATGGTGGTCACAACTAACGACATAGAACTTCTCATAAGGTACCACAATCGGGTTTCTTTTTGCCCTTTCTATTTAAATATTCTATTGATTTTGTGAAGGGTTGTGATTAATGCAAAAGAATGGGTACTATGTCAAGATGACAGAAGATGCAACTGAATAATATTTTGGAGGTTTTAATCTTTGATGTGTGGGTTATTGACTTAAAGGATGCCTTCCCACAATCTAGTGGAAACCAATACAACCTTGTGTCTATGGATTATATGAGTAAATTGGTTGAGGCTATCGCTCTCCCCTGGAATGAATCAAGGGTGGCAATCAAGTTCCACAAGAAACACATCTTCACTCGCTTTGTCACTCCTTGGGAAGTTATAAGTGACAGAGGAAAGCCTTTAATTAACAATCTTGTGAACAACATTCTTGCTAAATACAATTTTCGTGATAAGGTTTGCACAACTTACCACCCACAAACTAGTGGACAAGTAGAGGTGTAGATTACAAAAGTGAAGCCTTGCAGAAGACGGTGAACGCACACGAAAGATTTTTATCATATTCTAGATGACGCATTTTGTGTGTATAGGACCTCTTACAAGACACACATAGGGACTTCTCTGTCTCACATAGTATTTGGGAAACCTGTCATTATATAGCGGAATTAGAAAACCAAACTTATTAGGCAATTAAGAAGTTGATCTTGGACCCTAAGCTAGCCGGTAGAAATATACAGAATCTATTGAATGAACTTCAAGAGTTTCGACATCACACATATGAGAATGCGAAACTATATAAAGAAAATACTAAGAGGTGGCATGATAATATCATAGTAGCTCATTCCTTCAGTCCGGGAGAGTAAGCACTACTTTTTAACTCTATACTTATGTTATTCCCCATAAAACTAAGGTCTAAAAGAAGTGGTCCCTTTGAAGTGGTAAGAATGACACAACTTGGGGCTAGGAACTAAAAGGAGAGACTAGTACTACGTTCTATGTGAAAAAGAAAAGAGTTAAACAATACTTTGGGGTTGATTCAGATCATGAGGCTCTGGAGCTAAATGATGAATGATCCAAGTTGTGTCGTGTCGCGATGTTAAATCAAGTGCTACATCGGAGGATACTTGTGATATCTATGTAAAGTGTCTCACCTAAATTAGTAATTTTAGCGTAGTTTTAAATTCTTACGTGCTTAGTTTTTAAATATTTTAGTCTACTTGTTAGTTAGATAGAACATTAGATAGTAAAACAAAAAAATATGGAAAAATATGACTCTTTCCACGACCTAAACTAAGGCCTTGGGTTGCTGGGTAGGAGGTAACCCACCATTATAAGCCACATTGTTTGGATAATATATAGTCCATAGGGGGAGAAAAGTTGTCCGTAAATAGATGAAACATACTAACAAATGTAGTTTGGGGTGCACTAAGGGCACGCCACTCCAAGAAAAAATTCAGAGATGTGTTTTGAGGCACTGGAAGCACGACAAGCCCCAAACACTCTACAATAAAGTCAAAACGCCAATAGTAGATGCAAATGATGCACGTCCCACCAGACAGGTGGGCGCAATGCATGTGCGCCGCACCATGCCTATTTAAAGTGAGGCCTATTTTGGGTGAAGTGCAGGCGCGCCGCACCTAGGGTATGGGCACACAACGGGCTTTATACACACTAGGCCTCTTTTGACTGAGACATGTTATTAGCCCACTAGCATTGTGGCGGGCCAACATTCCCTGCATTATTTTTGTACGGTGCATCCTACACATTTATGCGAATATTAAAGATTTTTTTTAATATGTGCGACCCACAAAATATACAACCCTTTTACTCCACACCTACCCATATTTTCCCGAATTTCCCAAAAATTTACCCTCTATAAACATTCCAGCCCTACCATATACATTCCATGTTCCCCACAATCCTCCATCTTCCCCAAACACTTTTTCCTCTTCACTTCATCCCTTTTCCCCAACTTCCTCCATTTTTATTCTTAAAAAGCATATCCCCTATACATTTTAATCCACATTCCACCACAACATTCTACTCTATTCCTCCAAACCCCAAAATTTCTACCAAACCTCCCACCCTATTTCCTACTGACTCCCGTACCTCTCCAAATATGTTTTTTTTTCTTTTCTCTTCTTTTCAAAGTTCCTTCATTATTTGGGTATTATGATGGCGTCTAAAGGAATCAAGGTTTCTAGTGGTTAAGCAACAAGACGAGTAGTAAGGGGGTGTTTGCCGAAAGTTCACGTGGAAAAGCCACTAATTTGCCACCCTAAAACTTTGGAGTGAAGGCGGTTATGCAATAAGGCATGGATTGGTACAACACCCAATAGGAATAACATTCATGCCAAAATCACTGTGGTTGGACTTCAATATGTTTTTCTGAAACAATTTGAGTGTAATTTTAGTTTTTTTAATGAATTTTAAACAAATAGGAATACTCGTCATGTTGAGATTAATAGTGGGTTCGTTAGAAATGGTGGGGTGCGATTTTCTATTGAATCTTTGAATAACTCATTGGGTGTTCCTACTTGTGGTCATGCTAACTTTCTGGTTATAGGTGAACGAGCCCCTTATTGTGATATTTGGAAAAGCTTTTGTGGGGTGACTTCTTTTTCTAGATTTGATCGTGTTAGAGATACGGTACACCACTTGTCACTTCATTGTGGACACCTTAATTGGGACTCTCAAGTTTGGCTTAAGATTATGTGTAGCACTTAACTTCCGGGAAAACACATGACTCATATTAAAAGAGAGAGGCTGGTTCTCATATATCACTTAATAAAGGCGTATTGGTTAATGATGGGGGTATTTTTAGGCAGAATATTCTTATGCTTAGGACCAAAAAGAGATGGAGTTTCTGTTATGGGAGCATCATCACTAGGTAACCATGGGCGTTAACGATTGAGGAGGAGTCTCATGATTTGTGCCCTCCCTTGGCCCCCATCTAATGTGCCACCTGGTCCATGTGATGTGCACTAAAGCACACGATCCTTCTCACGAGACCATTTTAACTGGTATTGATAGGAAAGCTCGTGATGATAGCTTGGTAGGCCATATGTTTGGCATAGCTGAAATGCAATTGCGGATCGGTGGTCGGCCTGTGACGGATGAGAAGATGGAGGAACTAGCCAAACAGTACCCTTTGATAGAGAGTATTATTCATATGTGTAGGACAATCACAGCGTTCTAGGAACTGATTGATAATATGATGCAATGACCGATGAAGAGGATGGCAAGGCGGAGGATAAGTTCGATGCCACTAGCACAAGAGATGTTTGTTCAGACGCGATTGTCAGTGAGTTCTCTTTTACCTTTGCACTTCGTTTTAACTTTGAAATCTGAGTACCATGTACTTTTTAAGTGTGGGGTGGAAGTGAACTTCATTTTTTATAGATTATCGCTTTATCACGATTTTTTAATTTTTTGGAGGTTTCCTCGAATTTTATTTTTGGATTTTTCCCGATGATAGTTCCTTTGAACCGTGTCTATCTAATTTATTGCTTTACTGAGTCTTAGTATTTTTTAGGAGTGACGATTGTCTTAAGGTAAAATTAGTCATTTGGAGTAGAAGTATGAAACCTATTTTTTTGGCACTTTAAATCCTTGTCTGAATACTTGGATAAACGTGAGTGGATCACTTTCTGTGCAATAGTAAGATAGTAACCATAAAAAAATCATAATCTCTTTGTATTTTTAACCTTATCTTAAAAGTAAAGAGGTTAGGATTAATTGAGTGGGCCCACCATAATGCATTGTATGTGAGCATGCTACAAATTTGGGCCCTTATGTGTTAAGTGATGCCATGTGTGATGCTAGTTGTTTAGTTTTGCATTGAATAACATCTAGAACTTTCCCCAACTGTGCTTAATAAGTAACTTGTGTGAATTGTGAAAGATGATTGAGGCGTTTCTTTGAATAGTCATGTTTGAATGTCCCTTGTATGGCTCGGAATAAAATACATCTAGTTTATCCCCATTAAGTCGTGTAGATTTACATTTTTTTTACTTAGTTGAGCGAAATCCCTTTTATTGATATCATTATTTAGATCCAAAAATCCTTAATGCACTATGTTACGTTTAAGAAAATGACAAATTTGGTTGAAATGAGAGTGTGGTACAGGTTTTATCAAGAAGAGAAGACATTAAAAGAAAACGTATAAAAATGAGACCGCGTAATCTACACAAGTAAAACATATATAATAAAAGTATGTGCATACAAAAAGGGGTCTGTACAAAAAGACGGGGCTCAAGTGAAAGTAAAGGCAAGAAATTGAAATCAATTGATAAAAAATGTAATATGGTAAGAAAACGTCGTGAATGTTAATAAGGAAACATAAATATGTGAATTAGAGAGAATCAGTCAGTAAAATCTACCTAAATGTATCCTCCCTTACCTAAAGCCAACATTACAACCAAATGAAAGTCCTCTTGATTTTATGTGATCATTTTGTGAATATTAAAGTACACAAAGGGAAAGGTTATGTATGCTAGAAGGTGTGAAACTTCATTTGTGCGGGTGAGAGTTCATGTTATGAAAAATTGCCATAATCCATTTAATGAATTGTTGTTGGTCATAAAAGAAAGACTATACTTATATTGGTGAGGGCATTTACGAAACTTGTTTGGTACTTAATCTTGGTGTTTGTCTTTATATTTTTGCATTAGTTCTTAATTATTTAAGCATGCATTGAGGTTGTGAATTTTTTGATTGGTATGATTTGAAATTATTGCATGAAGTGTGCCACAAGTTCATAATTAAATATGTTTGGTCAATTGTAAAGTAAGGTGGAGAGTCTAAAGGGTTAAGAGCATAATTTGATAAGATAGAGTTTTTCGAGGACTAACAAATGTTTCAGTGCGGGTGGTGATCTTGGGCATATTTATATGCCCAGTTACTACAATTACCCACCTTTAACTCTAGTTTGTACATTATCTAATCTAACTAGCATGTTCTGTCTCAAGATTGCGATGATTGCACAATAATATATATTATTAGTAATTTTTCAGTTTCCTAAGGGAAATGATTAAATTTTAGAAAGAAACGGTGTTGAAGAGGAAAAACTGCAGCAAAATGTGACATTCGTGCGACGCCCCAACAACTCTTGTGCAGCAAGGGCGCAACGCGACAGACCACTTTGTCTGAGGGTGGTTTAAGTGTCATTGGCAGAGCGGTGGACCAAATTTTCAGGCGTGATTATGGCGCGGCTCCCCAGCCCATTAAAGAGTCTATGAGGAAAGTTGAAGCTAAAAGTACTCCTAGTTGAAGTAAAATAGGACTCTATTTTCCTCAATACTATAAATAGACCTATAGATCCTCATTGTTAGGGTTTGACTTTTAAATTTGTATCAAGAGGAAGAATCCAAGTTTGTAATATGTCTTGATCTTCTAAATCTTTTGTTTTTAGGAAATCACATGAACAATCATCTTTTGTGGTTTTTGAAAAATATTTGTTTCTATTCTCCCTTGTTTTGGGACTACAACTACGAATCAAATGTTGAATATTATTGGTTTTGAATTAATTTTTTGTTGTCAACACAAGTTACTTCTATATTTTTCTTTTTACTATTTTATGCTAGATCACCACAATATAAATCTATTGTATAAACTTAAAATCGATACAGGAGAGGTTAAAAAGACTAGAGAATATAGAGAGCGCTATCGACCAATTAAATTGAGGTGATTTGTGTTTTTGAATGACGACTAGACAAACACCTTGCTTGGTTATGAAATAGGATGAAATAAAAATGCTTGCCAATTATCTTACTTGTCCCCGTTCAACGATATAGCTAGTTATATAACTGGGGTAGATGACGAGATGTGTTTAGCCCGACACATACAATTAACCCTATAAACTAGTAAGGTGAAAACCTTCAAAACTTATAGCTCTCTTTTTGGTTACAACATCTTTCATAAACTTTGTATAACTGAGCAATTTTTTATAACTAAGCATTTGTTCTACCATTTTAATAAAAAGTAATATTACTCGATAACTGCTTCATCATGTGTATAAACTTGTGATACTTTCCTTGTTCAATTTTATTGTCCAATCTTTATAGGAAGGGAGACAAAGATATATGCATTAGAATGAACTTTTATGTAACTTCAACTTCTTTCTCGTACGTTCATTCGGTCGTTCTACTACTCAAACTTCATCTTTTTTTTGCTCCTTCACAATTTCCACCTCAATCGGTATAGGAAGGTCTATAATCAGTTTTCCATCCTTAGTATTAAATGCCAACTCCATCATTCTTCAGCTTCTAAATTGTATTGATGGGAAGTGTTCCTTATTGTCACATACGCTCTCTTGAAAGTAGTTGGCTCAGTTGCTTCTCAATATGTCCAATAGATATGCATGTGAATCTAGCCTTCGCCTTATGTTCGATAAATTAGTTCACATCCCTTTCACATAGTCATTGGTCTAGTCAAAGACTTTCATAATCTTACTTTTCATATCCTTTATGCAATTAAAACTTGATCCTCCATCTCAATTCCCTAGTGGTACATAAGGGGCACTTATATTATTTTTATTGCTATACCCATTCATGTTGTAGTTGTTATCACAATTATGCTTTCCATCACAATTATAACTCCCTTCACCATTGTAATTATTATATAATCATCATTTCCTTGGTTATAATTATCCTAAAAAACGTTTGGGCATTGGTCTGAAAAAAAAGTGAATTTTTGTCAAAGACATGCTAATCAAAGTTCTCTAATATGATAGTTTACTACATTGAATATCTGAACACTTTCACTCATTGATTTCAACACTAAGAAAACCTCCATTTTAAACTTATCCATCTCCCCACGAATATCATCATAGGACTTATTTTGTATGGCTTATATTTATAAAGTGCTATTTGTAGAAGCTTAAATTCTAGTGTAGTATTGCCTTATTATCCTTGTAGATATTTTCTACTTTGTCTACGATCTCTTAAACGAGTTTTCCCTGTAAGATCCTCCATCAATATTGTCTAACATAACTTTCCTGTTGTCATCCAATCCTCTTTAGAAATTTTTTTTGAGTAATTCATCATCTATGTGGTGGTTTGGTACACTTCTCGTGGAACATATTAATATGCCATAAAAATTCAATAACAGGGTCCCATGTAGAGCCATATAGTTGTTAAATTTATCTTTAAGCTTTAAATTTATTAAAAAGGGGATGTATTTTTCAATGACCACTCCATGTAGACATGCCTATGTGGAAATCTAGTTATATGGAAGCTCACATAGTAACACTATCACATGTCAATGATAATAGAAAACACGTAGACCAATCACATCTACGTCTAAGGTAGTCCTTTCCATACTATTCTTACGAACACTGATTTCTTTACATAGATGAACAATGGGTCTTCAGATGGAAAGCTATGAAATAATCCTCTATATATAAGAATCGCAATTAGATGTTTTGTAACCTCACACGTATTACAGGGTTCTAGTAGAAGAATAACTATGGCATCCCTTGATCTAGCAACATCATAGTAAAACCTTAAATTATCATGCACATCAAGTGCTTGTTAATTTTGCACTCTCGCAGTGTTATTCTACTCATCATACCTTCACTCCTCCTGGAAGTTGAACTCTTTTAACCTCCTCATCACCCTTTCCAGTTGGATCCTTATTCAGTCTCTATTTGTGATATGTTCGGTTCATTTTCACAAAGTTCATCTTAATTCAAGATCGCAGGAGATAAAGGGATTGTTTTGATTCAGTGTACTTGACATACAAATTAAATAAAACTTTTTGCAAAATGAAAATAAAAAACATAAATTAGGAAATAATTGAATAAAGTACAACAAAAAAATCAGTCTAATCTATAAAGCCTTAATACGCGTTAGCGGCGCCAAAATTTTAAACGCCAATATTAGACACCCCTAAAAACGTATAAGCACTCATTTTCAAACTAAATATCATAATACCTAAAATTTATAGAAGAAGGAAAATGTCTTTTTAGGGTTGTATTCTATGCTACCGATCTACTTATCGCAGAAACTTCTACCGGCCTTAGAAGCTTCTACAGACCATAAAAGTTTCTACAGGCCGCATATGGTAATATATCGTAAGGAGGGGAAATAATTTTTTGATGAAATCAAGTACTAGTATCCTTTTTACGGTAAACTAAGATGGTTTGTTATTAATCTATTATTCGAAGATAGGGTCCATAGAAAAAACCCAAACATACTGAAATTTTGAAGTCCAAGTTGAGTTCTACGGTTAAGGTATACATGCCATAAGAACTCTTACAAACCATAGAAAAATTCCACCAAGGTTGGGTAGGTTTTAAGGTCCCAATGCTTAGTATTTGGTTGATCAATACGTACCATACGAAGTTATACAGTCTGTATGTCTAAGAAGTAGACCAATTAAAAAATTTATTTAATAGAGATTTTGTAATGACCCAATGGAATATGTACCCTAGATGTTACACGGTATATTAAACCTCTCGCAGGTCTTATACAAACCCTTAGACATCATTCCTCGCCATATATGTAAAAGTAGTGTGAAATTTAAGATTTTTATCAGACTAGTCAAACTCTTTTGTAGAGTATGACAAAGGACTAAGTCACATCATAACCCATCTTAGACACATATAATATCATATGGTCATAACCCTTACTTCGATAAGAAAGAAACTATTCTCTATTACAAATGTATTTTGAAAAAGGAAACTAAAACATAACTGTATCCCTCTAGTCATATGAGGACATAACAATCTTCTTGAGAGAATGATAATAAAAAGCTTCAAGTTTTGGAAGACCCCTCACTCTACACCTACACTTGAAGAAATAGAACAACATATGGAATTCACACATTGAATGCACTAAGTATGGTGATTATGCAAGAAAACAATGTGTGAACAGGCTTTTACTTTAAGTTATGCATGCTCTTTTGATATAAATCTTATAAAATAAGTATATATTCTAGTCATATTCATATATATTACATTCTCAAATAATTCACATTACATGACCATAATTATTTAGAAACCATATAACTATTTAGACCCCCTACCAAAGGTTATCCTAACAATCACTTGAGTAAGAAAAGAAGAGACTTCCCATACACCCTCTTCAAGAACACCTGAGTAATCCTTAAGAGAACCCTAAAGTAAGATTATTCCTTTAATAACAACAATAAATAGTTCCATATTCATCAAGTAACCCTTTTTCATCATTTAGACATTACACATAAGTGAGACATTAAGGTTCCATTTCAACATATGTTATTTAGTCAATAATATTCATTTAGAGACATTTAAGAGACAAGTAATGAAATAAATGACTTCACAAAATAGTCTTGGAGGAGCTAAGGAACTCACGTAGCAGATTGAAATCCGACTCGTGCAATGTGTTCATAGCATCTAGTTCACTACCACACATTGTAGAACATATTCAACAACTATAGTGTACATTCAATATGATAAGAATAGGACTCAACCTACATACACCATACTAGCTAGTTATGGAATCCGTAACCGATCCTACTGTCACGACCCAAACCGGGTTGCGACTGGCACCCACACTTACCCTCCTATGTGAGCGAACAACCAATCTAACCTTAACATTTCAATATAATATCAACAGAAAGTAATGCGGAAGACTTAAACTCATTAAATAAAGACCAATTCATTAACTTCTAAAATTCAACATCTATTATTCCCCAAAATCTGGAAGTCATCATCACAAGAACATCTACGATCAAACGACTAAACTAAGAGTATTCTAAAAGCTAAAAATACATAAGAAGCTAGTCCATGCCGGAAGTTCAAGGCATCAAGACTTGAAGAAGAAGATCCAGTCCAAGCTAGAAGCATTAGCTCACCCTGAATTTCCGATGTAGTAAGACTGGCTTGAATTACTGTTGAGTTGAAGACGATGGCACGTTTGTTGCACTCCACAAATAAACAAGAAGAGAACATAAAAGTAGGGGTCAGTACAAAACACGGGTACTGAGTAGATATCATCGGCCAACTCAAAATAGAAATCAATTTATACCAAGTAATATCATAAAATCAACTATGATACTCAACATGTAGCAACAACAAATACTATATCGTTAACAATTACCGTCAAGTTCACACATGAGGACTCAAGCCTCGATACCATACTCATTTGGGAATCATGTTCATTATATTGAGTATATTAACATATTTCAAGATTCATTATCTTTATTTCTCTTGTGTCGGTACGTAATACTCCGCTCCCTCAATATTCATTAATCCTCTTGTGTCGGTACGTGACACTCCGATCCCCTAAATCTATGTGACGGTTCGTGACACCCGATCCCCTAAATCTATGTGTCGGTTCGTGACACCCGATCCCCTAAATCTACGTGTCGGTTCGTGACACCCGATCCCCTAATACTACGTGTCGGTTCGTGACACCCGATCCCCTAATTCTACGTGTCGGTTCGTGACACCCGATCCCCTTATACTACGTGTCGGTTGGTGACACCCGATCCCCTAATTCTACGTGTCGGTTCGTGACACCCGATCCCCTAATTCTACGTGTCGGTTCGTGACACCCGATCCCCTAATCTCCTTCCATCAATTCATCAAGCCTTCTTTCTTACCAAGGCATCATCAATCTCATTACTTTAGTTCATCAAGCCTTCTCCCTTACCAAGGCATCATCATTAAAAAGAGATTAGGTTTTTATCAAGATTTGGGATTCAATAACTTCATCATGCTTAATATAATCACAATTATATAATCACGTTCATGCATGCATACAATTAAGCATATAGCAGGGTTTACAATACTACCAATACATATCATTCTCTATTAAGAGTTTACTATGAAAGCATGAAAACCATAACCTACCTCCACCGAAGAATCGCAATCAACAAGCTATCTTCTCAAAATCCTTGCTATCCCATTCGTTTCTCTCTCTCTCTCTACTCGTTCTCTTTCTTTTTCTGTCTCTCTTTGTCCTTTCTTATTTTTCTTATTCCAACCCTCTTTCTTTTACCCTAATTAGTATATAATTAAGAATAAAAGATGGCAATAATGCCCCACTAATTTACTTAAGGTTACCTTTTTTAACCCCCAAGTAATTAGACTTATTAACATTAACCCACTAACTTTCTAATTAAGGCAAGAATAGTAAAAAATGTCCCTTAAAACGAAACAAGAAATCCGACCCAGATTGGGATTGCGCAGTCTGTGACGGCCCGTCGCGCCTGTGACGGTCCGTCCTGCTGCCCGTCACAGAGTTCAGAGACTCAATTTCTCTGAAGGGTCTGTGACGGTCCGTCACACCTTTGACGGCCCGTCCTGCCATTCTGTCACGATGTTCAGAGAGCCGATTTTTCCGTACTCAATTTCAGATTTTCTAAGTGTTTTGAAACGAGACCCTGCGACGGTCCGTCGTGCCCATGACAGTCCGTCGTGGGGTCCGTCGCCTCAGCCTGTTTCTCTAGAAATAAAATATGCTGCTCAAAACGACTAAACAGGTCGTTACATTAGATACCAATTTACCCATCTTTCGTCCCCGAACGATCACAATAAGGAGAATAAGGGCGAAATGGGGTACCTAAATCTCTGAACAGGTGTGGATATCTTTCTCGCATATCAACCTCCTTCTCCCAAGTGGCTTCTTCAACCGGTCAATTCTTCCATTGCACCTTGATGGATGCAATCTCTCTTGACCTCAACTTGCGAACTTCTCTATCTAAAATAGCAATAGGCTCGTCCTCATAAGACAAGTTCTCATCAAGCAAAATAGAATCCCAACGGATAATGTAATTTCCATCCCCATGATATCTTTTCAACATAGACACATGGAATACCGGATGCACTCCGGACAGCCCTGGAGGCAAGGCTAACTCATAAGCCACCTCCCCTACTCGCTTAAGTACTTCAAATGGACCAATATACCTTGGGCTAAGATTACCTCGCTTACCAAACCGCATCACCACATTCATCGGCGAAACCTTCAACAAGACTTGTTCACCCTCCATGAACTCCAAGTCTCTAACCTTTCGATCTGCATACTCTTTTTGTCTACTTTGCACCGCTAGAAGCTTTTCTTGAATAGATTTCACCTTCTCCATCGAATCCCTCAAGAGATCCGTACCCCAAGGTCTAACCTCGAACGCCTCAAACCAACCAATGGGGGACCTACATCTCCTGCCATACAATGCTTCAAATGGAGCCATATCAATGCTCGAGTGATAGCTATTATTGTATGAAAATTCCGCTAAGGGTAAGAAACTATCCCAATGGCCACGAAACTCTATCACACATGCGCGGAGCATATCCTCCAACACTTGAATCGTTCGCTCAGACTGACTATCGGTATGAGGATGGAACGCGGTACTAAGGTCCAACCTAGTACCCAATTCCGCATGCAGTGTTTTCCAAAACTTAGAAGTAAACTGCGTACCTCTATCTGATATAATGGAGAGTGGAACCCCATGCAATCGCACCACTTCCGAGATGTAAAGTTTGGCTAACTTCTCTGCATTGTAAGTCACCTTGACCGGAATGAAATGAGCAGACTTAGTTAACCTATCAACAATAACCTAGATGGAATCGTACTTACCCATCGTCTTTGGAAGACCAACCACGAAGTCCATTGCGATTCTCTCCCATTTCCATTCCGGAATGGGCATTCTCTTAAGTGTTCCTCCGAGCCTTTGGTGTTCATACTTTACTTGTTGACAGTTTGGACATTTGGCAATAAAGTCCACAATGTCACGCTTCATTCTACTCCACCAAAAGTGTTGCTTTAGGTCACGGTACATCTTGGTTGCACCCGGATGTATCGAATACCTTGAACTATGAGCTTCTGTCAGAATAGTGTTGATCAAATCATCAACACGGGTCACACATACCCTTCCCTTGATTCTCAAAACACCTTCCTCATCGATTTGTGCTTCCTTAGCCTCTCCTCGCAATACCTTATCTTGGATTCTTCTTAGTTTCTCATCATCAAACTGTTTTCCCTTAATCTTGTCAAGAAAGGAAGATCTTGCCTCCACACAAGCCAACAATCCTCCCATCTCATTTTCTTCTAATCTCATCAAGTCATTAGCTAGAGTCTGAACCTCTCTAGCCAATGGGCGTCTAGAAGCTTGCAAGTGAGCTAGACTTCCCATGCTTCCCACCTTTCTATTTAAAGCATCCGCTACAACATTCGCCTTCCCCGGATTATACAAAATAGTGATGTCGTAGTCCTTCAGTAGTTCCATCCATCTCCTCTGTCTCAAGTTCAAATCTTTCTGAGTAAAGACATACTGTAGGCTACGATGATCCGTATATATCTCACACTTAACCCCATATAAATAGTGTCTCCATTGCTTTAATGCAAACACCACCGCAGCCAATTCCAAATCGTGGGTCGGATAGTTACGTTCATGCACCTTTTGTTCCCTTGAAGCATAAGCAATCACACTCTTCTCTTGCATTAGTACTGCACCCAAACAAGAATAGGATGCATCACAATAAACAATGAAGTTCTTACCCTCTACTGGCAAGGTAAGGATAGGTACGGTAGTCAACGAAGTCTTGAGCTTCTGAAAGCTTTCCTCACATTCGTCCGACCATACAAATGGAACATTCTGCTTAGTCAAGTTCGTCAATTGGGAAGCAATAGAAGAGAATCCCATGACAAATTGGCGGTAGTAGCTAGCTAACCCAACAACGCTCCTTATTTCTGACACATTAGTAGGTCTTACCCAATTCTTCACTGTCTCAATCTTAGAAGGATCCACCATCACTCCTTCCTTAGAAACAACATGCCCCAAGAAGGACACTGCATCTAGCCAAAACTCACACTTAGAGAACTTGGCATAAAGCTTTTTCTCCCTCAACATTTCCAATACCATTCTCAAACGCTCTTCATGTTCCTTCTTGCTCTTTGAGTATACCAATATATCATCAATAAATACGATCACGAAGAGGTCCAAATATGGCTTAAAAATCCCGTTCATCAAGCTCATGAACGCGGCAGGGGCATTCGTAAGACCAAAAGACATCACTACAAATTCGTAATGCCCATACCTCGTTCGAAAAGCAGTCTTTGGCACATCCGTTGCCCGTATTTTCAATTGATGATAACCGGATCTCAAGTCAACCTTAGAGAAGACACAAGCACCATGTAACTGATCGAACAACTCATCAATGCGGGGAAGAGGATACTTGTTCTTTATGGTTACCTTTTTTAGTTGTCTGTAGTCTATACACATTCGAAAACTCCCATCCTTCTTCTTTACAAACAAAACTGGAGCACCCCAAGGAGATGCACTTGGTCTAATGAAGCCTTTGCTCAACAACTCTTGAAGTTGGGCTTTTAACTCTCTTAACTCCGCGGGAGCCATTCTATAAGGAGGCATAGAAATGGGGCGAGTACCCGGTTTAAGGTCAATACAGAAATCAATATCCCTATCTGGTGGCATACCAGGAAGATCTGCAGGGAACACATCCAGAAACTCACGAACCACCGAAACCGACTCAATCGAAGGTACTTGGGTAGTGTCATACTTAAGATGTGCCAAGAAAGCTAAACACCCTTTACTAATCATTTTCTTAGCACGAAGAAAGGAGGTGATACGCACCGGATTGGAAGTGTAGTCACCCTCCCACACTAACGGATCTGTCCCAGGCTTGGCTAACGTCACCATTTTAGCATTACAATCCAAGATCGCAAATTGCGGAGAAAGACAAGTCATACCCAGAATTACATCAAAATCATCCATTTCTAAGATAACCAAATCTACATAAGTGTTGCTCCCAACGAAGTTCACCAAACAGGACCTATATACCTTTTCAACTACCACAGACTCACCCACCGGAGTAGAAACACGAATAGGCATATCAAGTAATTCACAATGTAAATTTAGACCATTAACAAATGAGGAAGATACATAAGAAAATGTGGATCCAGGATCAAACAATACAGAAGCCATGCAATCACAAACCAGAAGATTACCTTTGATGACAGCATCAGATGCCTCCGCTTCAGAACGCCCAGGGAAAGCGTAATGACGGGCCCTATCGTTTGTCTGTCCATTGCCCCTACCATGTTGTGATGTAGTGGTTCCAGTTTGCCCATCACCTCGGCCATTATGGTGACCACTATTACCTCGACCACCACGTCCTCCAGAATAACGGCCTCTACCATGACCACCTCTACCTCTAGCTATTGGGGGTCTATAACTCTGTTTTGGACAATTACTCCTAATATGTCCAGTCTCCCCACATCCATAACACTCTCTGGAGTCAAGCATTGGTCTCTCAGAGAAGTGTTGACCAGTCTGAGGTGGACCCCCAACTACAGTCTGTAGTGAAGACTGAATGGGTTGACCTGAGTAACCTCCGGAACCCTGTCCTCTAGAGTAAGAACCATTAAACTCACCTCCCTTTTGAAACCTCTTTGATGTCGATGCCATGGTGAATTCATCTGGCTTCACTCCTTCCACCTCTACAACGAAATCTACCACCTCTTGGAAGGATTTTGCAGTAGCCGCTATCTGTAAGGCTGAAATCCGCATCTCTGACCTCAACCCCTTCACAAAACGGCGAATCCTCTCTTGTGGACTGAAACATAGTTGGGTGGCATACCGGGATAAAGCACGAAACTTAGCCTCATATGCATTGACCGACATCCTACCTTGCTCTAGGCTCAAGAACTCATCCCTTTTCCTATCCATCAAAGTCCGGGGGATATAGTTCTCCATAAACAAGCTAGAGAATGAGGCCCAAGTCATAGGTGGTGCCTCCGTTGGTTGACACTCAATATGTGACCACCACCACATTTTGGCATTCCCTTGAAACTGATAACTCACGAACTCAACACCAAACTGTTCTACTATACCCATCTTGTGTAGTAGCTCATGACAGTCAACCGGAAAATCGTAAGCATCCTCAAATTCAGCACCCTTGAAGACTGGAGGTTTCAATTTCAAGAACTTACTGAAAAGTTCATGATGATCACTTCTCATTATGGGCCCAGTAGTAAGACGTGGAAACGTGCCTACGCCCAATGAGGCATCCATACGAGGAGCCATAGTGGCTGCATGTTGTACCTCTGAAACCGGAGGTGTTGGTGCAGAAAACACTGGAGGTGCCTGACCCTGATCAGACAACCCACTAAGATAAGCGAGAACCTGATTGATCATCTCTGGGGTAGGTTGGGGTGGCAAATCCTCATTTTGCACTTGTTCATTCTCCCCTTCCTCACCCTCTCTTACTACTTCCTCAATCGGTGGAGGAGTCACTACCCTAGTATCAGATGGGCTAGGTGCTTGTCCTATTCCCCTAGAGGACGTCCTCCCACGACCTCTACCACGGCCTCTTGCCGCTGCTCTTCCTCGAGCTACAGCCCCAGTTGCTGGCTCAGCACACCCTGTCCCGCCGGTGCTGGTGTTGGTGCTGGCGTAGTCGTTGCTCTAGTTCTAACCATCTGCGAAATAGAGTGAAGATGGTCAGATACCAATTTGTATCACCTAGATACCAATTGGATCCAAGTAATAGCACGAAAGAAAGAAAGAATGGAATTTTCCTAAAGTCCTATAGCCTCTCAAAGAAAAGTAAAGGCGTCCCCCTACCGTTCCTCAAGACTCTACTAGACTCGTTCTTGTGTGATGAGACCAACGAACCTAATGCTCTGATACCAAGTTTGTCACGACCCAAACCGAGTTGCGACTAGCACCCACACTTACCCTCCTATGTGAGTGAACCAACCAATCTAACCTTAACATTTCAATATAATATCAACAGAAAGTAATGCGGAAGACTTAAACTCATTAAATAAAGACCAATTCATTAACTTCTAAAATTCAACATCTATTATTCCCCAAAATCTTGAAGTCATCATCACAAGAACATCTACGATCAAACAACTAAACTAAGAGTATTCTAAAAGCTAAAAATACATAAGAAGCTAGTCCATGCCGGAAGTTCAAGGCATGAAGACTTGAAGAAGAAGATCCAGTCCAAGCTAGAAGCATTAGCTCACCCTGAATTTCTGATGTAGTAAGACTGGCTTGAATTACTGTTGAGTTGAAGACGATGGCACGTTTGCTGCACTCTACAAATAAACAAGAAGAGAACATAAAAGTAGGGGTCAGTACAAAACACGGGTACTGAGTAGATAGCATCGGCCAACTCAAAATAGAAATCAATATATACCAAGTAATATCATAAAATCAACTATGATAATCAATATGTAGCAACAACAAATACTATATCGTTAACAATTACCGTCAAGTTCACACATGAGGACTCAAGCCTCGATACCATACTCATTTGGGAATCATGTTCATTAGATTGAGTATATTAACATCTTTCAAGATTCATTATCTTTATTTCTCTTGTGTCGGTACGTGACACTCCGCTCCCTCAATATTCATTAATCCTCTTGTGTCGGTACGTGACACTCCGATCCCCTAAATCTATGTGTCGGTTCGTGACACCCGATCCCCTAAATCTATGTGTCGGTTCGTGACACCCGATCCCCTAAATCTACGTGTCGGTTCGTGACACCCGATCCCCTAATACTATGTGTCGGTTCGTGACACCCGATCCCCTAATTCTACGTGTCGGTTCGTGACACCCGATCCCCTAATACTACGAATCGGTTCGTGACACCCGATCCCCTAATTCTACGTGTCGATTCGTGACACCCGATCCCCTTATTCTATGTGTCGGTTCGTGACACCCGATCCCCTAATCTCCTTCCATCAATTCATCAAGCCTTCTTTCTTACCAAGGCATCATCAATCTCATTACTTTAGTTCATCAAGCCTTCTCCCTTACCAAGGCATCATCATTAAAAAGAGATTAGGTTTTTATCAAGATTTGGGATTCAATAACTTCATCATGCTTAATATAATCACAATTATATAATCACGTTCATGCATGCATACAATTAAGCACATAGCAGGGTTTACAATACTACCAATACATATCATTCTCTATTAAGAGTTTACTATGAAAGCATGAAAACCATAACCTACCTCCACTGAAGAATTGCGATCAACAAGCTATCTTCTCAAAATCCTTGCTATCCCCTTCGTTTCTCTCTCTCTCTACTCGTTCTCTTTCTTTTTCTGTCTCTCTTTGTCCTTTCTTATTTTTCTTATTCCAACCCTCTTTCTTTTACCCTAATTAGTATATAATTAATAATAAAAGATGGCAATAATGCCCCACTAATTTATTTAAGTTTACCTCTTTTAACCACCAAGTAATTAGACTTATTAATTAACATTAACCCACTAACTTTATAATTAAGGCAAGAATAGTCAAAAACGTCCCTTAAAAAGTATCAAGAAATCCGACCCAGACTGGGATTGCGCAGTCGCGCCTGCGACGGTCTGTCCTGCTGCCCGTCACAGAGTTCAGAGACTCAATTTCTCTGAAGGGTCTGTGACGGCCCGTCCTGCCATTCCGTCACGAAGTTCAGAGAGTCGATTTTTCCATACTCAATTTCAGATTTTCTAAGTGTTTTGAAACGAGACCCTGCGACGGTCCGTCGTGCCCATGACAGTCCGTCGTGGGGTCCGTCGCCTCAGCCTGTTTCTCCAGAAATAAAATCTGCTGCTCAAAACGACTAAACAGGTCGTTACACCTACCCCGTGGAAGGTGTTCTACTTGCCAAGAGTAGAACTAGGAAACATCCCATGTTGGCACATTGTTAAGGTATATAAAGGGTTTCTTTGTAATGTTGTCTCACCTTATGTAGAGATACTACCACAAAAATATACACTCAGTACTATTTGTTTATTCTCATAGCATGATCATTTTCTAGTTGTGTAAGAGAAGGCACCATTTTTATTTCCTATCAACTCATACTACTTTTCTTCCAAGGATGGAACCACTAGTGCAACCAAGCATGGACTAATAGGATAGTTGTTTTGACTTCCTTAGAGATTGTTTCATGCCTTTCCAGCTAATCTATCTCTAACTTGATCATTTTACTCAAGAAGGCACCATTACGATATTGGACTTCAAGGCTTCTATTAAACTTCTTTTCCTTATTAAAAGTTACATATTATTGACATTATTTTCATATTCAAGGTCCTCATTGTAAACTTTCTTTTCATATTACATGTTCTATATTCTTGACCTTTTTTCATATTAAAGATCCTATATTTTCATCCTTAGAAGGGCACCATCTTAGGTGTACCGTCCTAGACTTTATTCATCATTCATTCATACACATTCATCACAAAGGTGCCTAAGCCTACTATGTCAAGAGTTCATTATTCATAAGATTCAGGTATCATTAAAAGGGACCTAACTCTATCAATCAATACACAACATCATTATATCATGTATTCAATAACATTCAAGTACAGTGTAGGGATAACTAAATCTACCAGACAATATACTCTTTCAATGTATAAAGACTAATCCTAGTCTATCATATTCACATATAACCATTTATATGAAATCATATTTTCACCTCACAATTGCCTATACAACATATCATCTTTCACCGTGATCATCCACACAAGTTATATATTATAATTGAACAATTCACAGAATAATGCCGGAAAGCCATGTTGATCGCAAGTATAATAATTGCGCACCACCAATATACGTGGACCATATCAATCAATACAATTCAATATCAATTTTATACAAAGTAGTTAAATTAGGTAACCTCAACACCTTCCAATCATCACAATAAACATTTCTTAGACATTTCAACCAATTCAAATTACAAAATCTCTTACCAATAGCAATGTACACAGTACTAAGTCAATAATCAATCCATATAAATTATCGATCAACATAAAATATAGATATCAACATTATAAGGGAGGTCACTAGAAATTCTATCATAATATACAGATTTCAATACCAATGCAATCTACACATGAGCTCAATAATATCAAGCCATGATCAATTCACCCACTTTAGAACCAAAAGAAGGAATTCAAGGAATACATGTGTTCATGGATGTTTTGATCTAAAAAGGACCAAATAACATCAATTACTTCATAAAAAATTTATTTAAACCTTAACATTAAAGAACATATGTTTAGAGTTTAAAATAAGATTTCAAGGTTTTTGAACAATCTATAAAAAGCCTTTAGAATTGTCTCTTTGAATGAGAGAAGAATCAAGGATGAAATCACCATACCTTATTGGGAATCTAAATACTAAATTGTGTTTGAAAACATTGCGAATTTGATCATTTCCTTTTAAGTTTCAAACCTTCAATATTTGAGGTTTAGGAGAGAACGAATTTTAGAGCTTTTATTTTGGCTAGTGGGTTTTGATTTTTATTTGTGAATATGTGGTAATATTTACTCTAAAACCGTTTTTAAATAATCCCTCGAGTAACCAAAAGATCCCTACAATTATTGGACCATTTAACCAAGTCTAATTTGACATAAAAATGATGCGACCAAATTCGGAACATGGTTGCGCGTCGTGGGGAACATCCAAATCCTTGTTCTGGAATTTAATTTTAGAAAAATTGTTTGTGTTGGTCCGCGTCGCATTAAAAAAAAAATTTCATTTAAGTGATGGTTGCACGACGCGCAGGTTCTGCCCAATACATGCTGTCGGGAAGCTTTCTTGGCCAATGTTTGGGTCCTCATTGGAGACCCTTAGTGTGGTCTCCAGGGACTCGTACTCAAAACATTTAAACCTTTACTTATCAGTATATTTGTCGGAACCAACTATATTGAATTCCACTATCATACCATTCCGCAAAACTCCAATACAAAAGCCTACAACACAGTAGTTCAACTAGACTAGTTCGCGTACTTCTTCGTCGTCCTTGAACATTTTTACTTCAAAAATATTCAAACGGACATCTCTAGCTGTTATTATTGTTTTTATCACCTTATTAACTCGTAAAACACAAGATAGTCTCTAATTTAACGATGTTAATTTTCAGAAATCTCCCCCACTTGGACAACATTCATCCCAAACGACACTTCAAACACTTACAAAAGTTTCAAGAGATTAGGAATCAACACTAGCATCTCATAACTATAACAAATCATATACAATACACATAAATAGGAATAACAACACTCAACATAAACAAGAGATTGAAAATAAAACAAGAAAGTTGGAACATCATCCACAACTTATCATGCAATAAGACTCGATATTTTTTATTTCACTTTGGAGGAACTTCATTCTCCGCATTTCATCAGGCTAATCTACAACATTTTTATGCACAAAATGCCAACTTTTCATGAATGAACAATTACACAACATTTTCAAGTAATTTACTATACACCATACTTACAAGTTCAATTAAGTAACATTTAAGAAATTAATTATAATGGCGTGAAAATATGAGAGACAAAATCATATAGTATCATTTTACCATATAAACATGATATCATGATTAAATTCACCATGCAAGGAGATCAATGAAATTAAATTTCACTAAGACTCCTAAAAACATACAACATGCTACAATAAACTTCTAAATCTCAAGCTTGAAGAGAATAGGAGAGATCCACAACCCAATTATTCACCATACACCCCCACATAGAAGGAACCTATAACAACTTAAGATAAAACAATACAACTTACTGGTACCTTCATCCGGATTGCTCCCTTGGTACTTCATAAGCTTATGCTAAGATATCACATTTATAAAAACCCAAGGGTATACCCTTGAAGTTACACGACATATTCCACCTCTTGGAGGTCTTCTGCAAGACCTTAGACATCATTCAATGCATATATATGAAAAGAAGTGATGAATTGAAACTTTTCATCACAATAGTCAAAACACTTATGTTGAAATATAAGAAAGAACTAGGTCTCGTCATAAGACATCTTAGACACATATATAATATCACCAGGTGACAGTTCTTACATCAATTTGAAATACACTATAGTCAATTACAAATATCTTTTTTTAAAAAGGAAAATAAAATATAACTATATCTTTAAATCATATGAGGACATACCAATCTTCTTGAGGGAATGTTATATCTAAGCTTCAACTTCTAGAAGACTCCTCCTTTGCAACATATACTCGTAGAAATAGAACAACATTTGGAATTTGCACATTAAATGAACTAATTATGGTGAACATGCCAAAAAACCTTGCTATGACAGATATTTACATTAACATATTCTTTTCATTATCTTTTGATATAAATCATTAAGAACGTATTAGAAACATCGTCATGTCAATATTCACATGCAAGACATACTCAACTAATTGAAAAAACTACATGACCAATATCATTTAGAAGTAAGACAAAAATAGACCATTCATACACCCTCTTCAAGTACACCTAAGTAATCTTTAGGACTACCCCAAAGTAAAATTATTCTTTTCATCACAATAATACATAGTTCCATATTCGTCAAGTAACCCCTTTTCATTAGTTAGACTCTCAACCAAGGTGCGACATTAACCTTCCATTTCAACATATTGCATTAAGTTAACAATATTCAATTAGATCTATTTAAGAGAGAAGTAATCAAATAAAGGACTTCACATAATGGTCTTGGAGGGCCTAGTGAACTCACCCTGAATCTTCAAAGCCTAATCATGCAATGTTTAGATAGTGTCCCCTTCCACTATCCACACGTTGTTGAACCTATAAAATAACTAGAGTGTATATGCTTTATGAATATAATAAGCCTTAACCAACACACACAATACTATCTAAGTATGGAACCCTAAGTCTACCCTACCCTGTGGAATGTGTTCTACTAGCCAAGTGTAGAACAAGGACACATCCTATGTTGGCACATGGTTAAGGGTTATTAAGGATTTCTTTGTACGCTTGTCTCATCTTAAATAGAGCTACTACCACAAGCATATCAACTCGGTACTTTGTCTTGTTACTCATAGACTAATCATTCCCTAGGTGTATTAGATAAGGTAGCAATACTATGTCCTACTAAATAAAAATACATTTTCTTCCAAGGATGGGTTCAGAAGGGCTGCCAATGAAGGACTATTAGGATAGCTTAATGTGTTTCTTATAAATAGTTTCATGCGGTTCCAGCCAACATATCTCTAATTCCATCATTCCACTTAAGAAGACACCATTACAGTACTGCACTTCAAGGAATTTATTAACCTTCTTTTTCTTATTCAAGGTTGCACATTATTTACCTTATTTTCATATTCAAGTTTCTCATTCTTAAGCTTCAATTCATATTCAAAATTCTATATTCTTGACCTTCTTATCATATTCTATGTCCTATAATAGTCATCTTTTGAGGGCTCTATCTTAGGTGTATTTATTTAGACTTTCATTTCATTCATTCACATACATGACAAAGGTGCCTAAGCCGATGTAGTCAAGAATTAGTATTTCATAAGATATCATGTACCAAGAAAAAAGGCCTAACTCTATCAATAAAGACACAACATAATCATATCACATATTCAATAACATTCAAGTACTGTTTAGGGACAACTAAGTCCACCTAACAAGATACCCTATCACCGTATAGACATTCATCATACTCTATCATATTCAAATATAACCATTTAGAGGAAATAATACTTTTTACTCACACATGCACATACACCATGTCATCTTTCACCTTGATCATCAATAAAAGCTATAATATGAAAATAGAACAATTCATATTATAATGCCGATAAAGTTGTGTTCATAGCATGGGTAGCAATTAAGCCCCACCATTATAAGTGGACAACACCAATAAATTTAATTAAATATTAATTCTACACAAAAAATAGGAATTAAGTCAACTCACAACCTTCAAATCATCATCTTTACAATTCCTTAGCCTTTTGAACAAATTTACATTACAAAAAATCTTACCAATAACAATGTAAACAATATTAAAGCGAACAATAAATTCATATAAACGATCCAACAACATACAATATAGCTATAATCATTATAGGGAGGTCATTAGAAATTCTATCATGATCTATACATAGTTAAATAGCCCAATACAATCTACACATGAATTCTGTAACATCAAGACATGTTCAATTTACTCACTTTATAGACAATATTAGGAATTTAAGGAATATATGGGTTCACAGAAGTTTTGATCTTAAAACCATCAATTTACGTCAATTACTTCATACAACATTTATTCAACCTTTTCATGCAAGAATCCATGTTAGAATTCAAAAAGGTTTTCAAAAAAATTTTGAAAAGCCTTTGGATTTGGGTCCTTGAATGAGAGAATAACCAAGGATGAAATCACCATACCTTATTTGAAACCTATCCATGATGTTGGGGTTGAAAACTTGGAGAATTTGACCTTCCTCCTTGGCTCTTCAAAGATTCAACAATGGAGGTTTTTGAGAGAAGGAATTTTAGAGCTTATGTTTTGACTTGAGGGTTTTGTTTTGATTAGTTAATTTGGGGTAAAGTTGACTATATAACCGTTTTTAAATAATCCCCAAAGTAACTAAAAGAACCCTAAACCTATTGGACCTTTTAACCAAGTCAAATTTGACTTTAAATTGACGCTACCAAATCTGTGACATGGATGCACGTCACGGGGAAACCTCCAAATATTTCTTTTGGAATTTTATTTGATACAAAATGGTTTTTCTTGTCCTCCCGTCGAATGGAAAACTTTATTCCCATTAAGTAAAGGTTGCACGACACACGAGAATTGCCAAATACTTGCTGCGCGACAGCTTTCTTGGGAAACATGTGGGTCCTCCTTGGGGAACCTTACGGTGGTCCCAGGAAGGAATACTCAAACATTATAATCCTTTACACTGAACTATATGTTTAGGAACCATCGATACTCAACTACACCCTCATACCTATCCCCAAAACTCCACTTTAGACTTATCTAGGTAAGATATGAAGTGACCATTTGTAGGAAACTAAAATTAGTCAGTGTTTCTAGATACTAACATTTTTATATTAAGGTTATAAGGTCATAAAATGACTTATAATATTTTTTAAAGTCAGTGTGTAATATTTGAAGTGAATTGGGAGTAGAACGTCAAGGGACGACCAAATTGTTCGACGACTAGTCCCCTATGTGCCTCGTTTGTCAATATGTGTTTATATTTTGTTTTGCATTATATTATTAAGTCTTAAAATGAATCATAATTATGTTTAAAGATGATATATGAAGTTTTGATAAGTTTGGAGGTCAAACGACTAATATCGTCCAGTGCGTTCGAGATATAGCCTTTAAGACGTTCAATGTGTGTCTCAATTGGGTCTAGCCTTTTTGGAAGAGTTGAAGGTATTTGATTAGGGTGAAACTTATTTAAAAGTTCAAATCTTATTAAGGGTTGTATTTACTTTTTAAATGTCCGAGTACGACATCTTAAGGGTCCCGCAAAAGACCCCACAAGAAGGACCAAAGGCTGGTCGAGACACTTCCTTTGCAGTGTCAATCGATGGACCAAAAGGACGGCCAGTTTGTCAACAAACGGCACGTATGTTAATTAGTTGGTACTTATCATGGTAAAGTACCAATCCAAAACTTTGACAAGGACCAAACAGCAGAAGCCAATGCATGGCCGATCGACTGAAAAACGACCAATATTTGTCTCTGTCAATGGTGGCCTATAAGTTATTGTCTGCGTCTGTTTTAATTAAGGGGTGAATGGTAAATTCACCCCAAGTCAATCTGATTCTAATAGTATTATTTAGATACTTTTGGGTGTATATAAGGGAGTTAAAACGTGATCAACCCCACTCCTAAAACTATTCACAATATTAGACTTTTCCCTCAAAAAATATTCTCTCTAAAACCCCCATTGTTGGTGAAGCACAAGAATAGCTTGGTAATTTGATTCCTACTAATGGATCATCAGGTTTTAGTGATTTTAATTTAGATAAAGGTATGGTGATCCATCATCTCTAGTTATCCTTCCATCTTGAGAGTTAATCTCAAAGTTTTCAAAGAGAAAAATATGGTCAAGTACTTCTTCTTCATTCTGGCCATGGGTCGTTCTAACATTTATTGCAAAAGCCTAGTATTAATATCTTGATTATTATAAACTTATTTGGACATGATTTTCAATCCGATTGCAAGAAGAACCCATGCATCTTTCACTAACTCAATTTTAGCCTATGTATTGCTTTATGATCTTGATCTTATGCATGTCGATTTGTCATTCAATTATGCTAATATTATTATATCTACTGTTTATTATGTATCTCTATGGTGAATCGTTTATGAAATCCATGTGAATCCATGCATGAAGATTTGAACAAAACTATCCTATGTTCTATGTGTTCACCGTAACATTGGTCTTTTGATGATTTAATGGGGAATTTTATTGTGTAGGGCTGTTTCTTTCTACTTTCTTAATTGTATATTATGGATGAATTGTAAATAAGTGATTTGATTATTGATCAGTGTTGGTTATCTTATGATTCTTCTACTCTCCATGGATGTCTTAAATCACATGTTCATTGTAATCTAAAGGTTATACCAATGGTAGTATGACTTCGTGTAGATTATTTTTCCATATCTACTGACCTGTATTGATGATATTAATGGTATGTAGGTATGAAACGTTGATGATCAAAGAGAAGGAATCTTTACATGAATTGATCTAGGTTCTTCTAGCCTAGAATTTGAATGTTATAATGAACATTATGTGATCTTAATTCTACGGTAGATGAAGCGTGATTTAGATTGGATTTATATATATTTTTTTCCTGACCTAAATGTACATTATTGGTACATGATGATTGATGAACTAAGTTAGGGAGGTTAGTTGATGATCTGGGACTCTCTACTTCCTAGTACATGTGAGATTCCTTTTATTTTGTTATAGTATGATCTTGTAAAAACATATACATGGTTTACATTTATGACAAAAGTACATTTAGCTACTTCCCTATAAATTAATTTTATATGAACAAGGTGTATTGATCAAAGATGATCAAAGGGTGTGAAATTGGTACGAATGTTTTTCTCTTTTATTGTGCTTTTAGTATTGTAGTTGATGAAGACTTGTATGGAATTGTGTGGTATGTTCCACTTATTGTGGATTTGTTTACTTTATTTTCAATCTATATATGTTTTTACCATTGCCATGAAGGTAAATTAATGAATATATGAACAGGTGCCTACGCTGATACTATGTGAAGCTTATGCCTACTTTCCTATTCTAGTTGTGATTTCGGTTGTATAGATATTTTGTAAGAATGTGTATATCCATGTTAGGGGAACATAAACGTGCTGCCATTTATTAGTAAAAAAATGTTGATTATCCCATACCTATGTACCCCTATGTGAATACCCGAATAACACAATAAGAGTCTTAAGTGTAATATAATGTTGGCTTGTCTCATATGCTATTGTGTGTTGTGTGGTTTATGCTTGAAATTTTATTATGGTCTAAGAGTGTATCTTCCTCAATATGTTTTTGATATCAATTATGTGATCATGTTGACAAATATACACACACACTCAAATTACATGCAATTTACATGTAGTAAAGGTCATGGTGTCTAACTGAAAGGTAGTTCTCATATTCACTAGTATCTACTACTATGCATGTTAAGTTGTTGTTTATGAAAGAATAATATGTGTTTCCTTTGATAGGAAGACTTGATAGGTTTACTAGTATGGGCAAGGGTGTGGGACTCTGCCTATGCATTGCACATGTGTTCCTTTATATGATTGTTCTTGGTTTTGACTTTATATGTATGAATATGTGTGTATGAAAATGGGTGTCTTAATGTGTTTTGTGAATGGTTTGCTCACATATATGTATACAAACCCGCATGTGTGAAGACCTAGTAAAGAGAGGGGCCTTGAATTGTGTATTAAAGTGTACCCTAAACTAGATGATGCCTTACATATGATATGTTTATGCGACGGAATTCCTTACATAATTTAGGTTGATGAACTTCCATCTATTACCGATGAGTTAAGCATATTGTAGAGGTTTTCAACGCACGGAAGTTAGCTTAGCACCATTGAACATGAATATGATTGTGTGTTCCTTCTTATGGTAGGAAGATTGGTCACCATAAATCTCATGAGGTTGATAACCACATTGCCTTAATATAAATAGGGTTTCAATAAGTGAAGAACTACATTGCCTAATCTTTTAAAGAGAATATTCATGTGTGCCTCCAAGTTCCATAACTATGTTTCCACCATAGGATACTAGCTAGTGGATCAGCTAGAAAGCTTTCATATTTGGTTAAACATTGGCCGGTAGACCACCTCTTTTCGGTGAGGGTTCTATGACACCGGATTCCATGATAGAAACAAATGGTCTATGTTGGTTAAAGCTATATTTTTCCTAAAGTAATATGGACCATTGAATTCAATGAAAAGGACCCTAACTAGAAGGACTTAAGGGATGCTACTTAGGATAGGTGGAAGTAATGAAACAATGTAGAAATTGCACAAGTAAGTCCTTAGTAATTTCGTGGAAGGTGTTCTAATGCATGACACTATGTATGTGATACTTAAGAATGACTTTGTAGTAATTGTCTACTTGTTTTAAAGATTTGCATGATATGAGTCTTTATACATGATGTTGATCTGGGTGACTATATGATGAAGGTCTTGACGGAACTATGTCTGTGTTGTACTATACTTCTATAATGATATGTGTTGGTTTGCGTAATTAGTATGTATGGTTTTCCTTGTGGTCCTAAGCTGATGCATTGTACCAAGTATCACTAGACGTTTACTTGGGAAGTTAACGAATAAAAATAAAATAGTTCACTCTTAAAGGAACTGAACTCACTATAAAGTGACTCAATTATGTAATAAATTCGATATTGATATTATGAAATAATTAGCCGTTGAATTTGTTTATATCGTGTATATGAATGAATACATGCTATTCTTTAAAGGATTTATAAATATTTACTCAAAATGAAATGAAGTATGATTTCAAGAAAATGTCCCTTATAGATCCATGTTTTTTCATGGTTTCCATACATAGTGCATTCTTGTACTATTCACATCCTTCTCTTCTTTTTACACAAGGTGTAGGTTATGAATGCTTAAATGGATTTCTATATGATTGAGGAACTTGATATGTCATATCCCAAGCTCAAGGAAAGGAATCCTTATGTCCAAGGATTTCTTAAATTATGTTTAATGTGAAGTCTTAAATATTGTACTTATGTTTATGTTTTAAGGGTCGTGTCCCTAATGTATTCTAATGTTGTTTATTCTAAAATGGAAAAGAGTCTTGGATTTTCAATATGTATTATGACTTATATTTTATATATATACAATGTGATGTATCTAGCATATAATATTCTATGAAATGTTTTAAATTTTTCGCTAAATTTACTATGTCCTTGCTATGAATGATAACGATGGGTTTGTATAAGACCTATCAGTGGTAAAGTACGACGTGTTACTTGTAGGGGTGCTCCTTGAATGTGACAAACGTGGTATTAGATTATGAGCTTTTTAAAAGTGGTTTAGGGTCCAAGAAGTCTCATAATTCCACATCTAGTAGATTCTTGTATCATTGGTGGTGAGTCGCAACAGATCAAATTGTACAAGAGGCTATAGGACGATAGAGTTTCCCTTCTTCATCATTCTGATATCGTGCCATAGAAATTAACTCTATAAGCTCTCTCTCTTATGTTTTCTTGTCCCTTAGTTTTTTATGTGTAATTGCTTGGATGAGATTGTCCTCTGTGCTTGAGGGACAAAAGGTGATTTTAAATGCTTATGTTGGTATTATGGTTTGAATGAGTATGTGTGATGTTTTATTTTGGTATGTTTTGATGATGTTATGCCATTTATGTCTATATATGAAAACTATGTGAAATAGCATGTTATGTTGAAAAATGTATGTTTTGATATAGATAAAGTATATTAGAAGTTATTAAGGATAAAATGAATTCTTTTAGAAATGATGTGTTACTATATGGTTTTACATGATGGTAGCCAATACTATGATTTAAACTTGAAATACTTAGTGACTACCTATGGAATCATGCTACTCTAACAATATATATTTAAAAGTGTTTAATGTTTCACTTTGTATCTATGTGGTCTTGATAAGATTCCTAGTATGGATTGGAGTCCTTTCTATTGACTTGGTTCTAGGTGTGATTGTAGTAAGCTTACCTTGGTAAAGTTTTGTATCTCATATTTTCATGTTTTTCCCACCAATTTCCCGAATGTTGCATTTTCGGAATTCGAAAGCATGTTCACTGTAATGATACGCATATTACTGTGAGATTTTTGGGAAACCAACTAAATTGTTCTTTGACTTGAGATTGTTTAAATATGTATAGAATTGATAAATATGAACATGATAATGAATTTAAAAAGGAGAATTTCTATTTGGAATTAAGAATAAGTGTCTTATGGCATGATGAGTTCTGGAATTTTTTATAACTTCTTATAACGTTGTTGAACCTATAAAATAACTAGAGTGTATATGCTTTATGAATATAATAAGCCTTAACCAACACACACAATACTATCTAAGTATGGAACCCTAAGTCTACCCTACCCTGTGGAATGTGTTCTACTAGCCAAGTGTAGAACAAGGACACATCCTATGTTGGCACATGGTTAAGGGTTATTAAGGATTTCTTTGTACGCTTGTCTCATCTTAAATAGAGCTACTACCACAAGCATATCAACTCGGTACTTTGTCTTGTTACTCATAGACTAATCATTCCCTAGGTGTATTAGATAAGGTAGCAATACTATGTCCTACTAAATAAAAATACATTTTCTTCCAAGGATGGGTTCAGAAGGGCTGCCAATGAAGGACTATTAGGATAGCTTAATGTGTTTCTTATAAATAGTTTCATGCGGTTCCAGCCAACATATCTCTAATTCCATCATTCCACTTAAGAAGGCACCATTACAGTACTGCACTTCAAGGAATTTATTAACCTTCTTTTTCTTATTCAAGGTTGCACATTATTTACTTTATTTTCATATTCAAGTTTCTCATTCTTAAGCTTCAATTCATATTCAAAATTCTATATTCTTGACCTTCTTATCATATTCTATGTCCTATAATAGTCATCTTTTGAGGGCTCTATCTTAGGTATATTTATTTAGACTTTCATTTCATTCATTCACATACATGACAAAGGTGCCTAAGCCGATGTAGTCAAGAATTAGTATTTCATAAGATATCATGTACCAAGAAAAAAGGCCTAACTCTATCAATAAAGACACAACATAATCATATCACATATTCAGTAACATTCAAGTACCGTTTAGGGACAACTAAGTCCACCTAACAAGATACCCTATCACCGTATAGACATTCATCATACTCTATCATATTCAAATATAACCATTTAGAGGAAACAATACTTTTAACTCACACATGCACATACACCATGTCATCTTTCACCTTGATCATCAATAAAAGCTATAATATGAAAATAGAACAATTCATATTATAATGCCGATAAAGTTGTGTTCATAGCATGGGTAGCAATTAAGCCCCACCATTATAAGTGGACAACACCAATAAATTTAATTAAATATTAATTCTACACAAAAAATAGGAATTAAGTCAACTCACAACCTTCAAATCATCATCTTTACAATTCCTTAGCCTTTTGAACAAATTTACATTACAAAAAATCTTACCAATAACAATGTAAACAATATTAAAGCGAACAATAAATTCATATAAACGATCCAACAACATACAATATAGCTATAATCATTATAGGGAGGTCATTAGAAATTCTATCATGATCTATACATAGTTAAATAGCCCAATACAATCTACACATGAATTCTGTAACATCAAGACATGTTCAATTTACTCACTTTATAGACAATATTAGGAATTTAAGGAATATATGGGTTCACAGATGTTTTGATCTTAAAACCACCAATTTACGTCAATTACTTCATACAACATTTATTCAACCTTTTCATGCAAGAATCCATGTTAGAATTCAAAAAGGTTTTCAAAAAAATTTTGAAAAGCCTTTGGATTTGGGTCCTTGAATGAGAGAATAACCAAGGATGAAATCACCATACCTTATTTGAAACCTATCCATGATTTTGGGGTTGAAAACTTGGAGAATTTGACCTTCCTCCTTGGCTCTTCAAAGATTCAACAATGGAGGTTTTTGAGAGAAGGAATTTTAGAGCTTATGTTTTGACTTGAGGGTTTTGTTTTGATTAGTTAATTTGGGGTAAAGTTGACTATATAACCGTTTTTAAATAATCCCCAAAGTAACTAAAAGAACCCTAAACCTATTGGACCTTTTAACCAAGTCAAATTTGACTTTAAATTGACGCTACCAAATCTGTGACATGGATGCACGTCACGGGGAAACCTCCAAATATTTCTTTTGGAATTTTATTTGATACAAAATGGTTTTTCTTGTCCTCCCGTCGAATGGAAAACTTTATTCCCATTAAGTAAAGGTTGCACGACACACGAGAATTGCCAAATACTTGCTGCGCGACAGCTTTCTTGGGAAACATGTGGGTCCTCCTTGGGGAACCTTACGGTGGTCCCAGGAAGGAATACTCAAACATTATAATCCTTTACACTGAACTATATGTTTAGGAACCATCGATACTCAACTACACCCTCATACCTATCCCCAAAACTCCACTTTAGACTTATCTAGGTAAGATATGAAGTGACCATTTGTAGGAAACTAAAATTAGTCAGTGTTTCTAGATACTAACATTTTTATATTAAGGTTATAAGGTCATAAAATGACTTATAATATTTTTTAAAGTCAGTGTGTAATATTTGAAGTGAATTGGGAGTAGAACGTCAAGGGACGACCAAATTGTTCGACGACTAGTCCCCTATGTGCCTCGTTTGTCAATATGTGTTTATATTTTGTTTTGCATTATCTTATTAAGTCTTAAAATGAATCATAATTATGTTTAAAGATGATATATGAAGTTTTGATAAGTTTGGAGGTCAAACGACTAATATCGTCCAGTGCGTTCGAGATATAGCCTTTAAGACGTTCAATGTGTGTCTCAATTGGGTCTAGCCTTTTTGGAAGAGTTGAAGGTATTTGATTAGGGTGAAACTTATTTAAAAGTTCAAATCTTATTAAGGGTTGTATTTACTTTTAAAATGTCCGAGTACGACATCTTAAGGGTCCCGCAAAAGACCCCACAAGAAGGACCAAAGGCTGGTCGAGACACTTCCTTTGCAGTGTCAATCGATGGACCAAAAGGACGGCCAGTTTGTCAACAAACGGCACGTATGTTAATTAGTTGGTACTTATCTTGGTAAAGTACCAATCCAAAACTTTGACAAGGACCAAACAGCAGAAGCCAATGCATGGCCGATCGACTGAAAAACGACCAATATTTGTCTCTGTCAATGGTGGCCTATAAGTTATTGTCTGCGTCTGTTTTAATTAAGGGGTGAATTGTAAATTCACCCCAAGTCAATCTGATTCTAATAGTATTATTTAGATACTTTTGGGTGTATATAAGGGAGTTAAAACGTGATCAACCCCACTCCTAAAACTATTCACAATATTAGACTTTTCCCTCAAAAAATATTCTCTCTAAAACCCCCATTGTTGGTGAAGCACAAGAATAGCTTGGTAATTTGATTCCTACTAATGGATCATCAGGTTTTAGTGATTTTAATTTAGATAAAGGTATGGTGATCCATCATCTCTAGTTATCCTTCCATCTTGAGAGTTAATCTCAAAGTTTTCAAAGAGAAAAATATGGTCAAGTACTTCTTCTTCATTCTGGACATGGGTCGTTCTAACATTTATTGCAAAATCCTAGTATTAATATCTTGATTATTATAAACTTATTTGGACATGATTTTCAATCCGATTGCAAGAAGAACCCATGCATCTTTCACTAACTCAATTTTAGCCTATGTATTGCTTTATGATCTTGATCTTATGCATGTCGATTTGTCATTCAATTATGCTAATATTATTATATCTACTGTTTATTATGTATCTCTATGGTGAATCGTTTATGAAATCCATGTGAATCCATGCATGAAGATTTGAACAAAACTATCCTATGTTCTATGTGTTCACCGTAACATTGGTCTTTTGATGATTTAATGGGGAATTTTATTGTGTAGGGCTGTTTCTTTCTACTTTCTTAATTGTATATTATGGATGAATTGTAAATAAGTGATTTGATTATTGATCAGTGTTGGTTATCTTATGATTCTTCTACTCTCCATGGATGTCTTAAATCACATGTTCATTGTAATCTAAAGGTTATACCAATGGTAGTATGACTTCGTGTAGATTATTTTTCCATATCTACTGACCTGTATTGATGATATTAATGGTATGTAGGTATGAAACGTTGATGATCAAAGAGAAGGAATCTTTACATGAATTGATCTAGGTTCTTCTAGCCTAGAATTTGAATGTTATAATGAACATTATGTGATCTTAGTTTTACGGTAGATGAAGCGTGATTTAGATTGGATTTATATATATTTTTTTCCTGACCTAAATGTACATTATTGGTACATGATGATTGATGAACTAAGTTAGGGAGGTTAGTTGATGATCTGGGACTCTCTACTTCCTAGTACATGTGAGATTCCTTTTATTTTGTTATAGTATGATCTTGTAAAAACATATACATGGTTTACATTTATGACAAAAGTACATTTAGCTACTTCCCTATAAATTAATTTTATATGAACAAGGTGTATTGATCAAAGATGATCAAAGGGTGTGAAATTGGTACGAATGTTTGTCTCTTTTATTGTGCTTTTAGTATTGTAGTTGATGAAGACTTGTATGGAATTGTGTGGTATGTTCCACTTATTGTGGATTTGTTTACTTTATTTTCAATCTATATATGTTTTTACCATTGCCATGAAGGTAAATTAATGAATATATGAGCAGGTGCCTACGCTGATACTATGTGAAGCTTATGCCTACTTTCCTATTCTAGTTGTGATTTCGGTTGTATAGATATTTTTTAAGAATGTGTATATCCATGTTAGGGGAACATAAACGTGCTGCCATTTATTAGTAAAAAAAATGTTGATTATCCCATACCTATGTACCCCTATGTGAATACCCGAATAACACAATAAGAGTCTTAAGTGTAATATAATGTTGGCTTGTCTCATATGCTATTGTGTGTTGTGTGGTTTATGCTTGAAATTTTATTATGGTCTAAGAGTGTATCTTCCTCAATATGTTGTTGATATCAATTATGTGATCATGTTGACAAATATACACACACACTCAAATTACATGCAATTTACATGTAGTAAAGGTCATGGTGTCTAACTGAAAGGTAGTTCTCATATTCACTAGTATCTACTACTATGCATGTTAAGTTGTTGTTTATGAAAGAATAATATGTGTTTCCTTTGATAGGAAGACTTGATAGGTTTACTAGTATGGGCAAGGGTGTGGGACTCTGCCTATGCATTGCACATGTGTTCCTTTATATGATTGTTCTTGGTTTTGACTTTATATGTATGAATATGTGTGTATGAACATGGGTGTCTTAATGTGTTTTGTGAATGGTTTGCTCACATATATGTATACAAACCCGCATGTGTGAAGACCTAGTAAAGAGAGGGGCCTTGAATTGTGTATTAAAGTGTACCCTAAACTAGATGATGCCTTACATATGATATGTTTATGCGACGGAATTCCTTACATAATTTAGGTTGATGAACTTCCATCTATTACCGATGAGTTAAGCATATTGTAGAGGTTTTCAACGCACGGAAGTTAGCTTAGCACCATTGAACATGAATATGATTGTGTGTTCCTTCTTATGGTAGGAAGATTGGTCACCATAAATCTCATGAGGTTGATAACCACATTGCCTTAATATAAATAGGGTTTCAATAAGTGAAGAACTACATTGCCTAATCTTTTAAAGAGAATATTCATGTGTGCCTCCAAGTTCCATAACTATGTTTCCACCATAGGATACTAGCTAGTGGATCAGCTAGAAAGCTTTCATATTTGGTTAAACATTGGCCGGTAGACCACCTCTTTTCGGTGAGGGTTCTATGACACCGGATTCCATGATAGAAACAAATGGTCTATGTTGGTTAAGGCTATATTTTTCCTAAAGTAATATGGACCATTGAATTCAATGAAAAGGACCCTAACTAGAAGGACTTAAGGGATGCTACTTAGGATAGGTGGAAGTAATGAAACAATGTAGAAATTGCACAAGTAAGTCCTTAGTAATTTCGTGGAAGGTGTTCTAATGCATGACACTATGTATGTGATACTTAAGAATGACTTTGTAGTAATTGTCTACTTGTTTTAAAGATTTGCATGATATGAGTCTTTATACATGATGTTGATCTGGGTGACTATATGATAAAGGTCTTGACGGAACTATGTCTGTGTTGTACTATACTTCTATAATGATATGTGTTGGTTTGCGTAATTAGTATGTATGGTTTTCCTTGTGGTCCTAAGCTGATGCATTGTACCAAGTATCACTAGACGTTTACTTGGGAAGTTAACGAATAAAAATAAAATAGTTCACTCTTAAAGGAACTGAACTCACTATAAAGTGACTCAATTATGTAATAAATTCGATATTGATATTATGAAATAATTAGCCGTTGAATTTGTTTATATCGTGTATATGAATGAATACATGCTATTCTTTAAAGGATTTATAAATATTTACTCAAAATGAAATGAAGTATGATTTCAAGAAAATGTCCCTTATAGATCCATGTTTTTTCATGGTTTCCATACATAGTGCATTCTTGTACTATTCACATCCTTCTCTTCTTTTTACACAAGGTGTAGGTTATGAATGCTTAAATGGATTTCTATATGATTGAGGAACTTGATATGTTATATCCCAAGCTCAAGGAAAGGAATCCTTATGTCCAAGGATTTCTTAAATTATGTTTAATGTGAAGTCTTAAATATTGTACTTATGTTTATGTTTTAAGGGTCGTGTCCCTAATGTATTCTAATGTTGTTTATTCTAAAATGGAAAAGAGTCTTGGATTTTCAATATGTATTATGACTTATATTTTATATATATACAATGTGATGTATCTAGCATATAATATTCTATGAAATGTTTTAAATTTTTCGCTAAATTTACTATGTCCTTGCTATGAATGATAACGATGGGTTTGTATAAGACCTATCAGTGGTAAAGTACGACGTGTTACTTGTAGGGGTGCTCCTTGAATGTGACAAACGTGGTATTAGATTACGAGCTTTTTAAAAGTGGTTTAGGGTCCAAGAAGTCTCATAATTCCACATCTAGTAGATTCTTGTATCATTGGTGGTGAGTCGCAACAGATCAAATTGTAAAAGAGGCTATAGGACGATAGAGTTTCCCTTCTTCATCATTCTGATATCGTGCCATAGAAATTAACTCTATAAGCTCTCTCTCTTATGTTTTCTTGTCCCTTAGTTTTTTATGTGTAATTGCTTGGATGAGATTGTCCTCTGTGCTTGAGGGACAAAAGGTGATTTTAAATGCTTATGTTGGTATTATGGTTTGAATGAGTATGTGTGATGTTTTATTTTGGTATGTTTTGATGATGTTATGCCATTTATGTCTATATATGAAAACTATGTGAAATAGCATGTTATGTTGAAAAATGTATGTTTTGATATAGATAAAGTATATTAGAAGTTATTAAGGATAAAATGAATTCTTTTAGAAATGATGTGTTACTATATGGTTTTACATGATGGTAGCCAATACTATGATTTAAACTTGAAATACTTAGTGACTACCTATGGAATCATGCTATTCTAACAATATATATTTAAAAGTGTTTAATGTTTCACTTTGTATCTATGTGGTCTTGATAAGATTCCTAGTATGGATTGGAGTCCTTTCTATTGACTTGGTTCTAGGTGTGATTGTAGTAAGCTTACCTTGGTAAAGTTTTGTATCTCATATTTTCATGTTTTTCCCACCAATTTCCCGAATGTTGCATTTTCGGAATTCGAAAGCATGTTCACTGTAATGATACGCATATTACTGTGAGATTTTTGGGAAACCAACTAAATTGTTCTTTGACTTGAGATTGTTTAAATATGTATAGAATTGATAAATATGAACATGATAATGAATTTAAAAAGGAGAATTTCTATTTGGAATTAAGAATAAGTGTCTTATGGCATGATGAGTTCTGGAATTTTTTATAACTTCTTATAATGTTGTGAGTCCGTTGATGATTATGGAAGTTATATTTCTGTAGAATATAGGGTAGTACTCATATATATGTAGGTTGATTATGTGGGTTTGGTTGACCTAGAAGTTACCTTACTTTAATGTAAAAAAAAAGAAAGAAAGAGTCCTTAAGACTAAGTCTCATATCTTGTTCCCATTAATGATGTATGACCTTGATGTCTATTGTATAGTATGAAAACCTTATATATGGTTGAATAATATTAACCTAACTTTATAATTGGGGATAAATTACCTAGGAGATGAAGTTTAGAATACTTTTGTGTTCCCATGTTGACTTACTATAAATCATCTCTAAAGTTGTGATCATTTTAAGTGATGAAAATGATGGGTGTTTACTTAAGATAATCTTAACGTTGGGTTAAGTTGCTCTTAAATTAGGTCTTCCCTAAGTGGGGGATAGTGATAGAATAGTAAGATTGTAGATATTTTTTACCATTGACCTTTTATTTTTTTTTGAACTTGAATCTATTGAATTTTTACTATGTTTGTTCATGAATAAGAGTCTTGAATAAAGTATGAATTGCATGACCTTATATATTTGGTATGTATTGATTGACATTACCTTGAAGATATTATGAACGTTCCAAAGTGATTGAAAGAATTTTTTTGATAAAATCCATGTTTTCTCATGTTAAATTGCATCTTGATAGGCTAGTTTTGCATTTGACTTCATGAGATAAGATATGAAACATGGAAGAAGTTACTTATGAGGTTTTACTTTTAGCCTTATAATGGAAAGTTGACTCTTTTTCCAATGAAATGTATTGATTCTCTTAAAAACTATGTGACTTTAATGATTTTTAATTCATAATTGTAGGCTCATTCTTCAAAAGTGAAAGCATGTTTATCTAAGTGCTCATGTGTGTGCCTATGATTTGTGTGATTCTTCTCAAAATATGCGTACTGTGAAGGTGAGTACTATGTTAGAAATTGACATTTTGTGAAACTTCTTCCTATTTGTTGTGATGTTCTTGGTGTGACCTACCATTTAGACTTCCCTAGGATGGAAACATGAACTTGTCTTGGTTAAAAAATATGAATTTCTCATTCTTAAAAGGATTGATATTGTACATTTCTTAGGTGTGAAATCATGATACATGTAAGTGTGTTGAGGAGAAGTACATTCCTCCATTGACACCACTAAATATGGTATGGTTGAGTATGACCTTCATGGCACTAGGTATAACTAATGAACATCTTTGTTGATTAAATTAAAAGAAGTCAATGTGTATTGGTGTATGAATTCCTACTTGTTTTGAGTACTCTTTAAATCTCTCTATGTGTGGCCTTGCATGATTGAAACTTAATAGATTAAGGTGTACTGACCAAGTTATGATTAGGAGGAGGATGTTCCTATGAACATGATAAGACACTTTTTGTTCCATGCATTAAAGAGTGAGCGAATAACGGAACATTTGATTGCTTGTGTGCATTGAGTGATAAAAAAATTTGATGTTGTTAAACATGTTATGAACTTCTCTATGATTTATTGAAATCCTTGTTGTGATTAAAGAGCCTAAGTGTCATTGGAGGACTAATGTTCCCAAGTGGGGGATATTGTAAGACCTTAAAATGAGTTATGGTGTCTAGATCTTACCATTTTTGTGTTAAGGTTATAAGGTCCTAAAATAACTTTTAATATGGTTTAGATGCATTGTGTAAATTTTGAAGTGAATTTGAAGTCGAACATCAAAGGCGACCAAAACGATTGACGACTAGTCGCCTATGTGACTTATGTGTCCATGTGTGTTTATATACTGTGTTAAATGAGATTATTAAGTTTTAGAGTGAGTTATAATAATGTTCAAAGATGGTATATGAATTTTCGAGTAGTTTGGAGGTAAAAAATCAAATAACGTCCAAGGCGTTAAAAAAATAGCCCTCAAGATGCTCAACGTATGTCTTGATATGGCCTAGCCTGTTTGTACGAGTTGAAGGTGTTTGATTTTGATGAAACTTACGTGGAAAGTCTAAAACTAATTAATGGTTGCACTTACATGGAAAATTCCTATTAAGACTTCTGAAGGGCCCTGCAAAAGGCACCACAAGAAGGACACAAGGCTTGTCGAGATATTGCCTTCGCAATTTTAATAGAAGGACCAAACGACGGCCAGTTGGTTCACCAACAGCCCGTAGGTGTGGTATCGTTGATTGGTACTTATATTGGGAAGGCATTAAGAAAAAATGTGGCCAAGGACCAAATGACGGAAGCCAATGCACGGACCGTCGACAGACCAACGGCCAGTAGATGTCTCCAAAGATGGTGGCCAGTAAGTTAATGTCTCCGTCTGTTTTAATTAAGGAGTGAATGGAAAATCCACCCCACATGCTAACCTGATTCTAATTGGATTTTTAATCTACTTTTAGGTCTATATATGGGAGTAAAAACGTGATCAACCCTACTCCTAATACAATTCACCAAATTAGACTTTTCCCTCCAAAAATATTCTCTCTAGAACCTACATTGTTGGTGAAGCTCAAGAACAGCTCGGAATATGGATTTCCATGGATGAATCACCATATATAGAGGGTATATATAGTTATCCTTCCATCTAGAGGGTTAATCTCAATGTTTTCAAAGAATAAAATATGATCAAATGCTTCTTCTGCCTTCTAGACGTGGGTTTTTTCTTAAATTGATTTCAAAAGAATAATATGAATATATGGATGATCATATACTTATTTTAACGTGATTTTAAATCTTATTTCATGATGAACCCATGCATCTTTCAGAAACTCAATTTTAGCCTATGTATGAATTTATGATCTTGATTATGCATGTCGATTTATGATTCAATGATGTTAATATGATTATGTCTATTGTTTACTACTTATATTTATGCTTAATATTTGATGAATTATCCATGTGAATCCATGTACGAAGATTTGGTCAAAACTAGCATATCTTCTATGTGTTCACTATAACGTTGATCTTTTGATGACTTAATGCGGAATTTGATTGTGTAGGGATGGTTGTATCTACTGTATTAATTGTATATTATGGATGAATTTTAAATGAGTGAAGTCATTATTGCTCAATGTTGGTTATCCTATGATTTTTCTATTCTCCATGGATGTCTTAAAGAACATGTTCAGTGTAATGTTAAGGTTATAGCAATGGTAGTAGGATTTTGTGTAGATTATATTGTCCTTATCTACTGAATTTTATTGATTATATTAATTGGATGTTGGTATGAGTTCTTGTTGGTCAAAGAAAAGGATTTTGGCATGAATTGATCTAGGTTCTTCTAGCCTACAATTTGAATGTTGTAATAAACATTATATGATCTTAATTCTAGGGTAGATTAAGTATGATTTAGATTGGATTTATATATATTTGTCTACTGACCTAAATGTATATTATTGATACATTATGATTGATGATTTAATCTAGGGAGGCTAGTTGATGACCTAGGACTCTCTACTTCCTAGTACATGTGAGATGCCTTGTATTATGTTATAGTATGATCTTGTAACAATTTGTAGATGGTTCATTTTATGATTAGTGTAAATTTTTCTACTGCACTACATTTTAGTTTTTGATGAACAAGGGTGTTGATCAATCAAGGGTGAGAAATTGGTAAAGAATTCTTATGTCTTCTACTTTCCTTATAGTTTTGTAGTTTATGAAGCCTTATATCGCATTGTGTGCATGGTCTACTTATGGTGGCGGTGTTTACTCTATTTTCAATTTATATATGTCTTGGCCATGTCCATGAAGGAAAATTGATGAATATATGAACATGTTCCTATGATGATATTATGTGAAACTTATGCCTACTTTCCTATTGTAGTTATGATTTCCGGTGTATGGCTATTGTGTAAGAATGTGTATATTCATGTTAGGGTAAGGTATAAGTTCACATTGATAAGTTAAAAATATTTAATAATCCCTTACCTATGTACCCCTATGTGAATGCATGAATAGCACAAGTTATGAGTCTTAAGTGTAATATGAAGTTGGCTTGTCTCCTAAGTTATTGTGTGTTGTGTGGTTTATGATTGAAAAATTATTATGGTCTTAGAGGATGGATGCGTCAATATGTTGTTGATATCCATTATGTGATCATGTTGACAAAGGTACGCACACACTCACTTTACATACAGGTTACATGTGATATAGGTCATGGTGTCTAAATGAAAGGTAATTCTCATAGTCACTAGTGTACACTACTATGCATGTTAATATTATGTTTATCAAAGCATGATATGTGTTTCCTTAGCTAGGATGACATTACTGGTGTACTATTATGGGCAAGGGTATGGAACTTTGTCTATGCATTGCACATGTGTACCCTTATAAGATAGTTCTAGTTTTTGTTTCTATATGTATGAATATGTATGTATAAACATGTGTGTCTTAATGTGTTATGTGAAAGGTTTTCTCACATATATGTATACACACCCACATGTATGAAGACCTAGTTAGTCCTTGAATGGTGTATTCTTGTGTGCCCTAAACAAGATGATGTTTTACATATGTTATGTTCGTATGAAGGGATTCATTACATGATTTACGTTGATTTGAATGTCCATCTAAGACCTATGACTTTAGAATATGAGGGGATGACTCTCCTAAACCTATGTTTCATAAACTAAAAATATAATAAAGGTTTTTAATTAATGAAACTTAGCTAATCACCGAGTGAACTTCAATATTAGTGTGCGTCACTACCTATGGTACGAAGGAAGGTCACCATAAATATCATGAGGTGGATAACCACAGTATTTCAATAGTCATAAATTGGGCTTCCATAAATAAATACCTATAATTCCTTATATTAGAATAAAGAGGGTTTTCACATGTACCTCCCAGTTCCATAACTATGTTGACACAATAGGATACTAGCTAGTGGATCCACATAGAAAGCTATGTAACCTTTGGTTCTACTTTGTCCTGTCGACCACCTCCTTTCCGTGTGGGGTTATATGACATTAGATTCCATGTTTAGAATCACATGGTCTATGTCAGTTAAGGCTATAATGTCACTGAGTAAATTTGACAATGGATGTAAATTACTACTACCCTAACTACAAGGACTTAAGGGAGGTTACTTAGGATAGGTGGAAGCAATGAACCCATCAACACATTGCACAAGTAGATCCTTAGTATGTTCTCCGAAGGTGTTCTAATGCATGTCACTATGTATGTGTTTCTTATGCATGAAATTGTAGCAATTGTCTACTTCTTATGAAGATGTGGATGATATGAGTCTATGCATGATGTTGATCTTGTTGAGTATATGATGAAGGTCTTCACTTAACTATGTCTATGTTGTACTATACTTCTATGACGATATGTGTTGGCTTGTGTATGTAGTATGTATGGTTTCCCTTGTGGTCGTAAGGTGATGCATTTCCCAAGGGTTTCGTATGTTATGGTTTACGGTAAAGTCTTAAATATTGAACTTATGTTTATATTTTAAGGGTCGTGTCCCAAATCTATTCTAATGTTGTTGAGTCTAAGATGGCAAAGAGACTTAAGGTCTAAATATGTATTATGACTTATGTTTTATGCATATGTAAAGTTATGTTTCTAGCATATGATGTGCAATGAGAAGTCTTAAATTTTCTGCTAAAAATACTATGTGTATGTGATGAATGATAACTATGGGCTTGTATAAGACCTCCGAGAGGTAAAGTACGCCATGTTACTTCTAGGGGGTGCTCCCTTGAAGTGACACCATTCCTATGACCCCTTTATACCTTAATTAGACAACCCTTAACTACTCTAGATAAGTACTTGTTCGTTTAAAATACTTTCTACCTTGAGTTATTAGTTCATTTAAGAGATATTCATCACATAAGGACGTTCAAGTAATGGTCTTGGAGAATACCAAGAGACTCACTAACTAACATATTGCAATCCTATTGTGCAATAACTAGATATTGTCCCATACCACCACCTAAACATCATATAACTTCTCTAATACTGGTAGATATCCCATATGATGAGAATAAAAATTAACCGACATTGACCATGGTAGAAAAGCGTGGAACCCGAATTGTAACCTATTCCGATGGAGGGTGTTCTACTTGCCAATTGTAGAACTTGGACACATTCTGTAGGCACATTATCAAGGAATATAAAGGATTCCTTCGAACTCTAGTCTCATTCTTATATTGAGTTACTTCCCTTACAATACTCACTCGGTGATAGCCTTAATTATCATAGAGTAATTCACACTAAGAATCAGATGAAAAGGTTCTATATCTAGTTCATAACCCAAACACATTCACCCTGCCAAAGAGGTTCGGTAGGCATGCCGCCTTTCAATGGCAAAGAGGTTAGCTTAATGATATTCCTAAGGAATATTTCATGCCTTTCCAGTCAACCAACCTTAAGTCCACCATTCATTCCAGAAGGATATCATTTCGGCTTAAGACTTCATGATCATAGCCTTACCACTAGGTAGAAGGATCCACATAAAACACCTTATTAGAAACATTCAAGGTCTCATGTTATTAATACATACAATACTAAGATTATTTAGCATCCTATGTCAAGACATATGATATTCACATTCATAATGTATCATGTAAGGTACACAAGTGTACAACACAAGACACACCCAGACTTCACTTTATCACATTTCGCATATCATTAAATAATCACATAGGAATAACTATTCTCATCTATAAATCACCCTATACACAACTATATTATCATAAATATGACCATCATAGACTCATATACTCAAGTAGGGTGAAACATGCATCAATTCTAAGACTACATATATAAGGACATAGTCATAGTCTAACATGATAACCTAATATCAATAAAAAAACACATTCTTTCACCTTAATCATATGTATATGAATATGTCATACTTCACATTAATCAACTGCATAAATTATCATAGTATATCAAGCAGTGCCGACAAGGCCATGATTATGATAAAACATAAAGTAAGGCGACGAGGCCACATTATTTACAATTAAAGCACATAGCACCACCATCATAAGTGGATCATATAATTCACAATATAATTCACGAGCTACATTATATAAAACAAAATAATTAGGTAAGCATACCACCAATCCATTCTCACCACTTTAATCCATATATAAATCATCCAATTCAAAACCAAATGCCCTTAATCATGGTAATGATCTTCAATTCAATAGAAAAACCAAAATCAGCAATGAGTCTAAGTCAATTCAATATATATTTATAAATCTAAGACAACCTAGACATCAATTCTATACATTTCTTACATCATTTAACGGCCCATAGAAAACTAAACTAGAATTCATAAGCATTAACACAATATCAATTCACCCATAAAGTAGTCAAAAACTTGGGTTCATAAATTACGTGGGCTCCAAGGTTATTTATGTAAAAATCATCTAATTAAAAAAAATATTATCAATGTATAATGATTAAAGACCTTTAATGCAAGATCCGATAGAGAGATCATAGAATTACATATGTTCATCTTCACAAAACTTTAGAGATCACTTTGAATTTTGGGCTCCTTCATGAAAAAATTTTTAAGGATAAAAAATTATAACTCAATGAAACTAAATCACGAAACGGATGAAGAATCACCAACCAAATATTCAATCCAAGATCTTCCTTGAGTTTTGGCTTCAATGGATATCTAGAGAATTTCTTACAGTTTATGAGGTTTTAATTTGGAAGAACGAATTCATATAGGTGTTTCGAACTTATAAGCCCACGTAAAATACCTAAAATATTCCTAAGTAACCTCCCAAATTATTATTTGTACGTGCGGTAAATTTACCAATTTACCCCTTCACTTAATAGTGAAGCAGTCAATTTGAAGAAATGATCAACGACTGCCCATCGACGGACCATTTGTCCATAAATGGAGTGTCCTGGCTGGTCGTCGTTTGGTTCACATAGTGTATTGTGGAATCTTAAGCTTCGTAATCTATGTCTTGATCAACGGACACCAACGACGGGGCCTTGACCAGCCTACTACTCGTCGATTGCCTCCGTTAATTTGGGAAGGCCTAATAAACTTTGTCCTCAAGTGAAGGGTCCTTCCTTAAAGACAAAGGTCCTTGGGGGATGTTTGACCGTATGTTTCCATCCTGAATATGAGCGTATAAAATTTTAGTACCTCCATATCAATTTCATCCAACACGAACACGAAACATGCAAAGACACGCAACGTCATTTCAAGGCAAACCTTTCGAACGTCATGGACGTTCTTGGACGTTTGACCTCTAAACTCCATGAAACTTGACACACTTCCTATAAACACTGTAATAACTCATATAAGGGCGTCATAAGCTCATAACACACAGATAAAGATATAAAACATACATGAAGCACATAGGTGACTAGTTGTCGAACATCTTTGTCGTCCCTTGATGTTTGACTTCCAATTCACTTAATACCTTAGGATATGCCTCATTACAACATTATAAACACTTACGACAAACATTTTAGGATCAATTTCCACCTAAATCATTTTGGAGGTATTACAATCCCCCACACTTGTACGACTTTAGTCCTCGAATGACACTTGTCATTCTCCAAACACTTCCAAGAAAAGAGATTCCACTATCATCTCATAACCATAAAACATAACACATTATAAAAAACAAACATCTAGAAGGAACATCAATTTCACATAATCAAGTGATTCAAAACACAACAAGAAACTAGAAGAAATTCTACAACTTATCATGCCATCAAAACTCACATGCTTCATTCCAAATAGCAAAAAGTCCTTTTATATTCACTATCATGCTCATATAAATCAGTTATATGCACATTACAACAATTTTAAACCAAAGAATGATTTAGCCAATTTTTAAAAAACATTATAGTAAGCTGCCAATGCTAGAGTGACAATACTTCAAAATTCTAGAAATGCAACTTTTAGGCAAATGATAATAGAAACATGCCCATATGCACAATAAAAGAATATGAACATATTGTACAACAAAATCATAACTTCATGTAATTGACAATGCAAGGAATCAATAAAATTCAAAGCAACGAGACTCCTAAACACCATACACGACTCACACCGATAGTCAAGATTCTACTAGACGTGACTTGATGAGTATTTTGGATTCCTAAGACCACTTTCACAACCTATGCTCGAATACCATCTTTGTCATGACCCGACAGCATACCCTAAAATCTACGGTTGATCTCAGATTACAGCGCGGTGTAGTTGAACTCTCAGAGGTCTTGTAAAATCCCTTTCATATCACTCATTGTGTATACATCTCTGAAAAGTACTGCACAATTAAAACTTTTAATAAAATTCAAATAGTCTTTCGAAATCTCTTTCATATAAAAAACATTGGAAATACTATGTATCATGTCATCAAATATTATACTCCAAATACACTTAGTAACATGGCCCATACAATTGAAATATAGTACTACTAAGTCTATTAAATTACATTGAAATAAGAAATCAAAGATATCTATGCCCTCGTGTCGAACAAGGACATACTTCAAACTTGCATGTAAGATCTTATAATCCAAGCTTCGCTCCCAAAAACACCTTCACCTATAAATTAGTTTAGATATAGATCAAAACATCGAATTAGTACAAAATACACGTACTAAGTATAGCATAATGCATTAAAATCATGAAAACGAACATTTTAATGATACATGCACTCATTTAATTGACTACAATTTGTAGTCATTAAATATCATAGTATAAGCATAAACAACATTTAACACCTTATAAACAAATAATATATCACATAAGCATTTTATCACATTTTAATGAACCTCACATTGAATTAGGTAACTGTTGCAATGAACTAGGTCACTGTTACAATGAAGTCCCTCAACTTCACAAAGACCTCTTTCTAGTATGCAATCTTCTCACTAAAAGTACACGCTCTCTAGGAACACCTAAATGATACTTAAGACCACCTATAATAGGACATACACACTTATAATACATCAAACACATTACTATGGGATTCTCCTACCAATTGTTATTCTAAGGTTCACTTGAATGAGTTGTGAAGCGAACACTCATACAATCCCTTCACACACACATAAGAGATTCTTTAGATTATCTAGGATAAGATCATTCTCAATTAATATAATAACATACAAATAATATAACAATCTCCTTTCCAGGGTTATCAAAAGACTTATTCAAGTAAATTAAAACGAGAATGTTCATACTCGATCTCTTCAAGATTACGTAAATAATATTTAAGAATACCTAATTTTGGATCATGTCTACTTAATCAACGAACTTTCCAAACTAGATTCATTATTAAGACCTAACTAGGTATGATATGAAGTAACCATTCCTATGCCCCCTTGACACCTTAACTAGAAAATCCTTAACTACTCTACATAAGTACTTATTCATTTAGCATACTTTTTAACTTAAGTCATTAATTTGTTTATGATGCATTCATCACATAAGGACATTCAATTAATGGTTTGGGAGAATTCTAGGGACTCACTCAGTAACATCTTCAAAGCCTATTGTGCAATGTCTACTTAGCGTCCTATACCACAATCTAAACTTCATATAACTTCTCCAATACTAGTAGGTATCCCATATGATGAAAATAGGGAATAACAAACATAGACCATGGTAGCAAAGCATAGAATCCGGAGTTCAAACCTAGTCTGATGGAGCGTGTTCTACTTGCCAAAGGTTGGACTTACACACATCCTATATAGGGACATTGTTAAGGAATATGAAGGGTTTCTTTGCACTCTAACCTTATTCTTATCTTGAGTTACTTCCCTTACGATACTCACTTGGTGATAGCCTTTGTTCTCATAAAGTAATTCCCATTGAAGATCATATGAAGAGTTTCCATATGTAGTTCATAACCCAATCACATCAACTCTACAAAAGAGGTCCCCAATGGAATCCTTTAAGTGGTGAAGAGGATATCTTAATTATATTCCTAAGGATGATTTCATGTGGTTTAAATCCAACCAACCTTAAGTCCATCATTAATCCAAGAAGGATACCATTTCGGATTTTGACTTCAAGGATCATAACCTTACCACTAGGTTGAAGGTTACACATTAAGGACCTTCTTAGAAACATTCAAGGTTTCATGTCATTCGTACATACAAGATTAATACACCCTCAAAATGAAATAGGTCTCACTAGAGCTTTACATGTGTTTCATGAGTTAATAATGCATTAAAATAGAGTATTTAGCATTAAAGTCAGTTTTTAATGTTTGGGAATATTTGGATGTCAAACGCTCAAGACGTCCAAAAACTTGTCGAAGTTGAAATAGTGTGTCGTAGTGTATTGTAGTGAAATTTTTGTGGTTGGTTTGAGGGAGAATTTTATTGTCAATGGTTTGTATGCGTAGAATAAAATGTATAGGGTTGAAATTTTTGAGAACGGTGCTCCATAGACCATCTTAATGGCCCTCAAGAAGCACCCAAACATGGGCCATCAAAGCTGCAGGGTAACCTAAAATAGGAAGCTGTAGCGTGACGCGCAGCCAACACTTGGCGTGCAATTTTTGCCCTGCGACACAAGGCCAACACACACCTTACTCTCCTAAATGAATTACAATAATCAAGATCAGGGAATCACTTTGCGACGCGCAATGAAGTCTCAAATTTTGCCACCTTATTTTAAGTTAAATTTGAATTTGGAAAAGGGTCCAAATAGTGTAGGGGTATTTTGGGATTTTGGGAATCATTTGTAGACTAATTTAGGTCAATATGAACCTCATTTCACCCACCATTTCAAACCCTAACGATAAAATCAAAAATCTCTCCCAAACTCTTCCTTCAAAATACTCCATTGAAGAATCTTCAAGTTGTAAAGAAGAGGACCAAGTTATTAACATTTCCTTCACCAAAAAAATCGTGGGTTTCTTAATATTAAGGTATGATTCAATGGATTTCAACTTCAAACTTCTCTATTCCTTGACTATAAGTATGGGTCTTTGCATGAAAATGTTTTATTGATCAAAATTAGTTTTCTTAGTTATAAATGATGATCTTGATGTTAAAACCCCAATGGAATCATGTTTATTATTTTAATCAATTTTTAGCTTGTGAAATGGGTTTAGTGGGCATGATTATATAATGTTAAAGTTAGTGTTGGTAAAATTTTCAATGTTGATTAAGTTATGTTGAAGTAACTCTTGAGTGGTATTGTCAACCTTTTGTGGCGATGTTTACTTGAAATGAATGAAGTTAAATGTGTATTATGAGAATGGTATTTAAGGCATAACATCTGAAGTGAAGTGATAATTTTGATCTGTATATGCATTATATGTGTTATAACGTTGATATGAGTATCTTCAAGGGTTTTTGTATAAATGAAGTATGCATTTGATATATGAAGTATGACAAAGTTTGAATTGTGATAAATGTGAGGTTCATCACGTCTAGAAGTTAATATTATGAATAATGGTCATTGTGTGAAAGGTGAGTTCACATGTACTCACACACACACACACATTTGAATGTATGAATTAAGTCAATAAATGAAAATAGGGGATTGTAGGGTGGACAATCTTTGTAAGTAGAGATGAAGTGTGTAGACTACCCCTACTATTCATAAGTATTAAAAAGGGGAAATTTGGGGTGAACACTCTTCGTGAGTATAGATAAAGTGTTGAGTAGCAACCTCATCAATCCCGATGAGCTTTACAAAGATAGATTTGAGGTTGGATACCCTTCGTGTGTTAATATGAGGCGTTCAATAGTTAAATCTTAACCTATAGTATGTGAATGTTTAAGAATATATGGGGGAGATATGCTTAGCACCGAGAGGATTTTAAGAAGTGGGGGGTACACTTAATGAGTAAAGATCTTGTATCCAATGTACCTCTTGAGATGGGTACTCCGCATTAGTAGGGAAGGAGTTACTTAGTTGCAATCTCTTTATCCCTTAACTATGCTTCCACGTAGGAGTAGCTATTGGAGAATACATGTAAATAACAATGAATATGACCCTACCTTAGGAAAGTAGGGATCGTAAATCTTGTAATGACCGGTATTCCATGTCGTGCTCTCATGGTCTATGTCGGTAGAAGCTAGCCCCACAAATGAATGTAAATGAACTAAGTCTTCTTATGGGTGTACTACATAGGGTAGGTGGTTGAATGGGACACTACCTATTAATTGCACAAGTATACAGTTGGAGGCAGTTTTGGTATATCCTTATATGACATATATGAATGCATCATAATGTTATGTAAATGAAAGTAATATGACTTTATGTGTAATGTTAAATAAGCATGTTGGTTATATGTCTTGCATGATAAAGCTATGTATATGATAAAAGTGATATGTCCAGTCTAAGGGATTTCACAAGGAGCACTATGTTAGGAGTAGTAGTATGGAATGCTACTTTCACATTGAACAACGTGTAAATTAGGACTTGTCTTGGAGAATGGTTCTTATGTGAAGTTCCTAAGTATATGTATGTTTATATAGTGTATTGATATTGAGTGGAGACTTGTATAAATGAAATGTGGTATGTTTATCCATAGTAGTCTTTGGATCTCCAAAGTAGGCATTGAGGAGATTGTATGGGAAATTTCCTTATGTGTTACTTAGGAGAGCCTTAGGATAACATAGTTAGGGAGTAGTTCATGTGTAACGACGTGTTTACTATAACCATGCTCCTATGTTAAGAAAAAATGAAGTTTAACCTTATGTGTTCAATGATGGTACTGTATAATGTTTTATTACTTAATTTATGAAGCAATTTACCAACATAGCATGACTTATATGTTTTAACTAAATTGATCATTTTTGCATGATTTTGCATATGCCATAGTACATGTTTGTACTAACCCATACTATTCTAAACTCTATAAGTATAGGTTTGAAGTGAGTGGATGTTTTTGGAAGACAATAAGGGAATCGACTCTCTCAAGACTAAGTATGACATTGTATATTTGAGGTCATGGTCAATATGTTATCTTTAGTTTCTTCTTAAGACATATGTAGACTTATGAACTATTTCCTTACAATGTAAAAGAGAATTGTCATTGAAATAGTTATGTCGTGTCTTTAAGTTGTCTTGGGAAGATGATAGTACCTTTAGTATTTATAAAAGAAGTTCTTTTTATTATTATGTTATCTTGAAAAGTTTAAATTCCGTTCAACTTTTCATGTCGTATACAATGAATGAAAGCTAAAATGTTAGTACAAAACCTTTGTGAGTTCATGTACTCCTTGTTCCGAACTTAGGGTTTCCCTAACTTCTAGGATGTACTTGAGGGTCGTAACAAACCTTGTATCATAGCATGAAATTTTGGGAAATAGTTTAATGTCCAAAGTCTCACAAGCCACGTCTCCTAGATTCTTGTTCATTTGTGTGAGTCGCGACACATCCATGAGTGAGAGGCTATAGGACGATAGATTTTTCACTATCTTCACTATTATAGTGTCATTCCGTATAGGTGAGTTGTATAAGTTTCTTTTCTGAAGATCTTCTCTTTTGTTTATGGGACATGAATACGAAAAGTACACCCGCTAGAAGGGAGGAGATGGAAGTAGGTAATAAGAGAATTCCTCTACGTAATGAGCAAGTTCCTATTGTTTATGAAGAGGATGTGAATGAGGCGGTTCCCCCTACACAACCTCAAGGACCTTAAGTGCCCAAAATTCCTCCTATGCCCTAAGGTCCTCAAGCTCCCTATGTTGAAGGGGATATGACTAATTCGAACACAAGGGCTTGCCATAGGACTATGACTAAAGTCATGAAGACTTAATTTCATGTCGTCACTAATCATGTGGTTGCCCAAGCTAACCTAGTAGTTGGACCTCAACCAAATGCAAGTACACCCGCTTCTAGAATTTGAGATTTCATGAGGATGAAACCTCGTACTTATCATGGCACTAAGTTTGACGAAGATCCATAAAGCATCATAGATGAGGTTTCACAGTAGTGGAGGAAATAGTTGCGACTCTTAAAGAAAAAGAGGAATCACCACTTATCAAGTAAAAAATGTGGCACAAGTGTGTTTTGAGAAATGGAGGGATGAGAGACCCTTAAGAGAAGGTCCGGTAGATTGGGAAGTTTTCATCATGGCCTTTCTTGATAGATTCTTCCCATACAGTTGAAGGATAGGATGTTAGTGGAATTCATGAACCTACATCAGGGGGAATTAGTGTGAAGGAGTATTCTCTCACGTTCACCTAACTCTCTAAATATGCCCCAACCTTGGTAGCCAATTCCAGGGATAGAATGAATAAGTTCGTGATGGGGGTGTCTAGTATGGTTGAGAAAGAATTTCGTACGACTATCCTCCTTAATGATATGGATATCTCTAGGCTCATGGAGTATGCTCAACAAATTGAGGTATGCAAGCTTACGGAGATGACTACAGATGGAAAGAAGCCTAGGTATGATGAGTCAAGTAAACCTAAGGCTAAGAAGAGGTTCTACAATCGAGACTCTTCTATAGGAAACAGGGATATGGTTTTCAACTAAAATTGTCAAGGAGGTGGTATGCTTTTGAGAGACCTAGGTGTACTAGTTGTGGGAAATAATACTTAGGTAGGTGTCTTGCTGGTACGAATGGTTTCTTAGGATGTTTTAATATGGTCCATAAGATGAGATACTTCCCTACCCTCAAGATAAAATGTAAAGAGGTCAACCAAGATCCTCATGGTGGTCTGGGTCCCAATGCTCCTAAGAGGAATCGTTTCTTTACGCTAGGAGCTAAAGACAACTTTTACGGAGTGAAGGCCACAGTAAGTCATAGATCCTTATCGTTATTATGTTTATGTTATGAGATGATTTTATATGATATTCTAACTTATGTTAACATTCCTTCATGTGAGAATTGTTTGAAACTGAATTCTTTAATTTTGAGCATGTTTTATAGCAAAGGAGTAGTGTTCACTGAAAAGAATTGCAAAATTTTATTTAATTGCTTTTTCATGAATGATTTTCTCAAATTTTGTATAAATTATGTGAAATAGTATGACTAATTTTGGAGAAGGTAGTTCCTCCATAACTAATGAAATGAGTATGAGGTATGAATTGTGGAACTTGTTCTAACTTGTTTATGTTACTAAATTGCCTAATGATGTGAAGGTGGTACTCCTTGTGAGTTGGTTCATTGAGTATGAATGTGATTAACTTTATGTTATGTGTTATATGTTGCTAGGTTAGTCATTGATGTCTTTATAAGTATTTATGAATCAATCAGGGATTAATGTTCCCTAGTGAGGGAGTATTGTTACACCCTCAAAAGGTCAAAAAATATTAGCATGTATTTCATGATTAAATAACGTATTTGAATATAGTATTTTAGCATTATAAGTCTATTTGTAAAGTTTGGGAGTGTTTGAAAGTCAAACGCCAAAGACGTCCGAAAACTAGTCGAAGTTGAACTAGTGGGTCGTAGTGTTTTGTAGTAACATTTTGGGGTATGTTTTGAGGGTAAATTTGAGTATAAATGATTCCTATTCATATAATTACATGTAAAGGGTCTAAACATGCAAGAACGACGCACCAGGGAACAACTTAAGAGTCCCCCGGGACGACCCAAAAATGGGCTATCGAAGCTGCCAGGCAGCCTAGAATTGGAAGCTGCTGCGCGATGCGCAGCCAGTACTTGGTGCACAATTTTAGCCAAGCAACGCGGGGCCAACACACACCTTACTGTCAAACAATGAATTTCAAGAACTAATATCAGGAAATTACCTCGTAAAGCGCAATCAAGTCCTAGATTTGGCCGCGTTGTTTATACAAAAAAAATTGAATTTGGAAAAGGGTCCAAATAGTGTAGGGTTATTTTGGGAACTTTAAGGATCATTTGTGGACTGATTTAGGTCATTTTGAACTTATTTTCACCCATCATTTCAAAACCTAAAGATCAAATCAAAAACCTCTCCAAAACTCGTTCTTAAAATCCTCCATCGAAGAAGCTTCAAGCTCCAAGGAAAAGGACCAAGTTTTTCACGTTTCCTTCACCAAAAATTCATGGTTTTCTTCATATTATGGTATGGTAGTTATCCTTTAACCTTCTTTCATTCAAGGTCCACTTCAAATTTATTTTCAAAGGATTTCGACTTCAAACTTCTCTATTCCTTGACTCTAAGTATGGGTCTTTGCATGAAAATGTTTTATTGATTAAAATGAGTAGTCTAAGTTATAAATGATGATTTTAATGTCAAAAACCTAGAATTATGTCTATTTGTTTTATCAACTTTAGCTTATAAAATGGGTATAATGGGCATGCTTAGATAATGTTAAAGTTAATATTTCTTGGTAGTTTTATTGAGTTTTAGTTACTTCCTTAAAGGCTATGTTATGGTGGATTATTGTATAAATTGCTATTAGGTAGTAAAGGCTATGTTGAAGGGTATGCTGTTCTAACTTGATTAAGTTATGTAGAAGTAACTCTTGAGTGGTATGATCGACCTTTGATGGCGGTGTTAACATGAAATATATGAAGTTATATTTCTACTGTGCGAATGGACTTCAAGGCATGATATGTGAAATGAAGTGATAATTTCTATATGTATATGCATTGTATGTGTTATAAGGTTTATATGAGTATCTTGAAGGGTTTATGTATAAATAAAGTATGCATTTTATATGTGAAGTATGATAAAGTATAAATTGTGATAAATGTGAGTTTTGTCATGTCTAGAAGTCAGTATTATGAATAATGGTCATTATGTTAAAGGTGTGCTAACTGTACACACACACACACACTTGAATACCTGAATAATATCAATGAATTAAAATAAGGGATTGAAGGGTGGACAGTTTTCGTGACTAGAGATTAAGTGTCTAGACTACCCCTACTATTCATAAGTATTAAAAGGGTGGATTTTGTGGTGAACACTCTCCGTGAGTTGAGATGATGTGTTTGGTAGCAACCTCACTATTCCAGATGATCTTTACAAAGATAGGATGGAGGTTGGATACCCTTCTTGAGTTAAGATAAGGTGTTCAATAGTTATGTCTTAACCTATAGTCAATGAATGTTGAAGACTCAGTGGGGGGAGTTATACTTAGCACCGACAGGATTTGAAAAAGGGGTCGGTACACTTCGTGAGGAGAGATGTTGTATTCAATGTACCTTATGAGATGAGTACTCCTTTTTAGTAGAGAATGAGTTACTTAGTAGAAATCTCCCTATCCCTTAACAATGAGCCCGTGTAGGAGTAGCTATTGGAGAATCCATGTAAAGGCTAAAGAATATGACTCCACCTTAGGCAAGTAGGCATCCCTCATCTAGTAAGGGTTTGTAACGGGATTCTATGTCAAGCTCTCATGGTCTAAAAGAGTGAATGGTAGCCCCCACAAATGTATATAAATGAACTAAGTCTTCTTCTAGGTGTACTACTTAGGGTAGGTGCTGGAATGGGATACTACCTATCCATTGCAGAAGTAAACATTTTGAGGGAGTCTTGGTGTATCTTTATATGAAATGTATGTATGGGTCATGATGTTAGGTAAATGAAACTAATGTTACTTTATGTCTAATTTTAATGAGTAATGTAGATGATACGTATTGCATGATGAAAGCTATCTATGTGACAAATGTGATATTTCTAGTTTAAGGGAATTCTCAAGTACAACTAAGGTGGGAGTAGTAGTATGGGATTCTACTTTCACATTGCACTAGGTGTATGTGAAGTTCCTTAGTATATGTATGTTCCTATAATGTCTTGATATTGAGTGGTGACTTGTCTAAATGAAAATAAGTACGCTTATCCATTGTAGTCTTTGGGATCTCCTAAGTAGGTATTGACGAGATTGTACGGGAAATTTCTGTATGTCTTACTTAGGGGAGCCTTTGGATAACTTAGGATACGAGTAGTTCATCACTAATGTTGGGTTAACTGTAAGCATGCGCCTATTTCATGAAAAATTTAAGTTTCACCTTATGTGTTCAATGATGGTACTATATGATATTTTATAAGTTAATTGATGAAGGATTTAACCAAAATAGCATGACTTTTATGTTTCTACTAAATTGTCCCTTTTTGCATGATTTTGCATATGCCATACTAAGTAAATGTTTGTACTAACCCCATACTTTTGTATACTCTATAAGTATAGGTCGGAAGCGAGTAACTTTTTAGAAGGCCATTTTGGGAATACACTCTCTCAAGACTAAGTATGTCCTCGTATATTCGAGGGCATGATCTGTGTTTTCTTTAGTTTCCTATTCAAGACTTATAAAAACTTATCAGGTATTTCCTTACAATGTAAAAGGGACGTATCCCTAAGATGATTATGTCATGTATTTAAGTTGTCTTGAGAAGATGAGAATATCATTAGTATTTACAAAAGAAGTTTTCTTTATTACTATGTTATCTTGAAAAGTTTTAATTCCGCACAACTTATCATATATTATGTAATGAATGGTAGCTAGGAGGCTAGTACAAGACCTTTGAAAGGTCAAGTACGCCTTGTTTAGACCTAAGGGTTGCCCTAACTTCACGGATGTACTTGTAGTTCATAACACAGACTAAGAGGATTTATCATCCTAAGTCAAGACATCTCATATTCACATTCATACATGCATCAAGTAAGGACAAAAGTCTACAAATCAAGAGACATCAACACTTCTCGTTATCACATTTAGCATATAATTCTAGAAGAACATAGCAATAACCATTATCCTCTTAAGTCACCCTATACACCACTATAGAACAATTAATATAACAATCAAAGGCTTATATAGTCAAGTAGGAATAATCATGCATTAACTGTAAGACTACACACATAATGACATAATCATAGTCTAGTATGATCACCTAATATCAATATAATAACACATTCTTTCACCTTAATCAAAAGTAGATGAATATGATCATACTTCACATAAATAAATGACACAACTCATTATAGTACATCAAGTAGTGCAGAAAACTCAATGATTATCCTAATACATAAATTAACGCCGACGAGACTACATCGCCACATCCTTTACAAGTAAAGAAAATAGCAATGCCACCATAATTTGACCTACCAACCACATCATAATTCAAGAGCTACATTGCATAAAATAAAGATAATTAGGGAAGTGTACCACCACTCCATTCTCATCACTTAAATCCAAAGCTAAATCATCTAATTCAATACAAATAGCCCTTGACCATGGCCATAATCATCAATTTATGACCAAAACCATAATGCTCAATGAATCTAGGTAAATTTAATATATATTTATCAATCTTAGACAACCTAGACATCAATTAAATACAATTCTTACATTATTCAATAGTCCATTGAAAACTACACTAGAATTCATAAGCATTAAGACAATATCATTTCACCCATAAAGTAGTAAAGAAGTAAGGTTAATGAATTACATGGATTCATAGGTCATTGATGTAAAAATCATATAATAAACAACAATATAATATATATATGTATATATATATACACATATATATATATATACATATATATATATATATACGAATTCAAAACCTTTAATGCAAGAACTCATGGTTATATCATAAAATTGGACGAGGTCATCTTTAGAAAACTTCAAAAATCACTTTGAATTTTGGGCTCCTTCATGAATAGAGTTTCAAGTATCAAAAACCATACCTCAATGAAGCTAAACCACGAAAATTGTGAAGAATAACTAATCAAATCTTCAATCGAAGCACTTCCTAGAGTTTTTACTTCAATGGAGTTGTAGAGAATTTCTTAGAGATTTTTGCAATTTTATTTAGAAAAATTAATTCATCTAGATATATAGGACTGATAAACAAATTTAAAATACATAAAATGCCCCTATGTAACCGCCCAAACTATTATTTGGACGTGGGGTGAATTTTCCAATTCACCCCTTTATTTAATAATGGAGCATGCGAGTAGCAGACACCATCGGCGCCTGCCCATCTACGGAACAGCGGCCACCAAAAACGGGGCATCGACCAGCCTACTTGCCATCGATTGCCTCACTTTTTTGGGGCTGGCCTAGACGACTTTGTCCTCAAATGAAGGTTCCTTTATCAAGGACCCTTGATTGGTCCTTGGGTATGTTTTCCTGGACGTTTCCAAACCGAATATGATTGTCTACAAGTTTAGGACAACTGATATCAATTTAATCCAAAAAGAATATGTAAAACTCGATGAAACTTGCCAAGACACACAAGTTAATTTAAATGCAAACCTTTCGAACGTCATGGACATTTGACCGCAAAACTACATGAAACTTCACACTGCCTTTAAACACTATAATAACTCATATAAGGACCTCATAAGATCATAAGATAAACATAAACACATAAACTACACGTGAAGCACATAGGTGACTAGTCGTAGAACGTCTTGATCATCCCTTGATGTTTGAATTCCAATTCACCTAATGCATTAGTCATTGCCTCATTACAAAATTACAAAACATTTTAGGACCTTTGACCCTCGTGACAAACATGTTAGGATGTAGATTAACCTTAACCAATTTAGAGGTTTTACACCCTGAACACAACACCTGTTCGGCTCTGTACTAGATAAAATGAGATGCATTGGTATACCCATCGATTCATGAGACTCACTGAAGCTAATGGAATTATTGAGGCTAGTGTACCACAAGAAGTTGAACCGGAATGCAACTATGAGCTGGATTAATTGATGCTCTTTAGAATGTCGTACCCATCCTTAGACTGGCTGGCAAGTGTGGGACTGGATGGAATTTTGTCATTTTAACCACCTATCTATTATAATGCTTCATAGATAAGGGGTTACATAGGGGACACTCTAGTATGCTCTTGTGTATACTCTTCTTGACTAGAATCGCCATTGAATTATTGTGAGGGTGCTATCGACTTACACTTTACTTTCCTCGAGTATACCGGTGCTAATTTTTGTGCCATTTAACATGTAAGAGACTACTTAGTAAAAAAAGAACTCAAAAAGAACCAACAAAAAATGTAAACATAAAAAAATTGAATTAAAACAAAGATAGAAACTGTTTTTGGGACCTACGGTGGGAACCTATGGATCGTCAATTGGAAAACGGACTTTCAGTCCCCACGGTAGGTTAGAAAGTCAATTTTTGAATCAACAAAGTTGGAATCACACTTATGCAGAACGATCAATCCATTGAAATACAAACCTTAGTACATGCTGTGGTTAACTAGTCATGATATTTTGTGTGAACTAGAGTAACAGACCATGACCTATGGTCGTTAGATTTCCTTATATTTCGTGGATTGTGGTCATCGACAAACATTGTACGCCACTATAGTTTTTCCACTTTTAATCCAACATTTTAAAACATTTAACAACAACACTATTTATAAGAATTAAACTTGAACACATAAAAATTATATTCTATCATTCCTATATTTTCAATTGTACAAATTTTACCTTCCAACAAACATAACTTGAAAACCCTAGCTCAAGAAATTAAACTAGACATATGACAAACAATATTTGGTCACATTAATCAACAAACTCATAATACCATCATACCTAGGGTAGAGGTGAACTAATTTGTACTAATTTAAACATTCAGTTTTATATATAAGGTCAAGTACAACTTGGTGATTTCAATTTAAACAATAAAAAGTTCAAAGTTCTTATCAAATCGTTTGCCTTACAAGTATCACAAGTTGGTGAGTATGTTAGTCGTGATTGTTTCTTAAGAACAAAATAAAATATTCACACCAAACACGGGCCTTGTTGCTTTTCAAAGAAGTGAATGATGGAGAACAAGGAATTTTGAAGAATGGAGAAAGAGAAATAGAAGTAGGGAATATATATGTGTAGTGTGGGAAGATTAAAGGGTGACAATAGGAAGGAAAAGGTATTTTATGGGGGAGGTAACTATAAGGAATTGGTTGGGAAAAGGAAGAAACAGGGGATGTGTTTAAAAGTAAATGGTTTTATAAATATTGTTGTCTCAGTAAATTCGACTGCAAATTGTTAGTTAGACCCACGAAACCCCGTCGATGGTTTGTGAGTCGGATGGTCCCTCGATGTATTACATGGTTCTTGCTAACATTTTATGAAATTTATAAAGCATACTTGGGATTTACGGATGCCATCTATGGTTCATGGATTGAATGATGGACCATCTAAGGGCACTGTAGGCCACTTCATTAGCCTATATTATCGAGTTTTTTTTCTATTTTTTCCTTCATTCATAGCAAATATTAGCAATTCCTTTTTTATATTTGTGGACTCTTTTAACACACAAACCTTATTCTACCCTTATCTAGCATACACTTAGAATTAAAAATGTTATTTTTTTTATATAAAGTACTAAAAGATCATAAAAACTTAACTATATAGAAAAGAAAAATTCTATAGTTGGCTAGATTTAACATCTTTGGTTGCCTCCATAGTAGAGCTCGATTTAACTTCGTGTCATAACATAGACACCTTGGTTGTTTACACTTCATAAACACCCCGCTTCTCTATCACTTCATTCACATTCTAATATTACCCAAAGTAGATCCGTTGACCATTCACCTTTAAGCTGGTTAATTCCCTATTCTCGATTGCAACTGCTCCATGTGGAAATAATTGTGTTACCTTGAATGTCCTAGTCCAATTGGACTTGAGATTCCCAGAAAAAAAGTGCAACCTTGAGTTAAAACATACTACAAACATATCTAGCATAAATGCGCGCTTGTCAATCTTTTGATCATGGTACTTCCTCATCTTGTCTTTAATTGTGTCCTCTAAAACATCAAAATATTAATGTCATGCAACACTGAAAAGTCAACGACACATTGCACAGCCTGAATGAGATCCTTCTGAAATGTAAAATCACATAAGGACAAGCGAAAGTGGACTTCTCTTGGTCTTCAAAATCTATTGAGATATGGTTTTACCCTGAATACCCATCTAGAGAATTGTACCAACCCTTTCAAGAAATATGATCTAAAAATTAGTCCATGAACAACATTTGGACGTGATCTTTTTTAGTATACGCATTAAACTTATAATAGTCCATGAAAAATCTCTAACATGTCACCGGCCTCACTGGGACAAGATTATTATTTGCATTCAGAAGAATACTGATCCCTCAATTATTTGGAACACATTTCATTGGATACACTCAACCACTATCAGATATATACTATACAACTCCAACATCTAACCACTTAACGATTTCCTTCTTTACAACCTCTTTTATCGATTGATTCAACCATCGTTGGTTCTCAATACTTTGCTTGCTATGTGGAATAAGTTGAATTTTACGAAAACAAATACTTCGTTGGATATGAATGATATCAATAGTTGTCCATTATATAGCCCTCTTGAAGCTCTTCAATACCTATATTAATAAATTTTCTTTGCTATTATTCATGTTAGAAACAATAAAAATAGGCAAAGTACAATTTTGACCCATTAACACCTACCGCCAGTAAGATGGAAGATCCTTAAGCTCCAACTTTGGAGGCTTATGAACATATTATTTTGTAGGAGGAGTGTCTTTATTCATTAAGTCCAGATCCAGCTTTTTTAGTTCACAATGCTAAAAATATACCCCCATCAAGTACTAAAACTATCTCATCATATTCATCAATAACATCTCCATTAATATTCATGAGTACACCCACTAGTGTTTCAATACCCAACCTTTTTGGTTCATTCTCACCAATATGATTCACTACCGAACAGATTTAAAATCACATCCATTCTTCAAAGATCTAAAAATATTAGTAGTGACCTCTTCATTGTTCAATCAACTTTATCAACACTCTTTTCATGAAAACCTAAGCACGTGCACTAAAGAGAATAGTATTCCTAAAATAATGGGAACCTCAAAATAAATCTTATAGTCGAGTATCAAAAAGTCCCTCAAAAATATAAATGTTCCAACATCAACAATGACATCTTGAAGAACTCAAATAAATTTCTTCATGGTTTTATCAAGTAGAAGTAGTTGTTATGTTGTGGGATATAGGGTTCTTAAACCCAACTTCTTGTTTATTGATAGAGAGATTAAGATAGTGCTAGCACTTAAGAAACATAAGGCCTTTGTAAAGTTGTAAAATCTGGGAAATCTGATAACCTAAGCTAGAGCCCAACACATAAGCTAGTAACCAAAAATATGGTTAAAATGAAGCTTAGGGTCCTACCAAAAATTCCCTAACCTAGTTCTAAGTTCCTAACTGACTAAACATGAAGTAATGTCCCCTGAGAACCCCCAAGGGTCCTTTAGGAGAATCCAAGGAAAGGTTCGAAAGATGTCAAAAACATCTTGTGACCAAGACTAGAACCCACGAGCTGTGGGTGGACACGCTTCATGGATTGCAGGTGTGGGTCAAATCTTATTCTTCCCAATATTCACCACATTTCCTTCCTCTATTACAAAAATAGCTAATTAAAAACACGGGGAATGACCCCATCCACGGTTCATAGATAGGGGTCCATCGGTCAACCCTAAAATAACAGATAAGTTCGGCCAAATGGGGGTGGGTTCATAAATTCCAAATTAAGGGAAGGTACGGTTACTAATAGTTATTTTAGACATATTAAAGTATTTTTTATCTATTATCCAACACTTTTGACACCTCACAACTCAAGAACTCAAACTAAACAAGCTCTCTTACAATCGTAAAAATGAACTCGGTTAAATTAGAGCCTATCATGTGTTTATTAGTTAATAAAGTTTTAATATAATGAATATTATATTTATAAGTTAGTTTGAAGATTTTGGAATTCCAACATCAAGGAACGACCAAGACGTTCAGACAGTAGCCTTTGTGTGTAATAGTGTGTTCTAATGCTCCTTGCATGTTTTACGTGTTTTTTGGTGTCCAAATTTATAGGGGAGGGATCCAAAACCTAGGTGAAGTTGCTTAGGGTTGAAACATCACTGTGTGAATCCCCAAAGACCACCCCAAGGGTCCTTAAGGAGGACTAAAACCTTGCAAAGAAAGCTAACAAAACTGTCCAAATTGATGCCTCCACACATCGATGTCCCTTTGATCAAATTACTCACCGTCATTTGGGGCGTAGCTCCACATTTAGTGGTGGAATCTTATCCCCAGTTTCTGGAGGCTCTGACCAAAACCAAGGATTAGCAAGACGATTATAGTAAATTTCGTTAATTTCAAAGTGAACCATTTCTAGCATGCAATCTTCTCACTAAAAGTTATCCTAAGACTCACATAAGTAAGACAAACAGAAACATCCCATACATCCTCTTTAGTCACACCTAAATAATCCTCAAGACCAACCTATAAGGAGATAATTACACTTACAATACACCAAACACATAAAGATGAGATCCTCCTACCAATGATGATTTAAAGGTTCACTTAAGTGAGATCTGAAGCGACCGCCCATACGATCCCTTAACAGACACTTAAGAGATTTAGATTACCTGGGATAAGAGCATTCTCATGTAATAGAATAACATACATATAATATGACACTGTCCAACGCAAAGGTTATCAAATGACTTAAACGAGTAAATTAAGAAGAAAATGTCCATACTTGACCTTTTCAATATTACCCATATAAATTTAAAGTCTACCTTAGTTTGGATCATGTCTAATGTACCAATCTTTTTTCAACTGTCCTATGTAGAGTTGTTCATAAGACTCATCGAGGTAAGTTATGAAGTGACCATATCTATGCCTCCTTCACACCTTAACTAGACAACCCTTAAACTATTTTAGGTAATTACTTATTCATTTAACATGCTTTCTAACTTAAGTCATCTTCATTAGTTCATATAAGAGCCATTCATATCATAAGGACATTCAAGTAACGGTCTTGGGGAATAGCTAGGGACTCACTCACTAACATCTTTAAAGCCTATTGTGCAATATCTAGAGAGCGTCCCATACCACCACTTAAACCTCATAGAACTTCTCCAATACTAGTACGTATCACATTTGATGATAATAGGCAATAACAGACATACACCATGGTATTTAATCATGGAATCGTGATTTGTAACCTACAAAGATGGAGGGTGTTCTACTTTCCAATGGTAGAACTTGGACACATCATGTGTAGGCACATGGTTAAGGAATATCAAGGGTTTTGTTGCACTCTAGTCTCATTCTTATCTAGAGATACATCCTATACCATACTCATTCGGTGCTAGCCTTTGTTCTCATAGAGTAATTCACATAGAGGATCACATAAGAGGTTCCATATCTAGTTCATAACCCAATCACAGTAATCCTACCAAAGAGGTCTCCTGGGGATGCCTTTGAACACAAAGAGGATAGGGTTAAAAATTGCCTAAGGAAGATTTCATGTCCTTCTAGCCAACAAACATTAAGTCAACTATTAATTAAAAAAACGATACCATTACAACTTTTGACTTCAAGGATATCATTACCTTACAACTATTACCTTACAACTAGGTTGAAGGTTCCACATAAAGGACCTTCTTAGCAGCATTCAAGGTCACATGTCATTCATGTATACAAGACTAAGTGGCCTTAGCATCCTAAGTAAAGACTTCTCATATTCACATTTATGGATGTATCAAGTAAGGGAGACAAGTCTACTACACGAGACACACAAATATTTCTCTTTATCACATATAGCATATCATTCTAGAAGTAAAGAGGAATAATTATTCACAAAATGTCAATAGAAGAAAGCATACCTTCACATTACTCACATGTCTATAGATATGATGATACTTCACGTAAACAAACTACACTAATCATCATAATATATTAAGTAGTTGTCGACAAGGTAATGATCATCATAGTACATATAGTAATGCTGGCGAGGCCACATCTTTAACAATTATAACACATAGCACCAACACCATAAGTGTACCATACCAATCACAATATAATTCAAGACCTACATTGCATAAAATAAACAGAATAAGGGCAGTGTACGACCAATACATTCTCACCAATTAAATCCATAGATAATTCATCAAGCAGAATAGCAAAAAGGATTTTACCCATGACTATGATCATAAATTCAATACAAAAGTCATAATACTCAATGAACATAGGTCAATAAAATGTAAATTTATCAATCAAAGACAACCTATACAAGAATCCACTACAATTCTTACATCATTGAATCACGCAATGAAAACTACACTAGAATTCAAAAACATTAGGAAAATATCAATTTACCCATAAAGTAGTCAAAAACTAGGGTTCATGAATTACATGGGTTCATAGATTTTTTAAGTTAAAATTATATAATTACCAAAAATTCAATTAATATACAATGAGTTAAAACCTTTAATCCAGGAACCATTGATAGATTATAAAATTGGACAAGTTCATCTTTTGAAGACTTTAGAAATCTCTTTGAATTTTGCGCTTCTTGTTTAAAAGTGTATCAAGGATGCAGTACAATACTCAATGAAGATAAACCATGAAATTCGTAAAGAATCCACAATCAAATCTTCAATCCAAGCCATTCCTTGAGATTTGGCTTCAATTGGAATTCTAGAGAATTTCTTATCGAATTTTGGGTTTTGATTTTAGCATAATGAATTCATCTAGAGAGTTAGGACTTATAAACCCTCTTAAAATACCTAAAATACTCTTAGAAAAATGCTCAAACTCTTATTTCAACATATAAAACCTCTTAAAACTTCAATAATACCATTAGGAAACCGCCCAAACCCTTAGAATTATAGTATACTACATAGAAAACAGGCTCAACCCACGATTACCAATCGATTGGGCGTAGGTCCACAAACGGCCTATCGTGGCTGTCAGTCGATTGGATCAGAGTCTTGACTTTGGGATCTTAATCTCTCTAGGCTAAGTCTTGACCCATATTGTAATAACCCTAAAATAGATATGCTAAGTAATTCTTAATGTGTGTACAATGCCTATGATTAGATCGGGTTCACACAAATTGATGCGTGTAGAAGAAGACCTATGAACCTCTGCAACAGCAAAGCCAACTAACTTGGTACGTTATTTGAGATAGAAAGGTTGGGTCCAGCCATGTAGGATACCCGAATATGATGATTTACCCGGATGAGTCTTTACAAGACTTAAAAAGGGAAAATCATAAGTTAGGAGGGTCAAGGGTAAAATGGTCTTTTCCATACCAGGGGTAGTATTATAATTACCCTAAATATTTTATTAACTAATTATTTAATATGGTGGAGAGGCATTTTGGGGAGAAAGGGCCAAAATTGGTCTTTGACCAAAAGCTTTCTCCACCTGAATTCGAAGAAGCAATGATTTAATTTATTTATTGTGTTTAGTGAATTAGTGAAATTAATTAACATTTAATTTTCTTATTTAATGAAAGTAAAATAAGATTTTTAATAAATAATATTACTACTATGTAACGACCTGTTTAGTCGTTTTGAGCAGCAGATTTCAATTCTGGAAAAACTGGCAGAAGCGATGGACCCCACGACGGACCGTCATGGGCACGACGGACCGTCGCAGGGTCTCGTTTCAAAACACTTAGAAAATCTGAAATTGGGTACTGAAAATCGACTCTCTGAACTTCGTTACGGAATGGCAGGACGGACCGTCACAGACCCTTCAGAGAAATTGAGTCTCTGAACTCTGTGACGGGAAGCAGGACGGACCGTCGCAGGCGCGACGGGCCGTCACAGACTATGAAATCCCAGTCTTGGTCGGATTTCTTTATACGTTTTAGGGGACGTTTTTGACTATTCCTGCCTTAATTATAAAGTTAGTTGGTTAATGTTAATAAGTCTAATTACTTGGGGGTTAAAAGAGTTAACCTTAAGTTAATTAGTGGGTTATTAATGCCATCTTTTATTCTTAATTATATACTGATTAGGGTAAAAAAAAGAGGGTTTGAATAAATAAAATAGAAAGAACAATAAGAGAGAGAGAGGGTCGATCGAGAAGGGGAAACACAAAGCTTTGGAGAAAATTTGCTTGCTTGATCACTAATCTTCGGTGGAGGTAGGTTATGGTTTTCATGCTTTCATAGTAAACTCTTAATAGAGAATGATATGTATTGATAGTATTATAAACCCTGCTATGTGCTTAATTGTATGCATGCATGAACGTGATTATATAATTGTGATTATATTAAGCATGATGAAGTTACTGAATCCCAAATCTTGATAAAAACCTAATCTCTTTTTAATTATGATGCCCTGGTAAGGGAGAAGCCTTGATGAACTAAAGTAATGAGATTGATGATGCCTTGGTAAGGGAGAAGGCTTGATGAGTTGATAGAATGAGATTAGGGGATCGGGTGTCACGAACCGACACGTAGAATTAGGGGATCGGGTGTCACGAACCGACACGTAGATTTAGGGGATCGGGTGTCACAAACCGACACGTAGATTTAGGGGATCGGGTGTCACGAACCGACACGTAGATTTAGGGGATCGGGTGTCACGAATCGACACATAGATTTAGGGGATTGGGTGTCACGAACCGACACGTAGATTTAGGGGATCGGGTGTCACGAACCGACACGTAGATTTAGTTGATCGGAGTGTCACGTACCGACACAAGAGGATTAATGAATATGAGGGAGCGGAGTGTCACGTACCGACACAAGAGAAATAAAGATAATGAATCTTGAAAGATGTTAATATACTCAATCTAATGAACATGATTCCCAAATGAGTATGGTATTGAGGCTTGAGTCCTCATGTGTGAACTGGACGGTAATTGTTAATGATGTAGTGCTTGTTGTTGCTACATGTTGAGTATCATAGTTGATTTTTTGATATTACTTGGTATATATTGTTTTCTATTTTGAGTTGGCCGATGATATCTACTCAGTACCCGTGTTTTGTATTGACCCCTACTTTTTATTGTTTTCTTTTTTGTTATTTGTGGAGTGCAGCAAACGTGCCATCGTCTTCAAATCAACAGTAATTCAAGCCAGTCTTACTACATCAGAAATTCAGGGTGAGCTAATGCTTCTAGCTTGGACTGGATCTTCTTCTTCAATTCTTGATGCCTTGAACTTCCGGCATGGACTAGCTTCTTATGTATTTTTAGCTTTTAGAATACTCTTAGTTTAGTCATTTGATCGTATATGTTCTTGTGATGATGACTTCCAGATTTTGGGGAATAATAGATGTTGAATTTTAGAAGTTAATGAATTGGTCTTTATTTAATGAGTTTAAGTCCTCCGCATTATTGTCTGTTGATATTATATTGAAATGTTAAGGTTAGTTTGGTTGGTTCGCTCACAAAGGAGGGTAAGTGTGGGTGCCAGTCGCGGCCCGCATTCGTGCCATGACAAACTTAGTATCAGAGCATTAGGTTCGTTGGTCTCATCACACGAGAACGAGTCTAGTAGAGTCTTAAGGAACGGTAGGGGGACGCCTTTACTTTTCTTCAAGAGGCTATAAGACTTTAGGAAAATTCAATTCTTTCTTTCTTTCTTTCGTGCTATTACTTGGGTCCAATGGGTATCTAGGTGATACAAATTGGTATCTGACCACCTTCACTCTATTTCGCAGATGGTTAGAACCAGAGCAATGATTACGCCAACACCAACACCAGCAAGGAAGGATATAACTGAGCCAGCCACTGGGGCTGTGGCTCGAGAAAGAGCAACGGCAAGAGGCCGTAGTAGAGGTCGTGGGAGGACGTCCTCTAGAGGAAGAGGACAAGCACCTAGCCCATCTGATGCTAGGGCGGTGACTCCTCCACCGACTGAGGAAGTAGTAAGAGAGGGTGAGGAAGGGGAGAATGAACAAGTGCAAAATGAGGAATTGCTACCCCAACCTACCCCAGAGATGATCAATCAGATTCTCGCTTATCTTAGTGGGTTGTCTGATAAGGGTCAGGCACCTCTAGTGTTTTCTGCACCAACACCTCCGGTTTCAGAGGTACAACATGCAGCCACTATGGCTCCTCGTATGGATGCCTCATTGGACAAAGGCACGTTTCCACGTCTGACTACTAGGCCTATAATGACAAATGATCAGCATGAACATTTCAGTAAGTTCTTGAAATTGAAACCTCCAGTCTTCAAGGGTGCTGAATCTGAGGACGCTTACGATTTTCTGGTTGACTGTCATGAGCTACTACACAAGATGGGTATATTAGAACGGTTTGGTGTTGAGTTCGTGAGTTATCAGTTTCAAGGGAACGCCAAAATGTGGTGGCGGTCACATGTTGAGTGTCAACCAACGGTGGCTGACTTGGGCCTTATTATCTAGCTTGTTTATGTAGAAGTATATCCCCCGGACATTGAGGGATAGGAAAAGGGATGAGTTCTTGAGCCTAGAGCAAGGTAGGATGTTGGTCAATGCATATGAGGCTAAGTTTCGTGCACTATCCAGATATGCCACTCAACTTTGTTTCAGTCCACAAGAGCGGATTCGTCGTTTTGTGAAGGGGTTGAGGTCAGAGTTGCGGATTTCAGCCTTACAGGTAGCGGCTACAGCAAAATCCTTCCAAGAAGTGGTAGATTTTGTGGTAGAGGTGGAAGGAGTGAAGCCAGATGAATTCACCATGGCATCGACATCAAAGAGGTTTCGAAAGGGAGGTGAGTTTAATGGTTCTTACTCTAGAGGACAGGGTTCCGGAGGTTACTCAGTTTGACCCATTCAGTCTTCACTACAGACTGTAGTTGGGGTTCCACCTCAGACCGGTCAACACCTCTCTGAGAGGCCTATGCTTGACTCTTGAGAGTGTTATGGATGTGGGGAGACTGGACATATAAGGAGGAATTGTCCCAAACAGAGTTATAGACCCCCAATAGTTAGAGGTAGAGATGGTCATGGTAGAGGCCGTTATTCTGGAGGATGTGGTGGTCGAGGTAATGGTGGCCACCAAAATGGCCGAGGTGATGGGAAAACTGGAGAAACTACATCACAACATGGTAGGGGCAATGGACAGACAAACGATAGGGCCCATTGTTATGCTTTCCCTGGGCGGTCTGAAGCGGAGGCATCTGATGCTGTCATCATAGGTAATCTTCTGGTTTGTGATTGCATGGCTTCTGTATTGTTTGATCCTGGATCCACATTTTCTTATGTATCTTCCTCATTTGCTAATGGTCTAAATTTACATTGTGAATTACTTGATATGCCTATTCGTGTTTCTACTGCGGTGGGTGAGTCTGTGGTAGTTGAAAAGGTATATTGGTCTTGTTTGGTGAACTTTGTGGGGAGCAACACTTATGTAGATTTGGTTATCTCAGAAATGGATGATTTTGATGTAATTCTGGGTATGACTTGGCTTTCTCCACAATTTGCGATCTTGGATTGTAAAGCTAAAACGGTGACGTTAGCCAAACCTGGAACAGATGCGTTAGTGTGGAAGGGTGACTACACTTCCAATCTGGTCCGTATCGTCTCTTTTATTTTTGCTAAGATAATGGTTAGTAAGGGTTGTTTAGCTTTCTTGGCACACCTCCAGGATGATACTATTCAAGTACCCTCGATTGAGTCGGTCTCGATAGTTCATGAGTTTCTGGATGTGTTCCCTGCAGATCTTCCTGGTATGCCACCGGATAGGGTTATTGACTTCTTTATTGATCTTGAACCGGGTACTCGACCAATTTCTATACCCCCTTATAGAATGGCTCCCGCAGAGTAAAGAGAGATAAAAGCACAAGTTCAAGAGTTGTTGAGCAAAGGCTTCATTAGACCAAGTGCATCTCCTTGGGGTGCTCCAGTTTTGTTTGTAAAGAACAAGGATAGGAGTTTTCGGATGTGCATAGACTACCGACAATTGAACAAGGTAACTATTAAGAAGAAGTATCCTCTTCCTCGCATTGATGAATTGTTCGATCAGTTACAAGGTGCTTGTGTTTTCTCTAAGATTGACTTGAGATCCGGTTATCATCAATTGAAAATACGGGAAACGGATGTGCCAAAGACTGCTTTTCGAACGAGGTATGGGCATTACGAATTTGTAGTGATGTCTTTTAGTCATACGAATGCCCCTGCTGCTTTCATGAGCTTGATGAACGGGATTTTTAAGCCATAGCTGGATCTTTTTGTGATCGTATTCATTGATGATATATTGGTTTACTCAAAGAGCAAGAAGGAACACGAAGAGCATTTGAGAATGGTATTGGAAATGTTGAGGGAGAAAAAACTTTATGCCAAGTTCTCTAAGTGTGAGTTTTGGCTAGATGTAGTGTCCTTCTTGGGGCACGTGGTTTCTAAGGATGGAGTGATGGTGGATCCTTCTATGATTGAGACAGTAAAGAATTGGGTAAGACCTACTAATGTGTCAGAAATAAGGAGTTTTGTGGGGTTAGCTAGCGACTACCGCCGATTTGTCAAGGGATTCTCTTCTATTGCTTCCCAACTGACGAACTTGACCAAGCAAAATGTCCCATTTGTATGGTCGGATGAGTGTGAGGAAAGCTTTAAGAAGCTCAAGACTCTGTTGACTACTGCGCAAATTCTCACCTTGCCAGTGGAAGTTAAGAATTTTATTGTCTATTGTGATGCATCCTATTCGGGTTTGGGTGCAGTGCTAATGCAAGAGAAGAATGTGATTGCTTATGCTTCAAGACAGTTAAAAGTGCATGAATGTAACTATCCAACTCATGATTTGGAATTGGCCTCGGTAGTGTTTGCATTAAAGAAATGGAGACACTATCTATATGGGGTTAAGTGTGAAGTATACACGGATCATCGTAGCCTACAGTATGTCTTTACTCAGAAGGATTTGAACTTGAGACAGAGGAGATGGATGGAACAACTGAAGGACTACGACATCACTATTTTGTATCATCAGGGGAAGGCGAATGTTGTAGCGGATGCTTTAAGTAGAAAGGCGGGAAGCATGGGAAGTCTAGCTCACTTGCAAGTTTCTAGACGTCCATTGGCTAGAGAAGTTCAGACTCTAGCTAACGACTTGATGAGATTAGAAGTAAATGAGAAGGGAGGATTGTTGGCTTCTGTGGAGGCAAGATCTTTCTTCCTTGAAAAGATTAAGGTAAAGCAGATTAATGATGAAAAATTGATCCAGATCCGAGATAAAGTGTTGCAAGGAGAGGCTAAAGAAGCGACAATCGATGAGGAAGGTGTTTTGAGGATTAAAGGAAGGGTATGTGTACCCCGCGTCAATGATTTGATCAACACTATTCTGACAGAAGCTCATAGTTCAAAGTATTCAATACATCTGTGTGCAACCAAGATTTACCGTGACCGAAAGCAACACTTTTGGTGGAGTAGAATGAAGCGTGATATTGTGGATTTTATTGCCAAATGTCCAAACTGTCAACAAGTAAAGTATGAACACCAAAGGCCCGGAGGAACACTTAAGAGAATGCCCATTCCGGAATGGAAATGGGAGAGAATCGCAATGGACTTCGTGGTTGGTCTTCCGAAGACGATGGGTAAGTACGATTCCATCTGGGTGATTGTTGATAGGTTAACTAAGTCTACTCATTTTATTCCGGTTAAGGTAACTTACAATGCCGAGAAGTTAGCCAAGATCTATATCTCAGAAATTGTTCGGTTGCATGGGGGTCCACTATCCATCATATCAGATAGAGGTACACAGTTTACTTCTAAATTTTGGAAGACATTGCATGAGGAATTGGGTACTAGGTTGGACCTTAGTACTGCGTTCCATCCTCAGACGGATGGTCAGTCTGAGAGAACGATTCAAGTGTTGGAGGATATGCTTCGCGCATGTGTGATAGAGTTTGGAGGCCATTGGGATAGCTTCTTACCCTTAGCAGAGTTCTCCTACAACAATAGCTATCACTCAAGCATTGATATGGCCCAATTTGAGGCACTATATGGGAGAAGATGTAGGTCTCCCATTAATTGGTTTGATGCGTTCGAGGTTAGACTTTGGGGTACTGATCTCTTGAGGGATTCGATGGAGAAGGTGAAATCTATTCAAGAAAAGCTTCTAGCGGCGCAAAGTAGACAAAAAGAATATGCAGATCGAAAGGTTAGAGACTTAGAGTTCATGGAAGGTGAACAAGTCTTGCTGAAGGTTTCGCCCATGAAAGGGGTGATGCGGTTTGGAAAAAGGGGTAAGCTAAGTCCAAGGTATATTGGACTATTTGAAGTACTTAAGCGAGTAGAGGAGGTGGCTTATGAGTTAGCCTTGACTCCAGGGCTGTCCGGAGTACATCCGGTATTCCATGTGTCGATGTTGAAAAGATACCATGGGGATGGAAACTACATTATCCGTTGGGATTCATTTTTGCTTGATGAGAACTTGTCTTATGAGGAGGAACCTGTTGCCATTCTAGATAGAGAAATTCGCAAGTTGAGATCAAGGGATATTACATCCATCAAAGTTCAATGGAAGAATCGACCCGTTGAAGAAGCCACTTGGGAGAAGGAGGAAGATATGCGAGAAAGATACGCACATCTGTTTACAGATTCAGGTACTCCTTTTCGCCCTTGTTTTTCTTCTTGTGATCGTTCGGGGACGAACGATGGGTAAATTGGTATCTATTGTAACGACCTGTTTAGTCGTTTTGAGCAGCAGATTTCAATTCTAGAAAAACTGGTAGAAGCGACGGACCCCATGACGGACCGTCGTGGGCACGACAGACCGTCGTAGGGTCTCGTTTCAAAACACTTAGAAAATCTGAAATTGGGTACTGAAAATCGACTCTCTGAACTTCGTGACGGAATGGCAGGACGGACCGTCACAGGTGTGACGGACCGTCACAGACCCTTCAGAGAAATTGAGTCTCTGAACTCTGTGACGGGCAGTAGGACGGACCGTCGCAGGCGCGACGGGCCGTCACAGACTGCGAAATCCCTGTCTTGGTTGGATTTCTAGATACGTTTTAAGGGACGTTTTTGACTATTCCTGCCTTAATTATAAAGTTAGTGGGTTAATGTTAATAAGTCTAATTACTTGGGGGTTAAAAGAGTTAACCTTAAGTTAATTAGTGGGTTATTAATGCCATGTTTTATTCTTAATTATATACTGATTAGGGTAAAAGAAAGAGGGTTTGAATAAAGAAAATAGAAAGAACAATAAGAGAGAGAGAGGGTCGATCGAGGAGGGGAAACACAAAGCTTTGGAGAAATTTTGCTTGCTTGATCACTAATCTTCGGTGGAGGTAGGTTATGGTTTTCGTGCTTTCATAGTAAACTCTTAATAGAGAATGATATGTATTTATAGTATTGTAAACCCTGCTATGTGCTTAATTGTATGCATGCATGAACTTGATTATATAATTGTGATTATATTAAGCATAATGAAGTTACTGAATCCCAAATCTTGATAGAAACCTAATATCTTTTTAATGATGATGCCCTGGTAAGGGAGAAGGCTTGATGAACTAAAGTAATGAGATTGATGATGCCTTGGTAAGGGAGAAGGCTTGATGAGTTGATAGAATGAGATTAGGGGATCGGGTGTCACGAACTGAGACGTAGAATTAGGGGATCGGGTGTCACGAACCGACACGTAGATTTAGGAGATCGGGTGTCACGAACCGACACGTAGATTTAGGGATCGGGTGTCATGAACCGACACGTAGATTTAGGGAATCGGGTGTCACGAACCGACACGTAGATTTAGGGGATCGGAGTGTCACGTACCGACACAAGAGGATTAATGAATATGAAGGAGCGGAGTGTCACGTACCGACACAAGAGAAATAAAGATAATGAATTTTGAAAGATGTTAATATACTCAATCTAATGAACGTGATTCCCAAATGAGTGTGGTATTGAGGCTTGAGTCCTCATGTGTGAACTTGACGGTAATTGTTAATGATATAATGCTTGTTGTTGCTACATGTTGAGTATCATAGTTGATTTTATGATATTACTTGGTATATATTGTTTTCTATTTTGAGTTGGCCGATGATATCTACTCAGTACCCGTGTTTTGTACTGACCCCTACTTTTTATTGTTTTATTCTTTGTTATTTGTGGAGTGCAGCAAACGTGCCATCGTCTTCAACTCAACAGTAATTCAAGCCAGTCTTACTAAATCGGAAATTCAGGGTGAGCTAATGCTTCTAGCTTGGACTGGATCTTCTTCTTCAAGTCTTGATGCCTTGAACTTCCGGCATGGACTAGCTTCTTATGTATTTTTAGCTTTTAGAATACTCTTAGTTTAGTCATTTGATCGTAGATGTTCTTGTGATGATGACTTCCAGATTTTGGGGAATAATAGATGTTGAATTTTAGAAGTTAATGAATTGGTCTTTATTTAATGAGTTTAAGTCTTCCGCATTACTGTCTGTTGATATTATATTGAAATGTTAAGGTTAGATTGGTTGGTTCGCTCACATAGAAGGGTAAGTGTGGGTGCCAGTCGCGGCCCGAAGTTGGGTCGTTACATACTACTACTACTTCTACTACTTATAATAATAATAATAATAATAATAATAATAATAATAATATTAATAATAATAATAATATATAATAAATAAATAAATAAATAATCAGGAGTCCTAGTTTTACTAAGTCTCTAACTAACTCTCCCAATCCTAATCCACTCAAACTCATGTTTCTCTCTACTCTCATCTCACTAGAACGTCTTATTTTATTTAAAAAATAGAACAACAAAAATATAAAGTTCATCTAGAACTTTAACTCTAGAAAAAACATAAAAGAAATGTTAGTGTAAAAACGTAAAGAGAAAACAAAGTTCTTGATGGCATTGTGCTTGAAGTTTCGGTGGTGAGGCTTGGTTTCGTGGTAAATTTGCAGAGTTTAATTAAGTTTTGAACGTCATTAAGCCAAGGGTTTTATTCTCTCTTGGTCCCTTTTCCAAGAGGCCCCTAAATTCATCTTAATTCCAGTCAAAAAAACAAACATTGTCCCTATTGCATGCCCCTGTCATTAGATCCTTTGATAGATTTAAAGTATGCGTTGGTATGACTTCTGGAAGATGATTTTAGATCTAATTGTGATTACGTGTTTGAATTTGTATTCGGAAATTATGTGAGAAATGAAAGATCTATTTAGAAAAAATTAATTACGTTAACTTGAGTGTGCATGTGTGTGTCGTGAGTTTGCCATTGTTTGAAGCCTAGATTTTTACATGTTAAAATGTGGTATTTTACGTATATGAAAATGATAAAAATGTGATGTTCATATGAATTAAAATTTGCTGAATTTAATAATAATTCTTGATTCAAAGTAACCTTTAAAATGCATCTAGAGATCTTCCAAAAAACTACTAGAATGTCTTGATGTTTTACATGAAAGAGGGTGAGAAAATGGACTTCAAAAAGGTTATTAAATTCTCAAAAATAACCATGAAAACTTATAAAAAAATGCACTAGATGTTACACGAAAATTTATCAGAAATCTAACATCTAAAGGTTGTGAAAATGGAATGCAAAGAGGGTGATCAAATTTCCGGTATTCTAGAAATTTATTTTTGGGAAGCTTACTATAAACAATTTACATTCAAAAATATTTTTGTAATGCTTGAGGTCAGTGGGGAGAGAACTCAAGACCTCACTATATACAAGTAAAAAAAATAAGTATAAAATGTGGTATGAGGGAATCTAAATGGGGTAAAGCTCAAGTGAAAAGTTAGGGGGAAATGAAAGAAAATGAAGTGAGGCGTGTGGGGTTAGAACCCACAACCTCTTGGACGGATGAAGGAGAGAGGCGAAAAATGAAATAAAGAAATAATAAAAATAAGGTAATGGTATTCGAACCCACAACCTATTGGCATAATGAGAAGGTAAGGAGAAAATGTAAGTGAAAATAAGGCGAAACTGTGGGGATTAGAACCCACAACCTCTTGAGTGGATGAGAGAGTTAGGAGAAAAATAAAGGAGAAAATAAAATGTGGAGAGAGGGAATTGAACCCACAACCTCTTGAATGTATGAGAGAGTTAGGAGAAAAATAAAGGAGAAAATAAAGGTGGAGAGTGGGGATTTAACCCACAACCTCTTGGATAGGTGAGAAAGTTAAGAGATGAATTAAAAGAAACATAATGAGATTATGGGGGATTGAACCCAAAACCTCCTTGCCTTAAAACGAAAAAGGACAGAAAAATAAGAAAGAAATATTATGGGGTTGATGGGAATCTAACTAGGGTCTTCCAAATGTGAAAAATGCAATTATCAAGTTTAAAATAAGATTAAGTATTGCTCAAAGGGATTCAAAATAAGGTTCCCTTGCCTAATTCTATATTGACACATAAGTCATACGTAAACAACTATTTAATAAATGCTACCTCGAATGATATAAATCAATATCCTTGCATATCTACAAGATGAATAAGTCATGTACCACATAATCTTGGGTAAACATGAATCCCTTAGACAAACTATGAACGAAGCCTCATGGCGTGTATGTGTGGACTAATAAGTCTAAAATACGTTTAAAAGTAAGTGAGCCTAAGATGTATGCGATGAAATGATGAAACCCTAGAAGGGTTAAATAAGAGTGGGAAACACACTAAATGTCCAAGTGCATTGGCATATCATGAAATGAACATTCACGTAAAGGGGTGAGAAATTATGAAAAGAAAATGTGTTAATGTTCATGAATGAGGTCCCAATATGATAATAGGATAATCTAAATGATGAGAGCAATCTCAAATGAGCCTAAGTAAATATTACCAAAACGTACTCACCTATGAGTGTGTAAAGGTAATGAAGATAATACTAATGATAAGATGAGAAATCATCTAATAATATATGATGTCCTCATGTTCGAAGCCAAGTTCCATGACGTATGAGTTGAATGTAATGGAACTTTCTACTAAGCACTGATAGGCTAGCTATGAGCGGTGATGCCTTACTTCGAAAACGGAGGAGGTTCACGTAACTCACATGAGATGAGACTGTCTGGCATGTAGGGTATGTGTCTCCTAGTATTTTAATCAATACTACCAATATAGGGATCTAGCAAGGTTAAATTCCCTATATACGCTAGCCTATTTTGGTTCACTTTGGCGAGTGATTCCACCTCTTTTCGGTGTGGGGATTACACACATGACATCATGATGCTCACATGATATATGTCGATTAAGGCTTAATTTCCCAAAGGAAGATGAGGCCAGCCTCAACGAATGCAAATAATTAAATGAACGATACCAAAGGTGTTAGGATAGGCTAATCAAGAGGTGAGCTAGACTTAAGTAATAACACTCGGTTATTCTTAGTGAATGCACAACAAACCCGATGAGAGTCTTAAATTACATCCTATGTGAGACCGGTGGGTGCACTAGTATCTAAAATAATGAAAATGAAGTACGTATGAATGAATGAAGCAGACTCTGTGTTTGTTAAAGAAGTCTCCTAGTTGAGGTCCCATATGTTAAGCCCTCATTTTGGGAATTCGTTATGTAAAGTTCATGATTCAAGGTCTCATGGCAAATGAAAGAATGTTATGAAATATGTGATATGATATGTGTAATATGTTATGTGTTGTTTCCAAAATTATAAATATGATGATGTATGTAAATCTCATGGCATGACTTTCCTAATCCAAATTTGGCAAGTCCACAGCTTGACTTTCCATAATCCATATCTTTAGGTGAGAGCTCTTCTTAGTAATGCATATCCTTGGTGTGTGCTTGCATATACCCATGCATAGTACAAGTGTGTACAAGTCCCATACAACTCTTTACTTTTAGGTACAGGCACAGGCATACGCTAGAGCTTATGATACAACACTAAAGCTATCCGGACATAGAGCATTCATCCCGACTTGGTAGGACCTCATGCTTTCGAGGAATCTTTCTCGTTATATTTTATCTTAGATATAGGTTTGATTTAGTGAGGTATATTCGACTAGTGTTTCATTTCCCTTTTCATTTTAGACTGTTTATTGGTGTCGTTATGGCAAGGATACGTTTAATGCCATTATAAACCGCTTCTTTCATTTGATAATTTCTATATTTGATGGTTCATTTTTGAACGTCTATGATGTTACCATAATATTATACACATGAAATAAGAAAACAAAGAGTTCAAATTTTCTGCTACAATTAACCTAGACGATGTACGACGACGTATGTAGGACTGTCTACGACCTTTGAGGTGTCCATGATGCAAATCTCTTCTGGGGTATAGATTCTGGTTGTGACACATGTGCCCACAATCGAGTGGGTATCGACTAACCTAGTGATCATCGATTGCCTCAATCATTTGGGCTGGTCCAGACAGCCAAAGGATCTTGTGTAGGTCCTTCCTTAATGACACTTGCTTGGTACTTGGGGATGTTTTCCTAGATTTTCCCAACCCAAATATGCTTATATACACGTTTAGGCCATCTCACATAAATTTCATCCAAAACTAACACATAAAACTTAATGAAACATGCTCATACACACATGGTTGTTTAAACGAAAACCTTGAGAACGTTCTTGGACATTTGACCTCCAAACAATATGAAGCTCCACACACTATCTACAAACACTATTATAAATCATATAAGGACCTCATAAATTCATGAAACACATATATAAAAACATAAACATACAAGAGGACTATAGGTGACCAGTCTTCGAAAGTCTTGGTCATCCCTTGACGTTTGACTTCCATTTCACCTAATACTTTAGACACTGCCTCATTAACACATTATAAACTAATTTAGGACCTTATACCATCATGAAAAACATGTTATACTCTATTTTCAACTAAGTTATTTTCAAAGGTACTAAACTCTCACCCACATGGACAACATTCGTCCTAGAATGTCACTTGCCACTCTTTGAAAACTTACAAGAACATAGGCTCAACTAAAATCTAATAACCACACCACATAATTCATTATACAATACAAATATCTAGAAGAAACATCAATTTCAAATGATCAATAGATTCACAACAAAATAAGAAGTTAGAAATAAATCTACGACTCATCATACCATAAGACTCACATTCTTCATTTCAAATAGCAAAACTCTTTTTTATATTCATTAACATGCCCATATAAGTCATTAGTAACAACATTAGAACAATTTTAAGCTAAAGAACAAGTTAGTCAAATTTTAAAAAATGTCATAGTGAGCTAATTTCCGTGGCAGTGAACATGTTTCAAAAATCAAAAAATTCAACGTTTAGGGAATTAAGGATACAAACATGCTAAAATGAAAATTAAAACAATATAAACTCATTTTACAACATAATCATAAATTCATGAAATGCACAATGCAAGGAATCGATGAAATTAAATTCCAAAATGACTCCTAAACATCATGCATATGCAACATGCTTCGGTTATTTTCTAGCCTATCTACTAACCATACTCCCCAACTTAGAAGTAACTCATAACGCTAAATATAGAAGTACAAATAATTAGCACCATCATGACCCTCATCCATCTTTCATCCTCTGACCAAAAGTGCTTAAAACCGATTCTTATTGGAGCATTACCTTTCGGAGAATTAGGAGGAACTTTCTTATTATATCTAGAAGGAAAATCCCTTGCTTAGTGTCCCTCTTTACCACATCTAAATATAATCCCGGTACCCAATATGAATTCCCCACAGTGCTTCTTTCAACAAGTAGCACATGTAGGTCTGCCAACTTGAGAATCACACCCTTTCTCAAGTTTCACCTTAGCACCGCTAGGTTCTTCATGAGTTGAAACCTTCTTATTGAACCTAGGTTAACTTTTATCATTTGACCCAATTCTCTTCAAGTTTCTAATCATCCTCTAAATTTTTGACTCCTCTATGTATTGAGAATAAACCATGAGTCTAGATAGGGTCATATCATCATAGAGCATGGATGTATGACATTCTTCTTTCACTAGGTCGGCGACCCCGGTCACAAATCTACTCATCTCATCCCTAGGGTTAGAAACTAAGGACGGGGAATGTGTAGACAACATAGGGAACTTCAATGAATACTTCTCAACATTCATATTTTCTTTCTTGAGATTGATAAACTCTTTAACCTTAACCTCTCTCCTTTCATGGGGCCCCCTCAATAGGACCCGACTCCACCGACATATTATCTTTCCATTGATTGTACTACACTTGAGCAACCTAGCCTCAATTGGTACGAAGCTATCTCCGCCTTCTCCCTAGAATTCATCCATATGGCACTCAACACCTTTTACAGACCATTCAGAAATTCTTGAGGATCCTCTCCCACCTTAAATCCAAGAAAAATAGGAGGATTCATCCTCACAAAATATCTCAATCTAGATTTCATAGTTCTGTCGACATTATCCACTCTATCTTCAATACCCCATTTAAATGGTTAGTGAAGGCTCGCGATAAAGTAAGAAAAGTGTCTCTAATCTGCCCATTAGTTATTTCTGGGGGAACCACCGGTACATCGTTACTTCAACCCATAATAAAGGTTTGATCACTTAAGCACCTTGAGCACTTGAAGATCTTGCTTAACTTTAAAAGGAATCTACTCATTCACATCATTCTTCTAATCTATCCAAGTTGGTCTCCTTCTCGTTTAAATATCCTATAACACAAGGAAAACCATAAGAAAAGAATACCCATAACTTATAAAACTCTATGGCACAACACAACAGTACAGAAAGAAGGGAAAATCTATTGTCCTATAGCCTCTCGGCCATCGATGTGTCGCGACTCACACCAATGGTCAAGATTCTACTATATGTGACTTTATGAGAATTTTAGATTCCTAATAACACTCTTATCACCTATTTTCTGATACTCACGTTTGTCACGACGAACTCCTACGAAATAGAAGCCTAGGTATTCTTGGGACACAAGAAGGCATACCTGACCTTTCGGGGATTTTGTACAAGACCTTTCGTATCATTCATTGCATATGCATATTTGAAAAGTAGTGCGGAATTGTATTTTTCACAACATTTGAATAGTCTTTAAAAAATCTCTTTCACATAAAAATCGTAGGAAATACTAAGTCTCATGTCATCAAATCATAGACTAAAAATACACTTGGCACACATCCCATATTATAGAAATATAGTACTACTAAGTCTATTACAATACTTTATTGAAAGATATGCCCTTGAGTCAAATGAGGACATACTTCAAACTTTCTTTAAAGATCCTATAATCCAAGCTTCTCTCCCTAAAGAAGCTTCACCTATGAATCACTTTAAGAATAGACAAAAACAGGAATTAGTACAAACACATGTACTAAGTGTGGCATAATGCATAAAATTATAAAAATGCACATTTACGGAAATATGCATCTTCATGACTTAAACATCATAATATATGCACAAGAACAACATATAACACCTTAGAAGAATATAAGATATCAAATAAGCATTTTATCACTTTTAAAAGTAATGTTTCATGAACTATGTAACTGTTACAGTGAATTCGTTCAATGCTACAATGATGTTCTTTAACTTCACGGTGAACCATTTATAGCATGCAATCCTCTAACTAAAGGTTATCCTAAGACTCACTTAAGTAATACAAAGATAAACCGCCGATACACCCTCTCTAGGCACACCTAAGTGATTCTTAAGACCACCTATAAGGAAATAATTACACTGTCACAACCAGAATCTAGACCGCTGACAAAACCGGTGTCGTTCACCTCTCAAAGGTCGTAGACAAGCTTACGTACGTCATTTTGCATCTTCTTGTTTAATTTTAGAGAAAATTTTAAATTTTTTTTTCTTATTTCATGCTAACAATTTTAAACATAAAATCAAAGGCATTCACAAATCAACCATCTAATATAGAAATAATCAAATGAAATAAACAGTTCATTATTGCATTAAACGTATTATTGCCAAAACAACACCAATACAAAGTATGAAATGAAAGAGGAAAGAAACACTAGTAGAAAATTCTCCACTAGATAAACGGTAGACATCATCGAGAGCATTAGGGCCTACCATGTTCGGATGAATGATCCACGTCAGGATAGCTGCAAATTCAACCTAAAATCTCTAGCGTCCACCTGTGGCTGCACCTAAAAATATATAGTTGAATGGGATTAGTACACACTTGTACTAAGTATGGGTATATGAAAGCACACACCAAGGACATGCATGAGTAAGAATAGCTCTTTCCTAACAACATGATTATGGAAAGATAAGTCAGTAAACTTGCCAAATTAGGATTAGGAAAGTTAGTCAGCTTTCCAAATTTTGATTAGAAAAGTTAGTGACAATTCCAAATTTTTATTGGGAAAGTGCATGATTTTTACAAATTTATATTAGGAAAGTCATGGCATGAGAGTAAGATGCATCATCATACTTATCATATTTCACACAGCACATAATATCTTGCACATAACATATAATATATTGTATATAGCATATAGCATTTTTCATATCATTCATTCATATTCCATGAGACCTTGAAATCATCGACATGAGATCAATACTACCCAAAATGAGGGATCAACATATGGGACCTCCGCTAGGGAGCCTTCGTTAGAGATCACGGAGTCTGCTTCATTCATTCATACGCATTTTATTTTATTTCATTCATAGGCTAGTGTGTACACCAGCTATACCTACAGTATAGTTTAAGACTTTCATCTAGTTTTTTGTGCAATCATAAAGAATGACATAGAGTCATTACTTGAAACTATCTCACCTCTTGATTATTCTATCCTTACACCTTTGGTATCATTCATTTCATTATGTGCATCATTTGAGGCTGACCTTATTCATTCATTGGGAACTTTAACTTTAACCGACATAGATCTTGTGAGCAATATGAAATCCACTGTCTCCCCCACACCGAAAAGAATTTGAATCACCAGCCAAAGTGATTCAAATAATGCTATCGTACATGGGAATTGAATACCCCCCAGATCCATGTATTGGCAGTATAGGTTCAAAGAATAGGAGATATAAAGAGACTCATACTCGGAATGCCGGACAATCTCATCTCATTAGAGTAACGTGAACCTCCGCCCTCTTCAAAAGAAGGTATCACCACTCATAGCTAGTCTATCGGTGCTCAATAGAAAATTCTATTACATTGAACTCATACGTCATGGAAGTTGACTTCTAGTATGATGACATAAGAGCCAAATATATGATTTATCATCTCATCATTAGTATGAAGAGTGTTAATCTCAATACTTTCATTAGAGTGTTCATAGATATGGTCTCTTTATTAACTTTACACTCTTATAGGTGAGTACATTTTGGTAACATTTACTTAGGCTTATTTGAGATTGATCTCATCTTTTACATTAGCCTTATATCATGTTGTCACCACATTCATTAACATTAGCACATTTTCTCTTCATAATTACTCACCCCTTTTTACGTGAATGTTCATTTCATTATATGCCAATGCACTTGGCCATTTAGTGTGTTTCACACTCTTACTTAACCTTTCTAGGATTTTATTATTTTATTGTTTATTTCATCATTTCATTGTTCATTTCATCATTTAAATGTTCACTTCATCATGTGCCAATGAACTTGTCCATTTAATGTGTTTATACTCTTACTTAACCCTCTATGGTTACATCATTTCATTACATACATCTTAGGGTAATTTATTTTTAAACGTATGCTAGACCTATGGGTCTATACATACAATCCATGAGGCTTCGTTCATAGTTCGTTTAAGTGATTCGTATTTTCTTAAGATTATGTGGTACAAGACTTATACATCTAGTATGTATGCCATGATCTCGATTTCGATATAAGTAGGCAGCATTATTCTTGGATGTTTAATTCACGTATGACTTATGTATCAATATGAAATTTTTGCAAGGGAACCTGATTTTGAATCTCTTGGACAACACTTACATTTTTCATTTATTTTGTTTTGGTCCACACGGCTTGGGGACCCATGAATAAGCCCCAACGCCTTCATTTTCTTTTTATTTCTTTTATTTAAATTTTCTCTTTCATTGTCGAGGGGTTGCGGGATCGAACACCCACAGCCCCTTTTAATTAATTTCTTTTTTTTAAAATGTCTTCTTCAAGTTGATAATGAGGTTGTGGGATCTAACCCCCACAACCTCACTTTATTTTTCACTTAACTCTCCTTTTCCGCCTAGAGTTCGTGGGTTACATTCCCATGCCTCTCACTTTTTCTCTTCTCATTTTTCCTTACGCTTGACCTAGAGGTTGTGGGTTCAAATCCCATTCCTCTCATTTATTTTTTTTCATACTTTATTTTCCAGCCAAGACCATGGTGCAAATCCCCTTAACCAGACCCCTTTTTCACTTCTTTATTTTAATAATTTTTAACATGGTGAGGTCACCGGTTGAAAACTCCATGACCTCACTTGTTTTAATTCATTTTTCACAGCATTTTGAACCCTTATAACTTTAAACAAACTCATCCTTTGAAACTGGAAATTTTTGCCGCCTATTTTCTCACTTGTTTAACATTAAATGTTTAGATTTTTTAAGTAGTTTTTAGTTAGTTCTTCATGCGCATTTTAAAGATTTCATTCGATAAAGAAATGCACTCAAATCAGCATATTCACATAACGATTAAAATAAACATGTGCTACATGTAATACAAAGAAATAATATCACATTTTAGAGCCTTAAACCCGAGGCACATAATCATTGTTCCCATTGCACACACGTACACATAGTTTCGGATCACATAGGTGTTTCCTAATACGATTTCAAACACACATACATGAACATATTCATCAGGAAAGCACAACAAATTCCTAATATCTACCAGCAAACATATCCAACCTACGAATAATTGGCAACTAATGAAAGGGACATGCAACGGGGAAATGACCCTAGTTTTCGGATTGAATATACTAAACCTTAGGGGTCTCGTTGTAAAGGGACCAAGAGAGAAGAGAATCCATATTTTTTTGACATTCAAACCTCAAATTGCTGCCCGAAAATCTTCTCCAAACACACATCCAACATCGAAAGTTCAACACCCTACTCGACGGAAAACCTTCTCTTTGCATAGGTGATTCATTAACATTTATTTTTCTTATATTTTCGTGTGAGTTCTTCAAGTGTGATGAACCTTGGTAAATTTTCTGGTCTTAAATGTTATTTTGCAGAGAGAAACGTGAATGGGAAAAGAGAGTGATCGTTAATGTTGAAGAGATAGACGTGAGAGAGTTAGAGTTTCATTGGGCTTAGGCGTCTTATTTAGGACTTAGTCAAATAATGTTTTATTAAATGATAAAAATCTGATTTCCCTTTTATTTTCAATAATCTAATAAATAGTAAATATTAATTAATTACATTAACTTAGAAACTTAAATAAAAACAAATTAAATTCAATGCTTCGACCTACGTTCGAACACGAGTGGAGCAAGACTTCACCTCAAGAGTAATTTACGGTCCTCTCTCCCCAAAATACCCCTCCACCTTATTAAATAAATAATTTTTTTATATATTTAGGGATATTATGTTACTACCCTTATCCTGTAAAACTACCGTTTCACCCCTAGACACTCAAAACATAAGATATCCCCTATTTTATGTGTGTTAAAGACTCATCCAAGTAAATCTTCATATTCGGGAGCCTTACATGGCTGGACCCATCCTTTACTAGCTCAAAAAACTCCCCAAGTTAGTTATCTTGGCTGTCATAAGGTTTCAGATGTCTTGTTCTATGCCCATCAATCCGTGTAAACCCGGTCTAATTGTAGGTATTCTAGGCACATTACGCATTATTTAGCATAGCCATTTTTAGGGTTGTTACATACACTCAAAATATATAAAAAATATAGACATGAGATCCACCTACCAATGGTGATTCTTAGGTTCACTCGAGTGAGTTGTGAAGTGGCTGCCCATACAATCCCTGCGAACACACTTAAGTGATCCTTTAGATTTGCTCGGATAAGATCATTCTCATGTAATACAATAACATACATAGGATATGAGATTCTCCTCCCAACGGTTATCAAAAGACTTACTCAAGTAAATCAAGAAGAAAATGTCCTTACTTAAACACTTGAAGATTATCTAAATAATCCTTAAGAATACTTAAGTTTGGATCATGTCTAATGTACGAACCAACTTTCCTATCTGAAGTAATTTTTCAGACTTAGCTAGGTAATATATGAAGCGACCATTCCTATGCCCCCTTCAAACCTTAACTACATAATCCTTAAACTACTCTAGGTAGTTACTTATTCATTTAACATGTTTTCTAACTTCAGTAATCATATTCATTAGTTCATTCAAGAGTCACTCATATCATAAGGACATTCAAGTAATGGTCCTGGAGAAGACCTACGTGCTCACTCACTAACATCTTTAAAGCCTACTATGCAATGTCTAGAGAGCATCTTACGCCACCACTTAAACTTCAGATAACTTCTCCAATACTATTAGGTATCCCATATGATGAGAATAGTCCATAAAAGACATATACCATATTATCTAAGCATGGAATCCAACTTTGTAACCTACTAGGATAGAGGGTGTTTTACTTGCCAATGGTAGAACTTGTACACATTCCCCGTAGGTACACTATTAAGGAATATTAAAAGGTTTCTTTGCACGATAGCCTTAATCTTATCTAAAGCTACATCTCTTATCATACTCACTTGGTGCTAGCCTTTTTTCTCATTGAGTAAATAATAGAAAGGACCACATGAAGAGGTTCCATATCTAGTTCATAACCCAATCCCATTCACCCTACAAAAAAGGTCCCTTAGGCCTGCCTTTCATTGGCAAAAGGGATAGCTTAATTACTTTCCTAACGAAGATTTCATGTCATTCTACTCAACCAACCTTAATTCCACCATTCATACAAGAAGGATACCATCACAACTTTCGACTTCAAGGATATCATAACCTTACAACATGGTTGAATGTTCCACATAAAGGACCTTCTTAGCAACATTAAAGATCACATTTCATTCATACATACAATAAAATAGGCTTTAGCATCCTAAGTCAAGACATCTCATATTCACTATTATGCATGTATGAACTATGTGACAAAAGTCTATTACACACAACACAAAAAGACTTCATTTAATCACGTATAGCATATCATTCGAGAATTACAGAGGAATAACCATTATCATCTATAAGTAACCCTATACATCACTATTACATTATCAATATAACCACCGTAGACTCATATAATAAAGTAGGAAGAATCATGCATCAACTTTAAGACTACAAACAGAATGACATAGTCATAGTCTAACATGATCACCTATTGACAATAGAAGAACATATACTTTTACATTACTCACATGTAGATAGAAAAGATCATGCTTCACATAAATAAACTAGAGAAATCATCATAATATATCAAGTAGTTGCAGACAAGTCCATGATCATCATAATAGATGAAATAACGATGATGAGGTCACATCATTCACAATTATAATAATTAGCACCGCCACCATAAGTGGACATACGAATAACAACATAATTAAAGACCCACATTACATAAAATAAAAGGAATTAGGGCAGTGTACCACCAATCAATTCTTACCACTTCAATCCAAAGATAATTCATCCAATAGAATACCAAAAAGGTCTTTACCCATGACCATGATCATAAATTTAATAAAAAGTCATAAATGAATCAAGGTAAATTAAAACTTAATTTATCAATCTTAGACCGCCTATACAACAATCCAGTACAATTCTTACATCATTTAATATCCTAATAAAAACTACACTAGAATTCATAAACATTAAGAAAGTATTAATTTACCCATAAAGTATTCAAAAGCTAGGGTTCATGAGTTACATGGGTTCATAGAGTTTTTAAGTTAAAATCGTCTAATTAACAAGAATTCAATCAATATACAGTAATTCAAAATCTTTAATTCAAGAATCCAATGATAGATTATAAAATTTAACAAGTTCATCTTTTGAAGATTTCAGATATCTTTTGAATTTTTGGCTCCTTGATGAAAAGAGTATCAAGGATGAAGAACCATCCTCAATTGAGATAAACCACGAAATTGATAAAGAATCACCAATAAAATTATCAATCCAAGACATTCCTTGAAATTTGGCTTCAATGGAGTTCTAGAGATTTTCTTAGACTATTTTGGGTTTTGATTTTAGTATAGGAATTCATCTCGGTTATTAGGATTTATAAACACTCTTAAAATACCTAGAATACCCATAGGAAACTGCCCAAACTCTTAATTAGACGTATAAACCCTCTCAAAATACCTCAAAATACTCTTAGGAAACCGCCCAAACCCGTATAAAAAAACATGCTCAACCAACAACTACCCATCTACGTGGCATAGGTCCAACAAAAACGGCCAATCCTGGCTTTCATACGATGGGATCAGAGTCTTCACTTTGGGAGGTTAATCTCCCTAGACTATGTCTTGACCCACGACAACCATCGACTGGGTGTCGACCAGCTTACTAGCGGTCGATTGCCTTATTCGTTTGGGCTGGTCTAGACAACCTTAGGCTCTTTTGAAGTTCCTTCCTCAATGACCATTTGTTGGTCGTTGGGGAGGTTCGCATGGAAATGTCAAAACCGAATATGATCGTATAAGGTTTTAGGACCTGTCGCATCAATTTCATAAAAAACGAACACATAAACTCGATGAAAAATTCTATTACAAACAAGGTTTTTCTATGGAAAACCTTTTGAACGTTCTTGGGCGTTTGACCTCCAAACATTATAAAGCTCCACACACCGTCTAAGCACACCATTATAACTCATATAAGGACCTCATAACATTATGACACACACATATAAAAACATAAACATACATGAAGCCTAGTCGAACGTCTACATCGTCCTTTGACGTTTGGCTTCCAATTCACCTAATACTTCAGACACTGCCTCATAACTACATGATAAACCATTGTAGGAACTTATACTCTAATGAAAAATATATTAGCCTCTATTTTTGCCTAATTTTTTTCCAGATGTTTTACAATCTCATGCACTTGGACAACTTTCATCGTCGAATATCACTTGCCACTCTCTGAACTCTACCAAAAATATAGATTCAACTCAATACATGACCATGAACATAAATTCAATACAAAAGTCATAAGAATTAATGAATATAAGTCAATTAAATATATATTTATCAAAGTTAGACATCCTATAAAACAATCCAACACAATTGTTACATCATTTAATAGCACAATGAAAACTAAACTAGAATTCATAAACATTAAGACAATATCAATTCACCCATAAAGTACTCAAAAACTAGGGTTAATGAATTACATGGGTTCATAGATTTTATAAGTTAAACTCATCTAACTAACAACTATTCAATCAATATTCAATGATTCAAAACCTTTAATGTAATAACCCATTGATAGATTAAAAAATTGGACAAGTTCATGTTTTGAAGACTTTAGAAATCTCTTTGAATTTTGCACTCCTTGATGAAAAGAGTCTCAAGGACAAAGAAAATTTCTCAATGAATCTAAACCACAAAGTGATTATAAATCACTATAAAATCTTAAATCCATGTCCTTCCTTAATTTTTTGGCTTCAATGCAAATCTATAGAGTTTCTTAGAGAATTTAGGGTTATTTTAGCATAATGAATTCCTCTAGGTAATTATTATTTAGAAACCCTCTTAATATAACTAGAATACCCATAGTAAACCGTCCAAACACTTATTTGGACGTAGGGTGAATATACCAATTCATCCTTTAACTTAAAAGTGAACTGGGCAGAAAAAAGGACTCCACCCACGACATCCAATCAATGGGGCGTAGGTCCACAAATGGTTCGTCCTGGCTATAAGTCGATGGTACCAGCGACTTGTATTTGGGAAATTAATCTTCCAAGGCAAAGTATTGACCCACGCCTACCATCGATTGGGCGTCGACCAGCCTACTGGCCGCCGATTGCCTCATTAATTTAGACTTGTCTAGACAGCCTTAGGCTCATGTAAAGGTCAATCCTCAATGACCCTTGGTTGATCTTTGGGGATATTTGACCAGACTTTTCCAACCCTAATATGCTCGTATACACGTTAAGTACATCTCATATTAATTACGTCAAAAACAGACATATAAAACTCGATGACACATGCTAATGCGCACAAGGTCGTTTCAAGGAAAGCCTTTCAAACGTCATTGACATTCTTTGATGTTTGACCTCCAAACATCATGAAGCTCCAAAAACATTCTATACAAACTATTATAACTCATATAAGGACCTAATAAGTTCATGACACACACATATAAACACATAAACATACATGAGGACTATAGGTCTCTAGTTGTCAAACGTCTTGGTCGTCCCTAGACTTTTGACTTCAATTTCACGTAATACTTTAGACACTTCCTCATTACAACATTATAAAAAATTATAGGACCTTATACCCTCATGAAAAACATAATAGACTCTAGTTTAACCAAAGTCATTCTTAGAGGATTAATGGAAGCTTAGTCCTAGATATATAGACCCTTACAAGATCATTAAAACGGTTGCAAAGTGTCGTATGCGTTAGACTTGCTAGTAGTATTAGCAGAAGTGCATCCGGTCCTCCACATATCACTTTTAAATAAGTATGTGGGTGAGGCAACCTATGTGTTATCATTAGAGATTGTGCCTGTAAAAGATAGTTTTCTAATTAGTATGTACGAATTGATATCCTTGGCTGTCAGGTTAGAGGTTTGAGAAACAATGAAGTCACTTCAGTACAGGTCTTGTGGAGGAGTGAGTCTGTAAAGGGAGCTACTTGGGAAATAAAAGCATCCATGAAAACCAATTATCCTCACCTCTTTCCTTCTGGTTCCACTCCAGCTTGAGGTAACAGTTCCTCTTATGTTTTACAGTCAATCATATGTGAATTCAATTGTAGAATCATGTTCCCTTAGTCTGTACTTGCATTTTCAGCGTATTTGCATGTTCTTGGAACTCAATTCATTTAGAAATTCAGTTCTTAATGTGTAGTGGTAGGAATTGCAGCCCTCTCACTCCCTTTTATCTAGTTGAGTATTCATTCGAGAACAACTGTTTAAAAGAGAGAAATTACGTAACACCCCATATCTGAAATAGACCAAAAAATCAGATTTCAGAAGATGCAGCTGACAATTAGAGAAACCAAACACGGACCTTCAGTCGACTCTATCAGTGATTCTAATAACTTTTATGTGAGGGGTCTTTTGGTATTTTCCTACTTCATTAAAATCCTATGATACGTCATTTAGACCTTAAATCATGAGGCTTTACTCAGTTTAAGCATACAAAAAAAAGAACTTACTCAACTAAAAATCATTAATCAAAACATCAAAAACTAGAATCATTAGAGGGAAAAAATGTGAAGAACCCTTGTTTAAGAATGCAACAAGGTTTAATCAGTTCCAGCCTCGAAATCTAAAGATTTAGTCGTGGAATTCATTAACAAGTATGTGGGATTTCACTAGAGGGTTCCTTTTTTCTATTAGGTCCTTAGTTTTAAGTATTCCCTTATTATGACTAAACCTAAGGTGTATTCAATGTTTTAATTATTGGGTTCTTAGCTGATAGAATGTTCAAAATCACATTAGTACATCAATTTTAAGATAAATACATGAATTCTTGAACCCTAGATACGTATTTCTTTAGTTCTTGAATTACACATGCTATGTCAAATATTTGAGTTATCCAGTTAAACATATCTTAGTTTTTAATGCATTATTTATTAGATCTATTAATACATTCTCATTTTTCATGTTATGTTTTGAGCTATCCAATATTTACTGAAATTCTATCATAATATATTAATCACTAAATTCATTGGAAAAATAATAATAACGAGTTGGAATTAGATTCAACATACCCAAATAGTCCCACAACAACTAGCCAAGTAAGTTGTAAGTCCCCTTTGCACGCATCAACTTATTGATCACGTCACCATGCCTTTATACCTCTGGCTGTGTATATTGGGTCCTCTCAATGAGAAGTATACATAAGACTCAATACTTAGCTCATGAGGTTTTATTATCTTTATTAGTAGCTCTTACATTTCAGTTAGACTCTATTTGATTTACCATATTTATGATTCCATAAACATTTATTATTATTATGTTTTAAATTTGGTCATTGCATCCAGCTAGCTTAACATTTAGTATATCATGTTCAAAATATTAGTTATGAATTATTTCAGCTTTACTCTCTCCTACATGCTCAATACCTTTAAAGTACTGACGCATACGTGCCCCACATCTTCTCGTGATATAGGTTATCGGTTCTCATCATCCAAATCACACTTGGATTCCTGATCTCAAGTTTAGCAAAACGAGTGGCGAGTCCTCATTCTCCGAGGACAATATTCAAGAGTTTATTTGCACTTTTCTTAGTCATGTACTTTCAGTTATGCTTAACTTAGCTAGGGTATGTCCAAACATTTCTAGTTAGTTTGAGTCAATTTTCAAACATAGTTCCTTCCAGCTTAGTATTTAGTTAATAATTTCTTTGTATTAAACTCAATAATTTGCAAATATCTCGATTATAGTTTCTGTTATTCCCATCTTGTAATTTTAATTATGATTTAGCTTATGCATCACTTTATTATCCTTAGTATGTTCATGTTCATGCCATCAGGGTTAGCTTGGGATCTCTTGTGGTCCTACATCCCATGTCCACGTCTCAGTGGTAGCTCGAAGTGTGACTTGAATTCCTATAGAATTATGTATAGATCATGATAGAAATGTTCCTAACATGCTTTATAATGTTGATGACTACATCGAATGTTGGTGGATTATTGATATTGATTGATTATTGGCTTAGTATTGTGTACATTAATATTTATAGGAACTTCTGTAATATGAATTTGTTGAAAAGTCTAAGGAATTGTAATGATGTCTACAGCAAGGTACTAAGTGACCTAATTCTTTTATTTTCTATAGAATTGATATTTAATTGTATTGATTGGTATAGTCCATTTATGGTGACGTTATTTACTTTTTAAATATGTTGTGATCATGGCCTTTTCGGAATTATTATGTGAAATATAGAATGATCATGATATGGTATATGGGAAGCTATCAAGTGAAAGTGCTCATGTATTTTCTATATGTTTCTATGTGGGTTCTATAATGGTATGATAGATTGTATTTCCTCTCTAGTTGTTGATATATGTTGATGAAGGACTAGGGAGAGCCTTTATTGAATGATAATGTGTCTTGATTGGTAGACTTAGGTCCCTCTTCTTGATACATGAAATCTTATGGATGATGAACTTATGACTTGGTAGGCTTAGGAAGTCTAGTCATGTACCTATATGAATGAATGATTAATGAAATTCTAGGATCAGTATACCTAAATTAGGTGCTTTTCTATGAAATACTTTTATGGAGATATTTCAATATGAATAGAAGGTTATGTATGTGAATCCTTAAATATGAAAAGAATGTTAAATAATGAGAAATTCTTGGATAAAGTATAATGAGTTGATACGAATTAGTACTGGTACCTTCACTAATACACCTAAGGAATTATACTCTATATGAAACAAGACAAAGAACCGCGTGGATATTCTTGAGGTTTTAGCTCTACTTTTAGTATGAGACTAGAGTGCAAAAAGGCCTTGATATCCCCCAAACATGTGTCAACATGGGATGAGTCTTAGTTCTACTTTTGGCATGTAGAACACCTTGCATAGGGTGGAGTCTTTATGACACCTTATTCCATACCTATCTAGTATGATCTATCTCGGTTAATGGTTATTTTCATCATATTGAATGTACACTCTAGTTATTGGATAGGTTCTACAACGTATAGGTAGTTGAATGGGACGCTATCTACATATTTCATGAGTAGGCTTTAAAGATTTTTAGTGAGCTCCCCAGGTTTTGCAAGACCATTATATGAAGTCCTTTATGTGATTGCTTGTCTCTTAAATGGATTTAAATGAATATTGTTGACTTAATGAAATATGTTGAAATGGAAGGTTCATGTCTTGCGTATGTAAGGAGTCCAAATGATGAATTCGGGTTACTTGATGTATATGGACCTATGTATTTTTGAGATGTATAGATTTATCTTACTTTGGGTAGTCATAAGGATTACATAGGCTTGCTTGAACACAGTGTATGAGTGTTCTCTTCTTGCTTTATTTAAGTTAGTCTTAGGATAACCTTCGGTAGGCAGGTTTTAAGGCTTCTATAGATTCTTAATGATTACGGTCTTATATTGTGGATTACTTAAGGATGTCTTATTTGTGAATATTGACTTGAACACGTTCTTATACTTTTTTTATGAGATTTATATCAAAAGAGCATGAAAAACATATCGTGAAGTAAATGTTCATTTTAGCATGATTTTCTTGCATGTTCACAATTCTTAGAACATTCAATGTACTAATTCTATATATTGTTCTATATCTACTAGTATAGGTCGCAAGTGAGGATTATATTAAAATTTGAATTTTAGGAACAGCATTCACTCAAGAATATTTGTAAGCCTCATATGATTCGAGCACAAGGTTCATATTTTAGTTTCCTTTTTCAATTGACAACTGTAAGAGACTATAGTTGTCTTTCAAATGTAAAGGGACTTGTCGCTAAGATATTATTAATGTCTAGTATGGCTTATGAAGAGACTTAGTTATTTCTTATATTCAATAAAGAGTTTGACAATTGTTTTAAAAAGTTTTAGTTCCCAACTACTTTTCATATATATGTGATGGATAATGTCTAAGGTCTTGTATAAGACCTTCAGAGGTCGAGTACGCTGTGTAACTTCTTGGATATACCCTTAACTCATTACAAACATTGTATCAGAGCATAGGTTTATGAGGTAGTCTTTAAAAGTAATAGTCTCTTTAAAGCCACATTTAGCAGAGCCTTTTTCATCGCTGGATAGTCGCGACACATCTATGCGCAAGAGGCTTACGACGATAAATGTTTCCCTTTGTTTATTACACTTGTGTTGTGCCATAGAGTTGAGGTTATAAATGTCATTTCCTAATGTCTATTCTTGTTTTTATTGGATATGAATACAAGAGGGACACCCGCAAGGAGAGTTCATGAGGATGTGGTGATTGAAGGAGTTCCTCTCTGAGGTAGTAAAGTTCCCCAAGTTTATAAACTCTCAAAGGAAAACATGTTTATCAAGTTGAACAACTCCCTATAGTTGAACAAGAGAATGAGGTTCCACTGGTTTTCCCAGACATGCCTAATAAGGATTTTGGAGGAACTCTTATTACCCTAGCCTAAGCCACGATGTCTCAAGCAAATAGAGAGATTGGGCCTAGAATGAAAGCTCTTTAGAATATATGACCTCTAGGTTGAGGAACTTTGTGAGGATGAATCTTCCTATATTTTCTTGTTCTAAGGTGGGGGAGGATCCATAAGAATTTTAGGATAAGGTTTATAAGATAATCCATGATATCGGAGTAACTTCTACGAAAAAGAAAGAGTTGGTTTCATACCAATTGAAAGAGGTTTCTCATGTGTAGTCCACACAATGAAAATATAATAGGTCAGTTGAATTGGGTCTTATAGAATGTGAAGGTTATAAGGAAGAAATCTTAGAGAGATACTTTCCCTGTGAGAAGAGGGAGGTTAAGGTTAAGGAGTTCATAAACCATAGGCAAGGTAACCAAAGTGTTGAGGAATATTCTTTGAATTTTATCCTATTCTCTAATTAGGATCCATCCCTTGTTTCGAATATAAGGATAAGATGAATAGAATTTTTATTGTTTTTTTCGATCTTGCAAAGAAGAGTGTGGTACGTCTATGCTCTATGGTGACATGACTCTTTCTAGGCTTATGGTATATTATCAATCATGTGAAGAGTTTAAGCTGTGAGGAGAGGTACAAATGCTACGAGGGGAAGAACCGATGAGCAATTTCAACCTTATTTAAAGAAGAGGACTCCAAATCAAGATATTACTAGTGCTCCTGAAGCCAACTATGAGAGAGGTGGTAGTTCTCAAGGTGTTAAGTCTTCTTGTTCCACTTGTGGGAAGAAACATTATGGGAAGTGATTAGGCGACACTAGTGGGTGCTTTAGCTGTAGAAAGGATGATCACAAGGTGAGAGATTTTCCTACTATTGCGGCTGTAGGAAATGAGCCCAAGTTAGCTCCTCCTAATAGCAGGGATGTTGGTACACTAAAGAAGAACTGCTTCTATCACCTCCAAGCTAACAAGAGAGCAAATTTGGATGATGGTACCGGTAAGTGAGAGTGTTATTTTTGAGCTGTGCTAGTTGCCTTCTAAAATAGGGTTGTATGGTGAATAGTTGGATTCTGTATTTTTGTCTCTTCTCTTCTATTGTACTCAAACTTGAGAGTTAGAACTTTATAGTAACATGTTTCATGTTTTTAGGAGTCTAAGTAAAAATTAATTTCATTGATCTACTTTTATGGTGCATATTTTCATGAGTTTATGTGTATATGATAAAATTAGCTTATATGATTTTCTCTCTCATATTGTCATGTCTCTATAGTGAATCGCCTAAAATGTTGCATTAGTGAACTTGTAAGCATGCTTGATAGTGAAGTTCTTGTAGATGTTTCATAATTGTGTTTTATAAGAAAATTGTCATAAAGTGCTTAGAAATGATGTAGATGAGCATGATGATATGTGAAGAAGGAAGTTCTTCCTATATGTGAAGTGAAAAATGTGGAGTCTTATCGCATGATAACTATAGATGTTGTTCCTACTTTCTTGTTGTGTTTTGAGTCACTTGATTTTGTGGAATTGATTTTCCTTATGACGATGTGTTGTGTATTATATTGTATGGTAATAAGCTTCTAGTCTTCAGTCTTAATTCTTGAAAGGGTTGAATGTGTTTTAGAGTCATTCAAGCACGAATGTTGTCCAAGTGGAGGAGATTGTTACAACCCATTAAAATAAACTACGTGTAGTTAGAGCCTATCATTTTTTATGAGTTAACAAAGTGTTAAAGTTATGAATATTATCATTATATCAGTTTTAAGTGTTTGGAATTCAGACATGTCATAACGTTTGAGTCGTCCGGAAGTTAGCATGTGTGTGTGCTATTGAGTTCTAATGACCCTTTGCATGTTTTATGTGTTTTTTTGTGTCCAAATTGATAAGGAAGAGCTCCAATACCTAGGCGAAAATTTCTAGGAATGAAACATACAGGAACGAATCCCCAAGGAACACCCAAAGGATCCTTGTGGAGGACCCAAACATTAGAAAGAAAGCTGCCAAAATTATCCCAAACATCCCCCCATCAGCGCCCCTTTGATCAACCAATGCCCCGACGTTTGGTGACATACTTCCACGCATATTTGTGAAAGTTTAGCCCCCATTTATGGAGGCTCTGACAAAAACAACTGACCAACAGGATAGTACGTTGATTGGTCGATGCCTAGTGGGTTGCATCCGTCGATTAACATCTACAACTTTCTTCAGGTGTCTCGACCAAGGCAAGGGCAGGTTGGAAAATTCATCTACTATTCTATTAAGTCCTAGATAATTAATTGGGCTTATTTACGGTATTTTAAGTTTTTTAACACTCTAAAACCTAGAGTGAGACTTTATTATTCAAAACAAAACCCCAAGATCAAAAAAGTTTCTCCAAAACCTCCATGGGAGCTTGAAGTCAAATTAAAGCTAGAAAATGTTCTTCATTTTTTTCACCAACAATTTCGTTAGATTTCTTCAACAAAGGTATACTTATCTCAACCTTAATGCTTCTATTTTCAAGGGGCCAATTTCGAAGGCTTTTCAAAGATATTCAAGAACCTTGAAATCATATTTTTGAATACTAAGCACGGGTTCTTGCACAAAAAGGTTAAAATAAATGTTTTATGAAGTAATTGATGTTAATTGGTGATTTCAAGATCAAAACATCCATGAACCCATGTATTCCTTGAATTCCTAATTTTGTCTCTAATTTGGGTAAATTGATCATGACTTGATCTTATTGAATTCATGTGTAGATTGTATTGGGCTATTGAAATATGTAAAAATCATGATATAATTGTTCCTAACATTCTTTATAATATTGATGTCGATATTGAGTGTTGGTGGATCGTTGATATGGATTGATTGTTCGCTTAGTAATGCATACATAGGTATTGTTAAAAACTTTTGTAATGGGAATTGGTTGAAAAGGCTAAGTAATTATGATGATGGCTATTGGAAGGTGGTGAGCCGACCTAATTCCTTTATTTTGTATAGAATTGATATTGATTATTGATTGGTATGGTCCACTTATGGGGTGGTGTTTAATTGTTATATATGTTATGAACATGCTGTTCTCGACATTATTATGTTAAATACGGTATGATGATTATATGGTATAAGTGAGGGTATAAAGTGAAGGTTTTCATGTATTGTCTATATTCTTCTATGTTGGTGTTATAATGGTATATTTAATGTATTTCCTCTCTAGTTATTTATATATGATGATGAAGGACTAGGGAGCGTCTTTATAGAATAATGTCGTGAGTTAATATGTAGACTTTGGTCCCTTTTCTTGGAACATGAATGCTTCCGGATAATGAACTTTTGACTTGGTATGCTTAGGAGCCCTAGACATGTCTATGAATAAATAAAAAATGAAGGTGTAGGATCGGTATACATAAAGTATGTGCCTTTCTATGAAAGATATTTATGTAGAACTTTGAATAAAAAATAATGTTATGCATGTGAAACCTTGAGTATGAAAAGAAGGTTAAAGAAGGAGTTATCCTTAGATAAAATTTATGAGTTGGTACGACTTAGTAATTCTACCTTCTCTAATACACCCAAGGAATGATTCTCTATGAGAAACAAGACAAAGCACCGACTGGATATGCTTGTGGTTGTAGCTTTACTTGTAATATGATACCAGAGTACAAAAAGTCCTTAATATCTCTGAACTATTTGCAAATATGAGATGAGTCTTAGTTCTACCTTTCGCATGTAGAACACCTTCCACAGTGTGGGTCTTCATCACACCGGATTCCATACCCAGATAGTGTGGTCTATGTTTGTTAATAAGTACTTTCAACATATGGGATGTTCACTCTAGTTAATGGATAGGTTCTAGAACGTATGGGTAGTTGAATGTAACACTATCTCCACATTGAAGGAGTACGATTTGAAGATGCTAGGTAAGTTCCCTAGGTCGTCCAAGAATATTATGTAAAATCTTGTATATCATTGCTTTTCTCTTCAATGGCTTTAAATGGATATTGTTGACTTAATGAAATATAATTAAATGGAAGGTTCATATCTTGCTTACATGGAGAGACTAAATGATGAAAAGGGTAAGGGGGTTGAAATGCTTATATGGATTCTAAACTATTATGGTCTTATATTGTGGATTACATTAGGATCTCTTATATGTGAGTATTGACTTTAAGACGCTCTTATATACTTGGTTTATGAGATTTATATCAAAAGAGTGAAATCATATCTTAATGTAAATGTCTCTTTCACATGGTTTACTTGCATTTTAACCATACTTATGGTATTCAATGTGCTAAGTCCATATGTGGTTTTATAGAATATGTTGTTCTATCTCTACAAGTGCAAATAGCAAGTGAGGATTCTATTAGAAGGTTAGGCTTGGGAATATCATTTTCTCAAGAGCTTGATATATCCTTATGTGATTCAAGGACATGGTTTATGTTTTAGTTTTCTTTTTCAAAAGACAATTGTAAGAGGCTAATGTTTTCTTTTAAATGTAAAGGGTTGTGTCCTTGAGATATTATATGGGTATAAGATGGCTAATGAAGAGACTGAGTGCTTTCTTATATTCAATAAAGAGTTTGACTATTGTTGTTAAAGGTTTTAAGTCCTCACTAGTTTTCATATAAATGTGATGTATGATGTCTAAGGACTCGTATACAACCTCCTGAGGTATATTACGTTGTGCAACTTCTAGGGTATACTCTTGGGTCACCACAAACTCGTCTCTCGAAAAAGATTTCTCTCTCTAGATTCCAGTGAAGAGAAAGGTTAACATCAAACTAGATATCAAAGAATCACTCTTTCTTCCTCAACCTCTTGTGGAATTCAACCTAAGGTATGGATGTTATTCATCTTTGTGAATCTATTACCTAAATAGTCCCTTCAAATTGAATTTCGAAGATTCTGAGTTCCCAAAACCTAAGGTTTTTCCATCTTCAACATGGGTCTCCTTCTAAAATGATTTCAATTTGTTTAATCTCTATTTCAATTATTAAGTGTTGATGTGTTTTGAAGAAAATCTCTCTTGGCCCCACGAAATCCCTTACTTTCTAAAGTATGAACTAGAGTATGGCTTGATTGGCAATGGAACCCTGACAAATTATTATGTTTACATTAATTATATTGTTGAATCATTATATCTCTTTATTGTTGAAATGACTTTCTCACCTAATGATTCAATGAACTATTATGATGATATGTTGTTGCGTGTCTAGTGCATTCTTTGTTGAACATGAACTGAAGTAACGACTTAATGTAATTTTTAAATGGAATTATGCTTAGCACCGGATGGATATGAATATGAGAAAAAGCTCTTACGTGAGAAAGTCCAACTTCCCAAAGTAAGAATTTCATGAGATTGAAAATTTTTACATTAGAAAGTTAATGTTTCTAATCGAAATTTGTTTATTCCATAACTATGTGCCCACATAAGTGTTAGCTAGTGGATCCTCCTTAATGAAAATATTTTATTTCTACCATATTCAAGTAGGACATCTCTTTTCGGTGGGGAATGAAGACACCAGATTACATGTAGCTAAAATTGCTTATGTTTCTTACGGTTATTTCCCTATATGGTAAGAATATGAACTTTGTTAAGAATATGAATTTTAGCTATGACTTCTTAAGAAGTACTACTTAGTGTGGATGAGGGTATTGGACTACATCTATGCATTGCACAAGTGGGCTCTATGAGGGGTTGTGGTGACGTTCTCTTATGTCATGAAGTTTATTAATTATGTATGCAATATATGTTTGTTTGATATGATTGACTTTACTTGTTTCATGTTATAAACATTAATCACCCCTTACGTATGTATGTTGGTGATGGATGAGGTAAAAGTAAGATACGCATGATGTTAGTGACTTAAATGTGATACTTAGAATTTGGCGAGGTTATGGTGTCATGACACGGATTCTGGAATCCGGATTGCAACTGGCGTCGTTGACCTCTCAGAGGTCGCAGAGAAGCCTCATCTTGCATTCATCACATTCATCTAGTTAAATTTGCAAAAAATTCTAAACTTTTTATATGTATGAAGTATTCATAGACTTCATATAATTGTTAACTCGATACATTATATAGTTAGCTTAACATAAGAGAACAAACATCTAACATAAAGAATCAATTTGAAACTAATGATGCATATATCATAAATAGTTTTCCAAACATGGACTTATCACAAAGCTTCGAAATGAAGGTGCGAAAGAAAATTGCTAGAGAAAACATCCACTAGCTCTGTCTAAAACTAAGGATAGACTAAATATGTATCATCCTCGAAATCATGAGGACCTATAAAATGGTTTGGAAAAATACAAAAGTCCAACCCGCTGCAAGTGTCTTCAATCTGTCCTCTGACCTGCACCCATAAAAATAGTAAATAGTAAGGATCGGGTACACAACTTGTACTAAGTATGGGTGTATACACACATATACATAAATATATGCATGATCAATGAAAGCTCTTCCAAAGCAACATGCCATTTCTGGAAAGTCTAGTCATTAGACTATGCTAATTCGTTAGTTGTGAATTGTGGTATGGATATAATGTATTTTAATGCATTCAAAGAACACAAATAATTTTATATATGATTACAAAATATTAGTATCATCAATATAATTTTAGAATAACTCGGGGCGAAGATTAGAGATATTTGATCCACTTAGGCCGAGAGCTACTCTTTGTACATTTAGAATATTTTTCAGTCTTTTTATTCTTGTTGTTGTGTAGTTCAATAATTCTTTTGGTCCTAGGTTTTACATACAAGTGCAATGATTCATTGTAGTCCCATACCCACAATAAATCGATGTAAGTAATACAAGGACTAAGAAAATGATTTCCCTACCATATAGAGAGTCATTCTTTGCACTATATATTCATTACCTTTCATAAGCAATTCTTTATTGATCATGCCATTGATTTTATTACTTTCATGTTTAATATATATTACATTTCATATACACGAGACTGTGGAATCATTGATGTATCATAAGACATCTCAAGTGAGGGCCAAACATATGGGATATCAATCTGAGGGCCTTCATTAGCAAACACAGAGTCTTCTTCATTCGTTCATTCGTACTTCACATTATTTATTTCATTCATTCGTAGGTCGATGTAAAAACCAGGTATACCTAGGATGAAGTTTAAGATTCTCATTGGGATCATGAAGTGCAATGACCAAGAATTACCTAATGTCATCACTTGAATCTGATTTACCTCCTGATTGTCTTGCACAAAAACCTCTGGAATCATTTATTTCATTATCCTCAGACTTTGAGGAACTCCAACCTTAACCGTCATAGATCATGTGAGCATCATGAAAATCCAGTGTCTATCCCACACCGAAAAAGGTGGAATCACCGGCCAAAGTGACCCAAAACATGCTAGCGTACATGGGAATTAAGCCCTGCCAGATCCCCATATTGGCAGTATAGGTTCGAAGACTAGGAGATATAAGGAGATCCATACCCTCCATGTCATACAGTTTCATCTCATGAGAGTTACGTGAACCTCCGCCCTTCCCGAAAGAAGGCATCACCGCTCATAGCTAGCCTATCGGTGCTCAGTATAAAGTTCCATTTAATTCAACTCATACGTCATGGAAGTTGGCTTATAGTATGAGGAAATCATAGCTCAATGGATGATTAATCATCTCATCATTAGTATTAAGTATACATCAGTCTCAATACTTTTATTAGAGTGTACATAGAGACTGGTCTCTTCATTAGCTATACACTCTCATAAGTGAGTATGTTTTGGTAACATTTACCTATGTTCATTTCATGTTGCTCTGATATTTCACACAAGTGTCTTATCATATTGTCACCAAATTCATTATCATTAGCACATTTTATTTTGATAATTACTCATCTCTTTTACGTGATAGCACATTTTCTTTTGATAATTACTCATCTCTTTTACGTGATTGTTCATTAATTCTTTATCTTCTAGTTGTGACTCAAGCATTATGGAGGCTTGCTTCTAGGTTGAGATTTACTTAATCTATTGATTAAGGTCATCCTTAGTTTACATTGATGAAATGTGAATATTCCTTACATATAATCCTTTGTTGTTAATGACACCTATTCACACCTTCTAACACCTTCATACGTGAGTATTCTTTTAACATAGTAGCTTAAGTGTAAGTGAGACATGTCTAACTTACTTTAACATCCCATTCTGGTCAATTAATTACTTTAGACCCCATTAATTATGTTATAACTCACGTTACATACGTACTTTAGTGTAGTAGATTTATATCATCATTTATGGACAATGATCCCTTCATTCAATGAGTTTCATGAATTCATTTGTCATTCTTTTAGAGCATGTTGGGAGTTGTCCCAACGAGTGGCATTCCCCCTATTATGGGTTCATTCAATTAGTTTAGAAATGCTTATATTATCATTTGACACTCTAACTACACAAGATTGGCATATCATAAGTATTGGCCTCAACTTTTGAATATTAAACTACATAACTATTTTTGTTGGGATGTTCCAATTCTACGTATGTTCATATTTCAATTTTATATATATGAACCATTAGCCAATCTTTTAATTGTTTAACATAATATTATAGTTCTTTGCATACATCACTTTTATCCTATGTATTGTTAGTCATTTTATTGGCATATGATTAGTATTGGCATAAACCATTAAGCATTGATTTTATAACCATATCTGTTGGCATAAGCTAATTTTCATTTGAAACATGCTTAATTTTTTATACATTATACATCATTATAGCCAATTCCCATTTAAATTTTGAACAATGTTTTGGTTAGCCATTCAATTGACATAAGGAAAACATTCACTCAAATTATGTTTTCACGGAGATTCTTTTTAGCTAACCTTATAACATAACTTTAGGCATAATGTTTTTTAAAAATCTTGGACAGCATCATATTAGAATTTGATGAAAATATAATCTTTATAACGTCATATTAAAATTAACTACCCACAACAGACCGTAACATCTTCGTACATCACATTTTTGGACATATCATTAACATAGTATCATTCTTTTCATTCACATAATAACACTTAGCATCAAACGAGTCTAATTAATGGATTCATTAAACCATTATTTAATCAAATAAATATTAGGATCAGCCAGTAACACATATCAACAACATGATTTCTAACCTATTCAACATTGAAATTGTAACAAGGATACTAGGGAAAAGAGTTCGACAACAATGACGCGAAACAACCCTAGTTTTCAAGATCATTGAATCATGTGAAAGAAAGATCCCTTGGAGAAATAAGTATAGGAGAGAAACCCATACCTTAAGTAGAACTTAATCTACGAAGACCACCTTGAATAAACCTTTATTAAACATTGAAAATCGTCTAAGAATTTTTCTATTTTTTTTCTTACGTTTTGTTCACTATTTTTCTCACGATTGTGTTCTTGTTTTAGTCATGTATTTGTTTAAGTTTGAACGTGGTTTTTAGGTTTAGGAACTGACATTGACTTATTGAAATTTGGGTTTAAGTTTATTAAATGAATAAATTAATTAATTAATAAAAAACTCCAACGAGTTTGACTAAACATAGGAGAATGTTGACTTGACCTAAAATCTGTAATTATGGTGCTGACTATTGTTTAGGTTAACATTTTGATATTATATTAATTAATTAAATACTTAATTAAATTAATTTAGGGACCTAGGGTAAGAAATAATGAACCCCCAAGTCATTGGAACCATAATCAACCCTTTAGGACCATCCTAGGTTAAGTACTAGGATGTTTCTTGCATTATACTAGGTTAGCATGAGAATTTCGATTTGACCCCTTTAAGTTAATTAATTAAATGAAAATTTTAATTAATTAAGTTACCTAAGGGTAATTAATAAATTACCCTTAAGTCGTTATAGCCATAACTAATCATTTGGACCATCGTAGGTTAAAAACTAGGTTGTCTTTTTCTTGACTAAACCGAAATCTTGAAACTTCTTTGTGATTTAGGTTTTGACCCTTAAAATTTGTTAATTAATTTGATAAATTAATTAATTAATTATCCTAGTGTACTTAATAAAGTATACCTAAGTTGTTAGGATCTTAACTAACTCTTTGAAACATCATAGGTTAGGTACTAGATTGTCCCTTTTTTGTCTTAACCAAAATCTCAAAATTTCCTTTGTAGTTTTAGTTTTATCCCTTTTATGTTGATTAATTAATTTGATAAATAAATTAATTTGGTAACATAGGAGAATTAATAAAGTAACTCTAAGTTTTTAGGACAGTAACTGACCTTTTTGATCATCCTAGGTTAGGTACTAGGTTGTCTCTTTAACTAGTACTAGGTTAGTGTCAACCCGGTTCTAGTATTTGGTTGTCGGGTGCACTAATGCATCCAATTCGTTTACCCTAGGTTATTTAGCTATTTGGGGAATTAGATTAGTCTAAAATTTATTAGGAATTTAGGCCCCACATGGAGTGGTCACTTATGCACGTTTTTTACCCTTAACTACCCTAACTAAATTCGTTTAGTGTGGTCCCCTCCTTTGGTACTTCTTCACATGTCTTACAACTGTGATTGCACATGGGTTGGTTGTACTTTCCTAACTAACTATCATTTATAGTTCCTTTGGGAATGTTTACTTATTGTCCCAAAAATCCTCGCTATATCCTTGGGCACTACTTACTCTAGATGATCATTTTATTTGATCACGTGACACGGTATCAAGGCTTGTCACACCTTTTTGTGAGTTAAAGGAATAAGCATTTTAGTTTAGGGTCTTTTCTTCAGGTACATTTGTAAACAAGCTTTGACTATATTTTGCTTATTTAGGTATATATTTGTCTAACACCCCTTAGCCATTTCTCTATACTATGCCTAGTATTTCTCAATATTGGGCATTAGAATGCCTATGTATCCGCAATACATATCCTAACGGACTTACAGGCTCTGCAGTAGACATATGATATTCCGAAATGTTATATATGGTGTCTTACCTTTGCATTGAACTAGTATAATTATGGATGCTTATATGTTGGTTTGACTTATGTTCTTCATATATGTACAGAATGATTTATAAACGTGATAAATGCATGCTTTCAACTAAACATCTCTATTATGGATGTCGTAAGTAATTTTTGCATCATTTTCATAGTTAGTACATTATTTGTGCTGACACATATTTTCTACATTCTATAAGTGTAGGTTCTGGTCATTGAGAAGCATTACTTTTTCCAATTGAAGGTTGGGTTGTCTACTCCTTAGGCTTAGTGAGTTTTCCAATTTCAAAACAAAGTATCATCTTTTCCAGTTTCAATTGTATTTTCTATTTTGAGACTTTATTGATGTAAATGGCTTTTGACCCTATTTGTACTTACTATTGTATAAGACGGTGAATGAGACAAGTCTTGATTCTTATGTTCATTTATGAAAAGATATTCACTTGGATTTTAAAAGTTTTAAATTTTTTGCATTATTCTATGTCTTGATTTTATGATTATGTTAAAGGCTTGTATGATACCCTTTTGTGGTCAAGTATACGATGTTACTTCTAGGGTTTAACCCCTGGTCGTGACAAAGCTGCAATATACAATAGTACATGGAATAGTGAACTCTCCAAGTTCATCATTTTCTTTCTTTCGCTTTCTTTACCAGCTTTTGTGGGAATGAAGGTGGAAATCTTAACATATGGATATTATTTTTCATCACCCTTACATCATTAACATTAACATCTCTTAGTTCCTCAACTACATTTACTTGATCCTCACCATTCTCTTTTGATCTTTCCACTCCAGTCTCCATCAAAGGGTCTATAGTATACTTTTCACCCTTATTAGTAACTGTCAGTAATGTTTGTCATTCTTTGGATTTTTGATAATGTTTCTTGGAAGTTTCCCTTTATGATAGAGGTTTACACTTTTGGAAAACTGACTAAGTTGCTGCCTAATTTGCTTAATTAATAATGTATCTGACTCTACTATCTGGACAATGTTCAAAACTCATTATGCATCTCGTCCACATTGTCATCAGCAAAATCAAATCTATTAATCATCTTATTATTCATATCTTCAAACCAATTAATACTTGATTCAACATTTTGTTTCCCAGGTGGAACATAGGGTCCACTCTTTTTATTCCTATTACCATTTTAATTCCGATTGAAGTTATTATCACGATTGTAGTTCCCGTCACGGACATAGTTCCCTTCAACATTGTAGTTTCTATCACAAACATAGTGTCATTCACGATTGTAGTTCTTATTGTGTCACGACCCAAACCGGGTTGCGACTGGCACCCACACTTACCCTCCTATGTGAGCGAACCAACCAATCTAAACCTTAACATTTCAATATAATATAAACAGAAAGTAATGCGGAAGACTTAAACTCATAAATAATCAACTTCTATAACTCAAAAACATATCATTATCCCCAGAATCTCGAAGTCATCATCACAAGAACATCTACCTTTAAATTACTAACTAAGAGTGTCTAAAAAGCTAAAAATACATAAGAAGCTAGTCCATGCCGGAAGTTCAAGGCATCAAGACATGAAGAAGAAGATCCAGTCCAAGCTAGAAGCGTTAGCTCACCTTGAAGATCCGGTGTGGCGAAGACTGGCTTGAGTTACTGTTGAGTCGAAGATGACGGCACGTTTGCTGCACTCCACAAATAACAAGAAGAAAAACATAAAAGTAGGGGTCAGTACAAAACACGGGTACTGAGTAGATATCATCGGCCAACTCAAAATAGGGAACAGTATATATCAATATTATCGTAAATCAACTATAAAACTCAACATGTAGCAACAACAAGTATTATAATCATCAATAAGTACCATCAAGTTCATCCATGAGGGCTCAAGCCTCAACACCATACTCATTTGGGAATTACGTATATTAAGTTGAGTATATTATCATCTTTCAAGATTCATTATCTTTCCTCCTCTTGTGTCGGTACGTGACACTCCGATCCCCTACTACTATGTGTCGGTACGTGACACTCCGATCCCCTAATTCTATGTGTCGGAATGTGACACTCCGATCCCCTACATGTGTCGGAACGTGACACTCCGATCCCCTACATGTGTTGGTACGTGACACTCCGATCCCCTACTACTATGTGTCGGTACGTGAAACTCCGATCCCCTAATTCTATATGTCGGAACATGACACTCCGATCCCCTAATTCTATGTGTCGGAACGTGACACTCCGATCCCCTACATGTGTCGGTACGTGACACTCCGATCCCCTACATGTGTCGGAACGTGACACTCCGATCCCCTACATGTGTCGGTACGTGACACTCCGATCCTCTAATTCTATGTGTCGGAACGTGACACTCCGATCCACTAATACTATGTGTCGTAACGTGACACTCCGATCCACTAATACTATGTGTCGGAACGTGACACTCCGATCCACTAATATCATTCTGTAAATCATCAAGCCTTTTCTATAGCAAGGCATCATCAATCCCATTACTTTAATTCATCAAGCCTTCTTCTATATCAAGGCATCATCATTAATAATGTATATTAAAGTTTCTTTTCATGATTTGGGATTCAATATTTTTCATCATTCTTATCTTATCACAATAACATAATCATATTCATGCAAACATACCATTAAGCATATAGTAGAGTTTACAATACTACCAATACATAACATTCACTATTAAGAGTTTACTACGCATAGTATGAAAACCATAACCTACCTCCACCGAAGAGTTGAATCAAGCAAAAATTTTCCCAAAGCTTTGTTTCTCCCTTCTCGTTCGATTCTCTCCCTCTCTCTTGTTCTTTCTATTTTCTTTATTCAAACCCTCTTTCTTTTACCCTAATTAGTATATAATTAAAAATAAAAGATGGCAATAATACCCCACTAATTAACTTAGGGTTACCTCTTTTAACCCCCAAGAATTTGAGTTATTAATATAAACCCACGAACTTTATAATTAAGGCAAGAACAGTCAAAAAAGTCCCTTAAAACTTAACCAGAAATCAGACCTTGCCTGGGATTTGCGCAACTTGTGACGGGCCGTCGTGCCTGCGACGGTCCGTCCTGCAGGTCGTCGCAAAGTTGAGAGAATGGATTTTCACTGAAGTCTCCGTGACGGTCCGTCACGCCTGTGACGGTCCGTCCTGCCATTCCGTCACGAAGTTTAGAGAGTCGATTTTCAGTATCCAATTTCAAATTTTCTAAGTGTTTTGAAACGAGACCCTGCGACGGTCCGTCGTGCCCTTGACGGTCCGTTGTGGGGTCCGTCGCTTCTGCCAGTTTTTCCAGAATTGAAGTCTGTTGCTCAAAACGACTAAACAGGTCGTTCCAATAGATACCAATTTACCCATCGTTGGTCCCTGAACGATCACAAGAAGGAAAACAAGGGCGAAAAGGAGTACCTGAATCTGTAAACAGATGTGGGTATTTTTCTCGCATATCCGCCTCCTTCTCCCAAGTGGCTTCTTCAACGGGTCGATTCTTCCATTGCACCTTGATGGATGCAATCTCTCTTGACCTCAACTTGCGAACTTCTCTATCTAAAATAGCAACAGGCTCCTCCTCATAAGACAAGTTCTCATCAAGCAAAATTTAATCCCAACGGATAATGTAGTTCCCATCCCCATGGTATCTTTTCAACATCGACACATGGAATACAGGGTGTACTCCGGACAGCCCTGGAGGCAAGGCTAACTCATAAGCCACCTCCCCTACTCGCTTAAGTACTTCAAATGGTCCGATGTACCTTGGACTAAGTTTACCCCTTTTACCAAACCGTATCACCCCTTTCATGGGTGAAACATTCAACAAGACTTGTTCACCCTCCATGAACTCTAAGTCTCTAACCTTTCGATCTGCATATTCTTTTTGTCTACTTTGCGCCGCTAGAAGCTTTTCTTGAATAGACTTCACTTTTTCCATCGAATCCCTCAAGAGATCAGTACCCCAAGGTCTAACCTCGAACGCATCAAACCAACCGATGGGAGACCTACATCTCCTACCATACAATGCTTCAAATAGAGCCATATCAATGCTTGAGTGATAGCTATTATTGTATGAAAACTCCGCTAAGGGTAGGAAGCTATCCCAATGACCACCAAACTCTATCACACATGCACGAAGCATATCCTCCAACACTTGAATCGTTCGCTCAGACTGACCATCGGTCTGAGGATGGAATGCAGTACTAAGGTCCAACCTAGTACCCAATTCCGCATGCAATGTTTTCCAAAACATAGAAGTAAACTGCGTACCTCTATCTGATATGATGGATAGTGGAACCCCATGCAATCGAACGATTTCTGAGATACAGATCTTGGCTAACTTCTCGGCATTGTAAGTCACCTTAACCGGAATGAAATGAGCAGATTTAGTTAACCTATCAACAATCACCCAAATGGAGTCATACTTACCCATTGTCTTCAGAAGACCAACCACGAAGTCCACTGCGATCCTCTCCCATTTCCATTCCAGAATGGGCATTCTCTTAAATGTTCCTCCGGGCCTTTGGTGTTCATACTTTACTTGTTGACAGTTTGGGCACTTGGCAATAAAGTCAACAATATCACGCTTCATTCTACTCCACCAAAAGTGTTACTTTAGGTCACGATACATCTTGGTTGCACCCGGATGTATAGAAATCCTTGAACCATGAGCCTCTGTCAGAATAGTGTTGATCAAATCATCGACGCGGGGTACACATACCCTTCCCTTGATTCTCAAAACACCTTCCTCATCGATTTGTGCTTCCTTAGCCTCCCCTCGCAATACTTTATCTTGGATTCACCTTAGTTTCTCATCATCAAACTATTTTCCCTTAATTTTGTCAAGAAAAGAAGATCTTGACTCCACACTAGCCAACAATCCTCCCTTCTCATTTACTTTTAGCCTCATCAAGCCGTTAGCCAGAGTATGAACCTCTCTAGCCAATGGACGTCTAGAAACTTGCAAGTGAGCTAGACTTCCCATGCTTCCCGCTTTTCTACTTAAAGCATCCGCCACAACATTCGCCTTCCCCGGATGATACAAAACAGTGATGTCGTAGTCCTTCAGTAGTTCCATCCATCTCCTCTGTCTCATGTTCAAATCCTTCTGAGTAAAGACATACTGAAGGTTACGGTGATCCGTGTAGACCTCACACTTAACCCCATATAAATAGTGTCTCCATTGTTTTAATGCAAACACTACCGCAGCCAATTCCAAATCGTGGGTCGGATAGTTACGTTCATGCACCTTTAATTGCCTTGAAGCATAAGCAATCACACTCTTCTCTTGCCTTAGTACTGCACCCAAACCAGAATAGGATGCATCACAATAAACAATGAAGTTCTTACCCTCTACTGGCAAGGTAAGGATAGGTGCGGTAGTCAACAAAGTCTTGAGCTTCTGAAAGCTTTCCTCACATTCATCCGACCATAAAAATGGGACATTCTGCTTAGTCAAGTTCGTCAATTGGGAGGCGATAGAAGAGAATCCCTTGACGAATCGGCGGTAGTAGCTAGCTAACCCAACAAAGCTCCTTATTTCTGACACATTAGTAGGTCTTACCCAATTCTTCACTGTCTCAATCTTAGAAGGATCCACCATCACTCCATCCTTAGAAACCAAGTGTCCCAAGAAGGACATTGCATCTAGCCAAAACTCACACTTCGAGAACTTGGCATAAAGCTTTTTCTCCCTTAACATTTCCAATACCATTCTTAAATGCTCTTCATGTTCCTTCTTTCTCTTTGAGTATACCAATATATCATCAATAAATACGATCACGAAGAGGTCCAAATATGGCTTAAAAATCCCGTTCATCAAGCTCATGAACGCAGCAGGGGCATTCAAAAGACCAAAGGACATCACTACAAATTCGTAATGCCCATACCTCGTTCGAAAAGCAGTCTTTGGCACATCCGTTGCCCGTATTTTCAATTGATGATAACCGGATCTCAAGTCAATCTTAGAGAAGACACAAGCACCTTGTAACTAATCGAACAAGTCATCAATGCAGGGAAGAGGATACTTGTTCTTTATGGTTACCTTGTTTAGTTGTCTGTAGTCTATACACATTCGAAAACTCCCATCCTTCTTCTTCACAAACAAAACCGGAGCACCCCAAGGGGATGCACTTGGTCTAATGAAGCCTTTGTTCAATAACTCTTGAAGTTGTGCCTTTAACTCTCTTAACTCCGCGGGAGCCATTCTATAAGGGGGTATAGAAATGGGGCGAGTACCGGGTTCAAGATCAATACAGAAGTCAATATCCCTATCCGGTGGCATACCAGGAAGATCTGCAGGGAACACATCAAGAAACTCACGAACTACTGAAACCGACTCAATCGAAGGTACTTGGGTAGTGTCATCCTTGAGATGTGCCAAGAAAGCTAAACACCCTTTACTAACCATTTTCTTAGCACGAAGAAAGGAGATGATGCGTACCGGATTGGAAGTGTAGTCACCCTCCCACACTAACGGGTCTGTCCCAGGCTTGGCTAACGTCACCATTTTAGCATTACAATCCAAGATTGCAAATTGCGGAGAAAGCCAAGTCATACCCAGAATCACATCAAAATTATCCATTTCTAAGATAACCAAATCTACATAAGTGTTGCTCCCCACAAAGTTTACCAAACAAGACCTATATACCTTTTCAACTACCACAGACTCACCCACCGGAGTAGAGACACGAATAGGCATATCAAGTAATTCACAATGTAAATTTAGACCATTAGCAAATGAGGAAGATACATAAGCAAATGTTGATCCAGGATCAAACAATACAGAAGCCATGCAATCACAAACCAAAAGATTACCTGTGATGACAGCATCAGATGCCTCCGCTTCAGACCGCCCAGGGAAAGCGTAACAATGGGCCCTATCGTTCGTCTTTCCGTTGCCCCTACCATGTTGTGACGTAGTGGCCCCAGTTTGCCCATTACCTCTGCCGTTTTGGTGACCACCATTACCTCGACCACCACGTCCTCCAGAATAACGGCCTCTACCATGACCACCTCTACCTCTAGCTATTGGGGGTCTATAACTTTGTCTGGGACAATTTTTCCTAATATGTCCAATCTCCCCACATCCATAACATTCTCTGGAGTCAATCATAGGCCCCTCGGAGAAGTGTTGACCGGTCTGAGGTGGTCCCCCAACTACAGTCTGTAGTGAAGACAGAATTGGTCGGACTGAGTAACTTCCCGAACCCTGTCCTCTAGTGTAAGAACCATTAAACTCACCTCCCTTTCGAAGCATTTTTTATGTCGATGTTGTGGTGAAGTCGTCTGGCTTCACTCCTTCCACTTCTATCACAAAGTCTACCACTTCTTGGAAGTATTTTGCCGTTGCCGCTACCTGTAAGGCCGAAATCCGCAATTCTGACCTCAACCCCTTCACAAACCGGCGAATCCGCTCTTGAGGACTGAAACAGAGTGGAGTGTCATATCTAGATAGTGCATGGAACTTAGCCTCATAAGCATTAACCGACATCCTACCTTGCTCTAGGCTCAGGAACTCATCCCTTTTCCTATCCCTCAAAGTCCGGGGGATATACTTCTCCATAAACAAGCTAGAGAAAGAGGCCCAAGTCATACGTGGTGCCTCTATTGGTTGACACTCAATATGTGACCGCCACCACATTTTGACGTTCCCTTGAAACTGATAAGTCACAAACTCCACACCAAACCGTTCTACTATACCCATCTTGTGTAGTAGCTCGTGACAGTCAACCAGAAAATCATAAGCATCCTCCGATTCAGCACCCTTGAAGACTGGAGGTTTCAATTTCAAGAACTTACTGAAAAGTTCATGCTGATCACTTGTCATTATAGGCCCAGTAGTCAGACGTGGAAACGTGCCTATTTCCAATGGAACATCCATGCAGGGAGCCATAGTAGCCGCATGTTGTACCTCCGGAGCCTGAGGTGCTAGTGCAGAAAACACTGGGGGTGTCTGGCCTTGATCAGATAACCCGCTAAGATAAGCCAGAACCTGATTGATCATCTCTGGGGTAGGTTGGGTGGCATTTCCTCATTTTTCACTTGTTCAGTCACCCCATCCTCCCCCTCTCTTATCACCTCCTCAGTCGGTGGAGGAGTCACCGCCCTAGTACCAGATGGGCTCGGTGCTCGTCCTCTTCCTCTAGAGGACGTCCTCCCACGACCTCTACCACGGCCCCTTGCCGCTATTCTCCCTCGAGCCACAGCCCCAGTGGCTGGCTCAGTTGTTTCTTGTCTGTCCGGTGTTGGTGTTGGCGTAGTCGTTGCTCTAGTTCAAACCATCTGCGAAAGAGAGTGAAGATTGTCAGATACCAATTCGTATCACCTAGATACCAATTGGACTCAAGTAGTAGCACGAAAGAAAGAATGAAAGAGTGAAATTTTCCTAATGTCTTATAGCCTCTCAAAGAAAAGTAAAGGCGTCCCCCTACCTTTCCTTAAGACTCTACTAGAGCTGTTCTTGTGTGATGAGACCAACGAACCTAATGATCTGATACCAAGTTTGTCACGACCCAAACCGGGTTGCGACTGGCACCCACACTTAGCCTCCTATGTGAGCGAACCAACCAATCTAAGCCTTAACATTTCAATATAATATAAACAGAAAGTAATGCGGAAGACTTAAACTAATAAATAATAAACTTCTATAACTCAAAAACTTATCATTATCCCCAGAATCTGGAAGTCATCATCACAAGAACATCTACCTTTAAATTACTAACTAAGAGTGTCTAAAAAGATAAAAATACATAAGAAGCTAGTCCATGCCGGAAGTTCAAGGCATCAAGACATGAAGGAGAAGATCCAGTCCAAGCTAGAAGCGTTAGCTCACCCTGAAGATCCGGTGTGGCGAAGACTGGCTTGAGTTACTGTTGAGTCGAAGATGACGGCACGTTTGCTGCACTCCACAAATAACAAGAAGAAAAACATAAAAGTAGGGGTCAATACAAAACACGGGTACTGAGTAGATATCATCGGCCAACTCAAAATAGGGAACAGTATATATCAATATTATCGTAAATCAACTATAAAACTCCACATGTAGCAACAACAAGTATTATAATCATCAATAAGTACCATCAAGTTCATCCATGAGGGCTCAAGCCTCAACACCATACTCATTTGGGAATTACGTATATTAAGTTGAGTATATTATCATCTTTCAAGATTCATTATCTTTCCTCCTCTTGTGTCGGTACGTGACACTCTGATCCTCTACTACTATGTGTCGGTACGTGACACTCCGATCCCCTAATTCTATCTGTCGGAACGTGACACTCCGATCCCCCACATGTGTCGGAATGTGACACTCCGATCCCCTACATGTGTCGGTACGTGACACTCCGATCCCCTACTACTATGTGTCGGTACGTGACACTCCGATCCCCTAATTCTATGTGTCGGAACATGACACTCCGATCCCCTAATTCTATGTGTCGGAACGTGACACTCCGATCCCCTACATGTGTCGGTACGTGACACTCCGATCCCCTACATGTGTCGGAACGTGACACTCCGATCCCCTACATGTGTCGGTACGTGACACTCCGATCCCCTACTACTATGTGTCGGTACGTGACACTCCGATCCCCTAATTCTATGTGTCGGAACATGACACTCCGATCCCCTAATTCTATGTGTCGGAACGTGACACTCCGATCCCCTACATGTGTCGGTACGTGACACTCCGATCCCATACATGTGTCGGAACGTGACACTCCGATCCCCTACATGTGTCGGAACGTGACACTCCGATCCCCTACATGTGTCGGTACGTGACACTCCGATCCCCTACATGTGTCGGAACGTGACACTCCGATCCCCTACATGTGTCGGTACGTGACACTCCGATCCCCTAATTCTATGTGTCGGAACGTGAAACTCCGATCCACTAATATCATTCTGTAAATCATCAAGCCTTCTCTATTTCAAGGCATCATCAATCCCATTACTTTAATTCATCAAGCCTTCTTCTATACCAAGGCATCATCATTAATAATGTATATTAAAGTTTCTTTTCAAGATTTGGGATTCAATATTTTTCATCATGCTTATCTTATCACAATCACATAATCATATTCATGCAAACATACCATTAAGAATATAGTAGAATTTACAATACTACCAATACATAACATTCACTATTAAGAGTTTACTACGCATAGCATGAAAACCATAACCTACCTCCACCGAAGAGTTGAATCAAGCAAGAATTTTCCCAAAGCTTTGTTTCTCCCTTCTCGTTCGATTCTCTCCCTCTCTCTTGTTCTTTCTATTTTCTTTATTCAAACCCTCTTTCTTTTATCCTAATTAGTATATAATTAAGAATAAAAGATGGCAATAATACCCCACTAATTAACTTAGGGTTACCTCTTTTAACCCCCAAGAATTTGAGTTATTAATATAAACCCACGAACTTTATAATTAAGGCAAGAACAGTCAAAAACGTCCCTTAAAACTTAACCAGAAATCCGACTCTGCCTGGGATTTGCGCAACTTGTGACGGTCCGTCGTGCCTGCGACAGTCCGTCCTGCAGGTCGTCGCAAAGTTCAGAGAATGGATTTTCACTGAAGTCTCCATGACGGTCCGTCACGCCTGTGACGGTCCGTCCTGCCATTCCGTCACGAAGTTCAGAGAGTCGATTTTCAGTACCCAATTTCAGATTTTCTATGTGTTTTGAAACGAGACCCTGCGACGGTCCGTCGTGCCCTTGACGGTCCGTCGTGCCCTTGACGGTCCGTCGTGGGGTCCGTCGCTTCTGCAAGTTTTTCCAGAATTGAAGTCTGTTGCTCAAAACGACTAAACAAGTCGTTACATATTATTTACACCTTGGTATGAATTGTACGAAGTATGTCCTTTGGTTGTAGTCGGGGAAACCCCCTTTTGATTTTACAACAGGATCACATTCTCCTCATGAATGTACTCCTCAACAAGTGCTGCTCTAATTTGAAAGTTCACAGTGTTCACTTTCTATGCATTTCCGCTAACATGTTTCAACACTAACCTTGCCTCTATTCATAAATTGTGTCATCTCCTCATGAATATCATCATTGGACCGATTTAGTACAACTTGGAGTGCAAATGTGTTTCTTGTAGTATTCACATTTCGAGTGCTCCATGCATTGTTATTCTGAGAGATATTATAATGTTTCTCAATAATATCTTTAAATTTATTCGCTCCATAAGATTCTCCAATAATAGAATCTAGCACATATTTTTCATTATCATCTTACCTTCTATAGAAAAATCCTTAAATGACTCATTTTCTTAGCGGTGGCTAGGCAAACCCCTCATAAACCCAGCGAATCTATCCCAAGAATAACTAACTTGCTCGCCATGTAATTATTTGAATTTATCAATTCTATCCTTAAGGTTTAGCTTCTGTGATAGCAAACAATACTTCTTGATGAATGTGGTGTGCAACTCATTCCAAGTAGTGATTAAGTTATATGGCAACTCAAACAGCCATATAGTAGCATCACTTGTCAACGAATGCGGAAACACTATTAAACCTGTTGAATCCTTGTCTAAATACGTTCGTCCAACACTACTCATACAAAAATTATTAACTTTACTCATATGAGTATGTAGATCATTTGCAGGTAACCCAACAAAGAACTTTTTAGATGTAACCATTTACGTCAAATTGATTATTACTACAAAAAGTATGTCCCGGAGGCCTTGAAGGAGCAACTATAGATGAAGTTGACCCCAAAACATTAAAATCAACCTTGTAATTCTCACACATCGGTTGCTTGCTTATTTTGCATTTTTCAACAATTTCAACTTGCGGGTTTATTTGGACATTTCTATTCACTTCCGTAATTCTTGAAAGTAGCACTCAAAAAAACGTCACCTTGACCCGCTCTAACGGGTCAACGGATTGACTTGACTCTGTGTACTTTGAATACAACAGAAATAAGACATGTAAAAATTAAAAAGAAAAAAACATTAATAGGAAATTATTGACTAAAATCTAATTAAAAAACTAATCTCTAAAAGACTTATTCTTCAGCAGCGGAACAAAAATTTGATACGCTCATATTACTCCTCCCTGCAAAAGTATAAGCGACAGTTTCCAAATAAAGAATCTAACGAAGGTTAGGATAAATCCCACGAGGAATATGATATATCCTTAAGCTATTTAGAATAAATTGTAGTCTTTGTTAGGTTTATTTACGTAACAGGGGGGATTTTTAAATAAAATAACAATTGATTTGTTTGTAGTGACAACTAACAAGTAAAATATATTTGCACTTTAAAATATCAATATGAGATAATTACTAGGGTATAAGTGTTCCCCACAAGTTATTGAGGCAATATTTCTAAAAATAGTAACTCTTTCATAGTGTTAACATGCAAGTTTGTAAGTTAGGTATCTCCTAAGTGATTGATCGTCAAATTAGTTAATTTTATAGGACAACTTGATTGTTCTACATCTTACTAGCGCTTACCCTGAACCCCAATTTAGCCTTTGTAGTAGGAGGGTAATATCACGTCTAAATCTTCATTGTTCAATCGGATTCTCATTAATTACTTGCTATATAGGTCAAGCGGGATTAAGACAAGTTCTAACTTTGTACACAATTTTAAAAAATTCAAAACGAAGGGATTAACAATACATCCATAAAATATATTTCAGAATTATTAAATGTAAGTCATACATTGTAAATTTCCCATGGTTTCCATAAACCTAGTGATGGATTTAGCTACACATGCTTGAGAAATTACAATTCATATTCGTGTTAGTAAAATAAATCATGAAAATACATTTATAATTGACAAAAGTCGGAATCTTAAATTTTAAATCTAAAGCAATTATCATAAACAAGGCTTCAAGAATAAATAGCCGAAAGTGCTTGCAAAATGATTGCTAATGTAAAAAAAAGTATCACAAAAAATTTAAACATTCAAAAATGAAAATTACAACCAATATATATTGAAACTAAATCCTAAACTAAGCAGCAAAAGAAAATTTAGGAAATTCCGGTTCGGGTAAATTCGTTGATGGTTGGCCATATACGGTCTATAAAAGTAACGACGATCCTTGGTTTTCCACCATTTCTAACAATTAGCTAATTTTTTGTTAATGACTATTGAGGGTCATGATTTACAGTCTCTATATTTAAGCGCAGTCCATCATGCATATTCATTGTAAAAGGAAATACATAAAAGGAAATACATAAAAGACGAAGGCTGATGCGATTCTTTAATACAATGAGGACTCGCCAAAGCTTCACTTCTCAATAAACTAAAAACATAGCCACAAGTGTGTGAATTGGTAACGTCAGAGTCTACATTTGATAAGAATGTAGAGCCTATGCGTTAGTAGAATCAATTACTAAATATGATAGCTTGAATAAATAACATAAACATAAGCATTAGTCCTCATAAGAAATAAGGCATAACCAGTTCATAATAAACATTATTATGAAAAAGGAATACTCTATTAGGAAACCTCAATTAACTTTTGCAAACACATAGGTCATGCACCTCTAGTCGAGCTTACATCATAGGCATATCTAGCAACACACCATGAAAATTGACTTCATAATGTAATCACATGAATCATCGCACATTGCCTTACTTTAAGAATATAGGTACTCTCCTTCACAATAACATCATATGACAGAAGTACTCACCTCCATTTCAATATATCATAATAAGAACATGGAAATCACCTTTTTCACTCATATGGAGTACGGAAAATAACCACATATACATCACTATGGAGGTGAACTATTATCTCTTCTAGCCTCATTATTCATTAAGAATTTTAGTCTATATTCATTTTAGGTGAGAAATAATTTCAACCTAGAATCATTTATGTGAGTACACCTTTAACATTCATTCAATCATGCTTAGAAATTCATCTGGGAAAGTATCCCTTCAGCATCATATCATTAACATTCAACAATTTATAGTCTAGGTTTTCTCTTAAAGCACTACATCTCATGATCACTATCTACGCCTTACACTAAATAAACTAAAATCTTACTCATAGTATATTCTTCAATCTAAAGGAATTCAAATAATAAATTATCAATCAAGTAAGGAGATATCAATCCCATAAAGTTTCCCTCTCATGCCATCAATATAACATATCAATTTAACCCTAAAATCATAAGATAATAATGGGTACATGATGTTTCAATATGTGTATTTTTTATATTTTGTGATCACCGCCACTGACCTACAATTTGAGTGTCTACGAATTAAAGTTAGTAAAGTAACCCAACAAGGAGTTGGGGTCATGTCCCTAGGGAGTGGTAGTGAAAGTAGTAGCTACATAGAATTCCATTCTAAATAGTTAGAGCTCAAGACATTTTCGAGTTCAACACAAGATAAATTCAATTTATGACACCAAGGAGCAAAGTATCAAAAAGGGTGTTTTATCACAAGTAGCAAAATCAAAAAAATAAAGGTGAAAAGAAGTATGGGAGAGAGTTATTGGGGTTGAACCGCAATATATATTGATACAAAATAATGGATACTTGCTTTTGATATAAAAATTCACAAGACAATGCTTACTAGGCTAAGCTTTAGCTGAAAGTAAGTTCCCTCCCGGGTAACTCACCCCATATCATGTGCGTTCCGAGTAAGTTCCCTCCCAGGTAACTCACCCCATATCATGTGGGTTCCTCTCGGACACCCACTCGTCTAAACTAACCAGCCTACGCCTTACCAACACCCTCACCAATCGATAGAGAGTGGTTAGATATAACAGTAGGGTTCACCCTTTTAAGATGAACCTCATATTGACCCACTTATTAAGCCATTGGTCTAGTGGTTTAGGTTTCAGTAGCTCCCTCGCAGGCAAGCCCAAAACACAGGGGTTGATTTGTATTTACATATATACAACCATTAAGTTAAACCACAACAACTAGGTGAAATAACCATTAAAATGCATCTAATCCTATAAGAAATCACTACCCAATAGTAATATCAACACATATTTTCTATATAACACCCCTAGAATGGGGGGGGGGGTTAGCCACACTGTTATGACCCTCAAATTGATGTAGGAAAAACTAGAGATTCACAAGAGTTTTATGAGTTAATAAATTTCTACAATAATGAAGAATATCTTCTGAATTTTGTTTCAAGGAATTTGCAATTAAAACGTCAAAGGACGATTAAGATGTCCGGAAACTAGTTTTTTGTGAGCTAGTGTTTCCTTGTATGTTTACCTTGATTTTATGTGTTTTTAGGAGTCTAAAAATAGTGGATGTGATCCTATTATCCTAATAAACATATTTAGGGTCATAATGTTTGGGTACAACTACCCAAGGGCCACCCTAAGGTTCCTGAATGAGGACCCAAACAATTGAACAAGAGTCTTTCGTGCCAGTGTATGAGCAGTAGGTTAGGGAACTAGTCTGCGTCACGGAACTTCTTCTTCTAAGACCAAAAATATAGTCCAGGCTGTGGAGACATAGCGGACCCTACTGTCCCAAATAAAAAATTCAAAAATCATGTGGGAATAGCTCCACAAGGTATGTACGCCGATTGCAACCCGAGATTGCCCTAACTTCTAGGGTGTTCTTTTGGGATGTGAAAATCTTGGTATCAGAGCCAGGTTTGTGAAACTAGTATTAGGAATAAAAAATTCAATCTAGTATAGTCTTGACGATCAGTGTGAGTCGCGACACATCAATGGGCAACAGGGATACGACGATAGAGTTTCCATTATTTTCTACTCTTATATCATGCGGAAGAGTATCCTTCTTAATGTGTTTCCTTGTGTTTCTAGGAAATGAATACTAGAAGGATGGCCGCTACAAGGTTGGAAGAGGACAGGATGAAAAAAGAGGTTTCTCCTCAAGTTGAGCAAGGTCCTAAAGATGGGCAAGGTTATCAAGTGCTTCCCCAAGGAGATCATATTTTTAATGTGGAAGGAAGTAATGAGGTGTCGGTGGTTCATCGGGATTTGAATTATTAAGAGATTATAGAGACTTTGCTTTCTTTCGACCGAGCAGTGACTACTCTTGTGTATCATGCATAGGGCGAATGTGGTGGAAAACACTAAGACATCCAGGTTGAAAGACTTTGTGAGGATTAATCCTCCTATCTTTCATGGATCAAAGGTGGGGACGATCCATAATATTTTCTTGATGGGGTATATAAGGTGTTGAGTTCTATGGGAGTTACATCTAGGTAGAAGGTGGAACTTAACAGAATTTTCATAGGCCGGAGGAATCAGGACCTATTGATTGGGAAGAATTTAAGGAAGCTTTTCTTGGTAAGTACTCCCCCCGTGAGACAAAAAAAGTTAAGGTGGAGGAGTTTATCAATCACAAAAAAAGAAATAAGAGTGTTGAGGAGTACCATTTGAAACTCTCAACATTGTCTAGGTATGCCCCTTATCTTGTGTCTAATACAAGAGATAAAATGAGTCATTTTCTAATAGAAGTAGCTGACTTAGTGAAGGAGGAATGTTGTACTGCTATGCTACATATGATGATATGATCCTAGCTATGCTCATGGTGTATGCACAATCGGCTAAAAAGTCTAAACTTAGAAGGATTGCAGGAAGCTTGAAAAGGAGTGGTGCTAATGATCAAGACCAAACTAGGTTTAACTAGAGGGCTCAAACTCAACAAGAACCTAATGGTGCTAAGGTGAAATTGAACAAGGGAGGTGGTTCTTAAAATGTCAAACCTACTTTCCAAATGTGGCAACAAACATTATGGTGAGGGTCTTTTGGGTACCGGGAGTTACTTTGGTTGTGGTAAATAAGGACACAAGGTGAGAGATTGTCCTATGATTGCTTCTAGAGGAAGAGAGGTCAAGCAAGTTGCTCCTTGTATTACAAAGGATGATGCTCAAACAAAGAGGCGTTTCTATGCACTCTTGTCTAGAGGGGAGAAGTCGTATGAGAGTGATGATGATGTTGGTAAGTTTTCTTTATCTTGTGGTAATATGAGTTCTTTCTATGTGGGGGAATATAGTTAGTAAATAAGATAGAATGGTATAGAAGCATGTTACATGTGCATGGTTTTTTGGAATTTTTTTAAATTGAATTCATTAACTTCTTGTGTTATGTATTTTATGAAGTCATAATTATATTTTAAGATGTATTTATGTAATTTTAATTTTCATATTAGCATGTTCATATCATGAATTTCCTAAATGACGTATTTTTGAAAAAATTGGTAAAAATCAATGTAGAATTAAAATAGTTCACTGTAAAATTTTTTGGGAAATTGACAAATTGATTATTTGGTAAAAAAAATTTTAATATGGTTAAAAGTGATGTATAGTAGTATGATATCATATATAAAATGAGTTTTTGCTATTTGGAATGAAGCATGTGAGTTTTGTAGCATAATGAGTTATACATTTTTTTCTAGTTTTTGTTGCGTTATGATTATCTTTAATAGATGAAATTTATGTTTTATTATTGGTTATATTTTTGTATTTTATGGTTATTAGTTAATCCCTATTCTAGGAAGTTTAGGAGAGCGGCAAGTGATATTCGAGGACAAATGTTGTCCGAGTGGGGGAGATTGTAAGACCCAGAAAATGACTTAGGTAAACTAGAGAATAAAATGTTGGTATTTATGGTCTAAGGTCCTAAATAGGTCTAATATAATGTACTGAGGCAGTGTCTAAAGTGTTAGGTGCATTGGAAGACAAACGTTAAGGGACAACCAAAACGTTCGACGACTAAGTCACCTATGTGCCTTATATGGGGTTCTATGTATTTATATGTGATTTATGAGGTTGTAAGGTCCTTAAATTATCTATTATAGCATATATAGTCAGTTTGTCAATTTTTGTGAAGTTTGGAGGTTAAACGTCCAAGAATGTCCAAGACGTTCGAAAGATGTGCCTTGAAATGACCTTGTGTGTCTTAGCATGTTTCGTCAAGTTTTACTTGTTGTTTTTGGATAAAATTCATATTATAGGTTCTAAAGTCATATATGATCATGTTTGAGTTGGAAACGACTAGGAAAACATCCCCAATGACCAACCAAAGGTCCTTGAGGAAGTACCCATGTTGGTGGCCAGAACTGCCCAATGGTTGTCCACCTAAAGATGGCAATCGATGGTCACTGGCCTGGTCGACGCCCCGTAGGAGGTGGGAATCGTCTGGTAATTGTCCTAGGGATAAAAACTCCTTGTTTCAAGCCACTGAACCGATCGACGGAGGCCAAGACGGCCTGAACATGGACCTACGCCCCGTCGATGGGGCAACCGTCGATAGTTGTCTCCATGCGTGCAGTTTCACTGTAAGTTTAGGGGTGATGTTTTATGTTCACCCCACTTCCAAATAAGAGTATTGGAGTTTTATTTTAGGTATTTTGGGTAATTTAAATATGTATATAAGTGTTTAACACTTAGAATATTTCATTCTTCCATATCAAAACCCCAAAATTCCTTAACAACTCCCAAAGACCTCATTGAAGTCCAAAATGAAAGAGCTTGGTATTACAGTTTTAGTGGAGATTCTTTATCAAAGTGAAGAATTTAATATATCAAGTTATGGATATTGATCTCTGAAACTCGTTTCATCAAGGATCCCCAAATCTCAAGATGTTTTCTAAAGTATTCAAGTTGAATTGTCCAATTTCATGATTCTACCATGGGTTCTTGAATTAATGATTTATAAACATGGAATAATGATTTAATTGATGTTTCATTTGTGATTTAAACTTAATTACCTATGAACCCAAGAATTGGATGAACCCTAGCTTTTGACTATGTTTTAGGTTACTTTATAATGATCTAATGTTAATGAATTTCTTTGAAGTTTTATGTTGTCTATTCATTGATGTAATAATTGTAGTAAATTAATATCTATTTTGTATTATATTGATGAATTTACATTTAATTTACCTATTTCATTGATTATTGTATTTTTTATGTTTAATGGTTGGTTATGGCCTTAGGTAAGCGTCTTGTATTACCGAATTGAGTAAGTTGACTTTGGATTGAGGTATTGAGGATGAAGTGTGGGTATGGTGCCCTGTTTCCTTTATTTTGATGTTATTTAAACTTCTATTCTATTGTGATTGGTATGGTCCACTTATGGCAGCGGTGTTGTGTTTTACTTGCAAATGATGTGGCCTTGTTGGCGTTAGTTTATGCAATATGATGATCATGGCTTTGTCAGAACTACTTGAATTTATGTGGCTTTTTTTGTATATGATTATGTTAATTATGATTATATCTATGTACATGTGAAGCCATATATGCATTCTTCTATTCCTGTTGTCTTAGGTGATCAAGTTAGACTATGACTTTGACCTTATGCGTATAGTCTTACAGTTGAGTCTTGATTATTTCTGTTTAACTATATGAGTCTATACTCGTTACATTGATGATGTTATTAAATAATATTGTATGATTTGAAGATGTTAGGTTTGTTTCAATATGATTATAGAATGACTTGCATTATGAGTAAAAGTGAAGTATGTGATGTCTTGTCTTGGTTGACTTCTGTCCCTTGCTTGATGTATATATGGTTATGAATATGTGATGTCTTGAATTATTATGTGAAAAATATTAGTATTAAATGTATAAATGACATGTTACCTTAAATGAACTTAAAATAGGTTAAGATTGTTGAATTCGTAAGCCGTAATGGTATCCTTCAATGTAAAGGAATGATACACTTTAAGTTAATTGGCTGGAATGGAATCATATTAATCCATAGGAAATTCATCCTGATCTTCTTATCGCCGTTGTGAGGTAGCCCTAGTGGACCTTTCTTTGGTAGGGTAAATTTCATTGGGTTATGAACTTGTTATGGAACCCATTTATGTGAACCTAATGTGTGAACTAGTCTATGAGAAATAAGGCTAGCACCGAGTGAGTATGGTAAGGAGAATTAGTTCTAGTTAAAGAGTGAGACTAGATTAAAAAGTATTCCCTTAATATTCCTTAACCATGTGCTTATATAGGATGTGTCTAAGTTCTACCCTTGACAAGTAGAACAACCTCATCGGAGTAGGATAGAACTCCACATTCCATGTCTTGCTATCATGGTTTGTGTCGGTTATTGCCTATTCTAATAATATGGAATACCTATTAGAATTAGAGAAGCTTATGAGCTTTTGGTGGTATGGGATGCTATTTAGACATTGCACAATAGTCTTTGAAGGTGTTAATTGGAGTTATTAGGTCTTGTTTAAGACCATTATTTAAATGTCATTTATGTGATGTGTGTATCTTATGTAATGAACTAATTACTTATGTTATGAAGTATGTAAACGAATAAGTATCTAAACTAATGAAACTTATGGATTCCTTAGATAAAGTGTAAAGGGGGCATAAGAGATGATCTTTTCATTCCTTATCTTTGGAAGTCTTGAGGATGACTCTAGAAGTTGGTTTGTGTTGTGGACATGATCTAAGCCTTAAGTAGTCTTAAGGACTATTTAGGTAATCTTGAAAAGTTCAAGCATGGACGCTATCTTCTTAATTTACATAAGTAGGTCTTTTGATACCCTTTGGAAGGAGAATGTCATATCATTTATGTGTTTGTGTGTTAAGTGAGAATGATTCTATTCTAGGGAGTCTACAGGATCTCTTAAGTGTGTGTGTAAAGGATTGTATGGGCGGTCACTTCAAACTCACTCAAGTGAGACTTAGAGTAACGTCTTGTAGAAGAATCTTACCTTGACGTTTATGATGCTTTGTATCTGTATGTGACTCATTATAAGTAATCTTAAGGGTCGTTTAGTCAAATCTAGAGTGGGTGTATGCGCGGTCTCTCTTTGTGTGACTTAAGTGAGTCTTAGGGTAGCTTTGAGTGGAATAAAAACATGGTAGAAAGTGGTTAATATGAAAGGAAGTGAATTCATTGTTACAATGAGGTATGTGGTTAATATGAAATGAAGTGAATTCATTGTTACAATGAGGTATGTCACTGTAAATTGAATTAAACTCATTGTAAGATGGGTTCTAAAATTATGATTTTTTATTTAAATATTATCTTATATGTTTCTAAGTTTGTAAAAGGTGTTTTTATGATTATAATATGATTTCTAAAAGTAAAGATGCATATTTCCAATAAATGTCCGTTTTTATGATTTTTTATGAATAATGTCATACTTAGTACATCTGGTTGTATTAACTTCATGCTTTTATTTATTTATATAGTTCTTGGTAGGTGAGGAGCTTTTGGGAAGTGAAGATTCGGATAGTAAAATCGTTCAAGAGAAGTTGAAGTATGTCCTTATTTGACTCGAGGACATATATGTCTTTTATGTTTCTTATTAAATTATTGTAATAGACTAACTATTTCTATATTCGTATTTTATTTGGGTTGTATCCCAAGTATTCTTGTGTCTTTAGTTGATGATATTGATACTTAGTATTTTCTATTGCTTTAAAGGAATGAGTTTTTAAAGAGTATGATATGTTTAGTGAAAAGGTTTAATTCCTCACTAATTTTTACTATGTTTATGCAATGAGTGATATAAAAGGGCTGGTACAAGACTTTAGAGAGGTAAAGTACATGGGTCGCAATCCAAGATTGGACCTAACTTCTAGATTGTGATTTCGAGATGTAACTCCATATTTATGGATTTGATGAATAGGGTGGTTAAAAAATATCTCAACATGTTTGTGATGGTGTTCATTAATGATATATTGACCTATTTAAAGAGTGAAGACGATCATGCCAACCATTTGAGGATTCTGTGGCAATTCCAAAAAGACCAAAAACTTTTTGCAAAGTTATGTAAATGTGTGTTTTTCTCAAAGTCCATGTCTTTTCATGTACACATTGTTTCAAAGAAATGTATTGAGAACGACTCTAAAAAGACAGATGTAGTCAAGAGTTTACGTACACCTTTATCTCTTTTGGGTATTACATGTTATTTGGTTTTGGATGGTCATTATATACGCTTTATGGAAGGGTTTTCCTTAATTTACTCTCTTGTTATGACATACAATCAAAAGAAAATAAAATTGTTATGGTACGAAGCATAAGAAAAGAGTTTTAATGTTGAATGATAGACTTACTTACGCTCTAGTGTTGACTTTACGGGAATGAATGAATGGGTTTGTTTTCTTATTGTGATTCTTCGGGAGCTGAGTTAGGATGTGTCCTTATGCAAAATGGCAAAGTCATTGACGACACCTCAAGGTAACTTAAGGTGAACAAAAAGAACTATCCTAACCATTACTTAGAACTAGCGGCATTTGTGTTTGCTTTAAAGATTTAGAGTCGTTACATGGATGGTGTTTATATCGATGACTTCACTGACTACAAAAATTGTAATATGTGTTTAAACATAAGGATTTAAATCTATAGCAAAGAAGGTTTTTTCAGATATTAATGGACTATAATACATTATTCTCTATCACCTCGGTAAAGAGAATGTGGTGGTGGATGCTTTTAGTTGATTGTAAATGGTTAGTTCTTCTCGTGTAGAGGATAGTAAGAAGGAGTTGGTTCGAGACGTTCCTAGATTGGACTTAATGGGTGCTCAGTTGGCGGACTTTAAGAAAGGTGGTTTTATGGTCCATAATGGTTCATAATCATCTTTTGTGTCTGAAGTAAAAGTAAAAAAATGTCTTCAACTGATCTTGATTGAGTTGAAGGAATCAATTCATAAAAAATCCGTTGAGTCTTTATCCTAGGGTAGATAGAGTACTCCAAAATTAAGGTAATTTGTGTATTCCCAAGGTAGGTTACTTGAGAGGAAAAATCTTGTTAGAAGCCTATAGTTACTGATATTATTTCAACCCTCCAAATGAGTTAGGATAAACTAGAGCCTATTATATGTTCTATTAGTTAAGGTGTTTAAATGATTAATAATAGCTTTAGAAGGTATTTTAGAGAGTTTGGAAGTCAAAACATTAAAGAACGACCAAGATGTTCAAAAACTAGTCTTGTGTATGCTAGTGTGCCTTCGTATGTTTTATGTGTGTTTTGGTGTCTAAAATGATACGAGATTACTATAACATCTATATGTTCCTTTTTAGGGTTGTAAAATCTAGGATAGACTCCCAAAGAACCACCTTAAGAGTCCTTGAGGATGACCCAAAAGATGTACGTGAAGCTTCCAAATTATTCCCAACTAACAACGTAGTTGACGCCAATAGATCAATTGACAACCCATCAAAAGGGGGGAGTGGATCCACACATAGTCGAGGGATATTAGACCCCAAATGAGGGTTCTCTGACAAAAATGATGTCCAGCAGCATGGCTGTGTCAACCCATCCAATGTCCGTGGATTGGGGGCGCCTTTTAGAACCTGCAATTCTCCAGAGTTACGGCCAAGTGAAGGTTTTATTGTGAAATTCATCCCATGTAGTAATTAAATCATGGATGTTTATTTTAGATTAATTATGGTATGTTAAGTTATTTAAAACACTTAAACCTAGACTTAGACTCCATTATTTAATATCAAAACCCCAAGTTCAAAAGAAGTTCTCTCAAAACCTCCATGGAAGCTTAGAGTCAAAGTGAATCTAGGATTAAATGTTTCCACCAATTTATTAATCAATTTCATGGGATTTCCTCTAGTACGGTACTATTTTTTCATCCTTGATTCTGCTCTCATTCAAGGAGACAATTCCAAAGGATTTTCAAAGATCACCAAAAACCTTGGAATTCTATTTTTAATTCTAAGCATGAGTTCTTGCATAAAAGGTTTTAAATTGATGTTTTATGATGTGATATATGTTAATTTATTGTTTTAGGACCATAACTTCCATGAAACAATGTATTCCTTTAATTCCTAGCTTTGGCTCTAAAGTAGGTATATTGATCATGCCTTAATTGTGTTGATTTCATGTGTAGATTGTTATGGGCTATGGAATTATATATTGCTCATTGTTAGAATTGTTCATAGTTTCATCATATCTATATTGAGTATTTTTGGATTGTTGATATGGATGAATTGTTGTTTTAATCTTGTGGATATTGTCATCCGTAAGATTTCTTGTTCTGTGAATTGGTTGGAAAAGATAAGGAATGGTGATGGTTGCTATAGGAAGGTGGTTATTTTACCTAATTCCTTCGTTTATTATGGAATTGATATCGAATTTTTATTTATTGGTATGCTCCACTTATGGTGGCGGTGCTTAATTGTTACAATTGTTATCAACATGGCCTTGGCGACATCATTATGTTAATCGTAGTATCATCGTGTAATGAGGTATACAAATGTACAATGTGAAGGATGATATTGTATATTTGTATGTGTGATATAAAATTATGTTTCCTCTAAATGATGGTTCGTGATCTATTATAGACTATGAAGTGTCTCTATATAATGATAAGGTATCGTGTTTTGGCAGACTTAGTTATCCCTACTTGGTATTTTAATGGTACTGAATGAGTGTATGAATGAAAGTCTAGGATCTCTAGACCTAAAGTAGGTGACCTTCTATGAATGACTTATATGGAACCTTGAATATAAAAAGAAGGTTAAAAATGTGAAACCTTGAATATGATAACATTGATGGACTTAGGGGTGGTTTGGTTGTAATGGCATAAAACCATATCTGAGAAAAACATCAGAGCTATCCAATATAGATCCTGATTGGCATCCATAGTGGACCCATTCTTGGAAATTATATTATTAGTTAGTAGAGCTTAGTGATTGTACCTTTTCTTATACATATATTTCAACAAGCTTACTCGATGCGAATAAAGTAAAAGTACCGAATGGATATGCTTAAGTGAGTAGCTCTAGTTGAGTAAAAGGATAGAGCACAAAGAAACCTTTTGATATCCTCTAAACCATGTCCATATATGGGATGTGTCCTTAATTCTACCATTGGCAATCGAAACACGTTCCACGGTGTGGGGTCTATATGACACCGTATTACATACCTAGCTAGTATGGTCAATATCTTTAATGTCGATTCTCATCATATGGGATGTGTACTATAGTTTTGGATAGGTTCTACAACAGTGGTTAGTTGAATGAGACGCAATCTACATGTGGCACGAGTAGGATTTGAAAATGCTAAAGTGAATTTTCTATGTCTTCCAAGACAATTATGTGAAGTCCCTTTAGTTGTTATTTCTCTCGTAAATGGTTTTAATGAATAATGTTCACTTAGTTAAAGCATATGGAATAGAAAGGTTCTTATCTAGAGTAGTTTTGGGGATCACTTAGATGTGCTTAAAAGGGTGTATCGACGGTCTCTTGATGTCTTACTCAAGGGACTCTTTAAGTAATCTTAGGTAGAGGGTCTAAAGTGATGAAAATTCTTACTTGTTGAATATGGAATATGTCTTATATGTGATTTTTAACTTGTATTATATGTCTTCAAATTTATGATAAAGGTTCTTTTCAAAATAGCATGAAAAGCACATCGTTAAGTAAATGTCCCTTTTTGCATGGTTTTCTTGCATGTTCACCATACTTAGTACATCAAACATGCCAATTCCATATGTTTTATCTCTTTCTATAAGTGTAGTTGGCAAGTGAGGATTCTCTAGAAGTTGAAGCTTAGGAAGTAAATTTCTCTCAAGATTGGTATTTCCTCATACTATTAGAGGACATGGTTTATGTTTGTAGTTTTCCTTTTTAAAGACTTTATAATATACTATAAGTACTTTTTCAAATTGATGTAAGGGTTGTGAACCTACGATATTGGCTTGTATCTAAGAAGGCTTATGATGAGACTTAGTTCTTTCCTAACGTATTATAAAAGAGTTTGATTATTTTTGTGAAAAGTTTATAGTCCGCACTACTTTTCATATATATGTGATGAATGAATGCTAAGAGGGTTATACAAGACTTGCGAAAGGTCAAGCATGCCACATCACCACTTGGGGGTTCTCTAAGGTCGTGGCAGATATTCCATTCACCTAGTATCCACCAAGATGTAGTATCACTTACATGAGGTCTATTTTTAAAATTGAATGAAGAAGAGTTTTTGAGGGTTTATCTCTAAGTGTTGGAATTGTAAACAAGTCATAGTTGAGTATCAAAATTCGGAACGTTTCTTCTAAAATATTAGCATTTCTACTTCAAAGTGGAAAGATTTAAACATGGACTTCACTGTAAGGTTACCGTGATTAGGTTATAGTAGAACGTGTGACAAAATCTGCTTATTTTGTTCCTTTCAAGGTTCCTTAGTCGGTAGAAGACTATGCGAAGTTTTACTTCAGATAAATGGTTAGGTTGCATCGAATTATCTTATTCATTATCTCTGATAGTTGTACCCAATTCACTTCTTTGTTTTGGAAATATTTCCGAAAGGGCCTTGGTGCTCGTGTGAAGCTTACTATTAACTTGTATCCACAAACTTATGGGCAAGTTGAATTTACTAACCAAACTTTAGAAGGTACGTTGAGAGGTCCTATAATTGAATTCAAGTTAATTGGGATGATTATTACCTTTTGATTGAATTTGTGTACAATAATAACTCTCACTCAAGCATTGGTATGCCTTCATTTAAGGTTCTATATGTAATGAGGTGTAGATCGCGCATAGGTTTGTTTCAAATTTATGAAGTTTCTATTAAAGCTCAAAAATTGGTACATGAAGCTATGAATAAAGTTAGGCTTATAAGAGAAAAGTTACAAAAATCGTCAAAGTAAGTACAAGTCCAACATCATGTTATATAGAGAGATGTAGAGCTTGATGGGAATGATTGAGTCTACTTGAAATTTCACCCATGAAGGGTGTAATGGGAAAGAAATGAAAGGATAGACAATTTTATGTAGGGCCATATTAGATTATGAGGCGTATTGGTAAGGTTGCTTATGAACTTGAATTTCTCAATGACTTAGAATCTGTAAATCAAGTGTTCCATGTCTCTTTGATGAAGTAATGTGTTAGTGATCTTAAATCAATATTACCATTGGAGCGTCTTTCCATAAAGCATCACCCTTCTAACGAAAAACTTCTAGAGTAGACCTTGAATTTACATGTTCTGATGTTGGGGAATAAAGAAATAGCATGTGTGAAGGTTCTTTGGAGGAACTAGTTCGCTGACGGTGCTACTTAGGAGGCTGAGCCAACATGATATCCAGTTGTCCTCATCTCTTTCCCTAAATTCATTTTATTGCTTGAGGAATTTATTTCCACATTGTTTACTTTTGTGGTTTCATGCTTTTTAGATATTCCTATGATTCCTCATTTTATACATGTTCACGAAAAGCTTAATTTTTTTAGAAAATATGTTAACTAGATTGATTTCTTGATATTGTGTGCATTTGGCTATGAATTTCATAAAGACCTTATGAAATGATGTTATGAACACCATTTAGTTTGGAGTTATTGTTTCCTCTTCAGATATGTCCATATGTGATTGCATTCATGTCAGGCTGCTAGATCTAGTTCTTTCTCTCATTATGGTGTCTTGAATTTAATAGTAATGTTCCTAAGGCGGAGATATTCTAACACATCATATTGAAAATAAAGGTAAATTCCAATATTCTAGAGTCATGTGCCAATATTGACGGAACCAAAGACCGTAGGTGAGAACTATTGTTGGCAAGCTTGTTGTGATAAAGATTGTCAAGTCCCATTTTCTTCTACTATTTACAAGAATGACTCTTCGTTCGATGTACATTTCATAGGTAGGTCTCAAATGTAACTCTCATGCTTTTTGAAAAATTAAGGGCAAAAAATGAGACTTGTGGGGGCTATGTACGAACTGTAGGTTGACCATCACATCGTACATGGGTCCCGTCATGCGAGGGTCTGGAATCAAGTTTCTGAACACCGCCAATGGATGACCAGGATGGTTCATTGTTTGAACTACGGACCATCGGTTCAACCATCGATGGGGTCCGATAATTATTTTAAAAAGGGGCTTTTGGGTTTTGTCCTAATTATTTTAACCCAGTACTTGTTGTTTTACCTTCTACCCTAGGTCCTATATAAACATATCTACCCCAAAAATCACCCAATTTAATTAACTCTCGTAAATTCCTAAAAGTTTATTAAGTTCATCCTCTTAATTATTTCTTTTTCTAAGGAAGAAGAAGAAGACCTAGGGTTTCCATTAAAGTATCAGTTACCACCATCGCTTTGGGCTTTTCACTCAAAGGTATAATAGTCATCATTCATGGAACTCTTTATAACACTTCGAAAATCAAGGTCATAAATCTAGAGCCTAACATCGGTGACCTAAGTCTCTTATCATAAGCTATGAATTAGCGATGTATTTTGATGTGGTGATGTAATTGGCTTTGTTTTCATATTCGTTATTGATATGTGATGATGTTATACCCTTATTAGGTTGAGTTAAGGGTTGATGGTTAGACCTTGATGATTGATAATGAAGGAGACTTGGTAAGTCTTGTGATCTTTATTTTTTACTTCAATTGTGGTTCCTTGAGATTGATTAATGATGTGAATTGAACTATATCTTGTATTAAGATTGATAGGGTTGGTATGATGTTGAATTTAAATGTCTTGACTATGGTTTGTGAGGTGTTTTCTAAGATGTAAACGTTATAAGGATTGTGATAACTTATCAATATACCTTCTCATGATGTAAATGCGTAAATGTTCTAACCTTATTTTTATGAATTGTAATAGAAGGATTATACTCATGTAATTCTTATTGAGCTATGATGATGATCATGATGAGTATACAATGGTTAGACTCTATGACCTACATTAAGCAATGATGATCAATAAAGACACTAAAGACATTTCAAAAAGGATTCTAACTTAGCACCGAATGAATTAGAGGGAGGAGTGTCCCTTCCCACAAAGGGAAGGTAGGACCACTAATGTGATCTTGAGATTGCAGACTGTAATGCATGTAGCATAAAGAGGGTCCTATCTATATATCCTAGTTCTTGAACTATGTTTCCCCCATAGGAATACTAGCTAGTGGATCAACGTAGTTGCTATGTTCATTTTTGTGCACTACATTGGCAAGTAGTTTTCCTTCCTTCTATGTAGGTTTCCATTACACCAGATTCTGCATTAGCTCATCTGGTCTATGTCGGTTAAGGAAAGATATTCCCAAAAGATAAAATGAACTAAAGGAATGAACTCTAACTAGGATAACCTAAGGGGTTTAGCTTAGTCTAGGTAAGGGTATGGAATTCCACCTAATCATTAGCCTTGAGGGAAGTCTTAGGAGGATGTTATTATATATGTATATGCTTATAATGGTACATGATATGTCTATGATGATATTGCACATTAATGGGGTCTTATGATGTTGAATTCACTTATGGTTATGTGTTTGGTCTATATATCTAAAGTTTTATGATGATATGTACTCTTAAGTGTTATGCTCTGTGAATTTGGATATTAGTCATGGTTCTTGTTGAGTTAATTGATTGATTAAGGTGATGGTGCTTTGCTTGGTCATTGCACCTGTTAATTTAATGAGGGTTCATAGGTAATTGTCTTGCTTTTGTAATTTTCTAATGAACTCTTATTCCTGCTTGTGGATATTATAACTTTATGATATAGTTTCTTTGACTATGTGTTCAATTATATGATACGCATATTGACTTGACTAGACTTAGTATTGTTGGTCTTCTGATGTACCTTTTGTTGATTTAATGAATATGCCCTATTCATTTGCTTTGGTCTTCTTAAATATGCATAGACTTCAAAATGTAAATAGCATTGTTTAATGAAATGTCCCTTTTTAGAATGATTTCATGATATGTGTGCATATGGTCTCATACTTAGTACAAGTGTTGTACTAACCCCATTTTGTCCCTTTCTGCAACATTTTAGGTCCCGCTAGTTGTAGGGCTTTGGGATGACTTTGAAAAAATCTTGGAATTATCAATCATCCAAGTTTTGTAGGTCCTCACTTTATAAGGTAAATGCCAATATCAAGCTTGTGAAGTTGTTCATGTTTTTAAGACTCTTATGTTCTTTTCTTTTCGTTTGAGCACTAAACATTGTATAGCCTATATATGGTTTTATTACATTGACGTGTGGGCTAGGACTAAATTGTTATACTCTTGTTATATGGTAATGAGATGAGAAATCCAGTTGAGACTATGTTCTATCTTATATATCTATGTGCAATAAAAGCAGAAGACTATGTAATCATTCTAAACGAAAGGTCTATGCTTACTCGATATAAATATTATGTATATGTAGAGGTCTATGCAAACCTTATTGTAGAAATGATGAAAAGTTTTAAATTTTCCATATTTTTTTGCGTATAAAATGTAAGCTAAGAGGCTACTCCTAATCCTCAAAAGAGGACGATGACACTAGTTACGTCTGGGGGGTGCTCCCCAGATGTGACACTCTTATCTCTATAGGGTTCCTAAATCCCAAATTTTGTGAAGTTAGATTGTCCAATTAAATTAGGGTTTTCATTCGATTATCATGGGTTTGTTTCATTGTTGATCCAATTGATTGTTTGATGTCGTCTTAAGCATAAATTGATGAAATGATGTGGGTTTTGAACTATGAAAGATAAATATATGAATTGTATTGAAAAGTAACTATATATACAAATCACATAACTTTAATTGTAGAGAAATTTTACTATAAAGATCTTCTGTAAGGATTTTATTATCTTAATCACAATTTAACGTCTTATTTTAATTTTGTAGTGAAACTTATTGATTAAACTAGATTCCAGCAATTTTGTGAGATTCTTTTTGAATTAATTATCAATGTTCAGAAATTGTACACTTTTATATTAGATAATGAATATGACTATTCAAATACAAATTTAATTAACTTATTAAGAACTATTTAAATTTATTTTCAAATAGTCAAGAAATTATATACTTTTATTAGACGAGCACACAAATTAAATATGACAAAATAATATATACTTTTCCTTTTTTAAAAATCTACTATATGTTAAATTTAATCAACATAATGAAATAAGGTGAGTAAATAAAATGAAAAAGAACAATCTAGTATAATGGAATTGTTAAGAAGTGACTAAAAAATATGTAACATACATTTTATGTAGAAAATGAACTCCTTAGAAATATCATACCAAATAGAGTAGTCGTTCATTATGCACAAAATTATAATACACAAAAAATAAAAAATAATATTTATATAAGGAATTTTTGCCAAAAGTGAAAAATAATAAATTTTAAATAACTTTCTCAATTGATGTTAAAATTTCACTATTACAATACCAATCACAGGAAATCTTTTGCAATAATTGATTAAAAACTCTAGTCTATTTATGTTATTTAATTTAAAAGACTTTCTCATCTTAATTTTATAACTAATAAATTAAATTTACAAAACTAAAAAAGTGTAAAACCCAATATCAGAATAAGGGTAATGAATAAATAATTAAAAAAAACCTTGAGATGCCACCCACGAGGACAACACACTGTTCATCAACTGGGTCCGTGGATAAGTCTCGCTAAAAATTCTTATGCAAGAACCATGGCTCGACATACGCGGCATAGGTTGTTTTACAGTTTGTGGTCTAGGAGCTTGTGGTTTGCCAAAACACTCTGACCACCAAAGACAGACGTGCAGGACGGACTGTCTCCACCTACGGTCCGTTAGTGGTGGGTTATGGGTCGTCTGTTTGAAGTTATTCTTTGGGGTAGTTATGTTTTTTTGTAAATTAATTAATTCATATACTATGTCATTTTTCATATATTTAGAACCCCCTATATAAGTTTTTTACCCCAAATTTACCTCATTTAATTCATTCTATGTAAATAGCAAGAAGAAAACCAATTCCTCTAAAATAGTTCTTTTTCTAGAATTTGAAGAAGAACAACAAGAAGATTTCAACTAGATTTTTAAACTAAGGGTCCATATGTTCCATTGAAGATTACCATTGGGATTTTCTGTTAAGGTATCATATAGTTCATCTATGGACACCTTGCACCCATGGAGTTCCTTCAAAATACGATTTCAAAAGAAATGTAGAAAACCCCAATTTTTAGGGTTTGATAGAAAAGTAATGGTTTACTTTCAAACATCATTATAAAAAATGAATTATGTCAATATAAGAATGAATTTATGATTTAATATGGTTTATATGATGATTATACAAGAACCAATGAAATCCCCATAGTTATCAATAGTGATATGATAAGGTGGGTTTTTGTTGATGAAATATGAATTTTATGAATTGATGCATCAAGTCATAGTCTCACATGAATTATAAATAAATTGAACAATATGTTATGGGTTTTCTCAGGTAATCAAGATCCTAAGGTCTAAAGACTTAGTTAACAAATTGGACCTTAAACTTACATGTAGAAATGGACGGTAAAAGATTTTCTCATGCATGATCTAATGATCTGTCTTAGTGAAATAGCTTTGATTGGTTGTTAAGTATATCCTTCAATGATACAGGAGTTAAGTAAGAGGTAATAAGTACTCCATGGGATTTATGTTTAGCAACGAGTGGATAATGAAATGATATGCAAGTATTCTATGTTTGTTGAGTTTGGGATTCCCAAGTATACATCATAAGATGGAAACCTTTTAGGATAGTTAAGTCTGATTTTGTATTGTTAATCTATGTATCTCATAAATATGTGCCCCCATAGGTTATCTATCTAGTGGATCCACCTAAGCTAAGAGCTTTTTTTCTTCCTTAGGCATGTAGGACAACCATTTTCGGTGTGGAAACAACTGTTAATCGTGTTATAGATTGCATGGTATCATGTCGGTTAAGGCTTATATCCCAAAAAAAATAACATGAATAATTAACTAAGGTTACCTCAAGAAGTACTGTATATGACTATAACCATTTAAATATGATGTTGACTTATGTTTTTGACGTTTATGACTTATGATTTCTACTCTCTTAGATGATGTTTAAACTTAGAAATTGCACGCTTTGAGATTAAATGTCCATTTTTGCATGTTTCAAATGATTTTATACACACATAAACATAATCATCACGAAAACACAAAACATCCCTAATTTCTACCAGCAAACATACCCAATTTATGATGCAATGGGAGCTAGTGACAAGGACATGCAATGTGGAACAACCCTAGTTTTTTGGAATAGATTCGTCTGAACCTTGAGGGTCTCTTGGGAAATGGACCAAGAGAGAAGAGAACACATACCTTTTTAACGTTCAAACCTCAACTTGTTGCACAATCAACTCCTCCAAACACATCTCCTAACAGAAAGCTCAACACCAAATTCAACGGAACACCTTCCCTTTTTGCCTAATGTTTTTGATTAACTTGTTTGTGTACATTTTTCGTGTAAGTTCTTCAATGTTGAAGATTTATATTATTGTAGTTTTTTAGGAAGAGAGAATGTAAATGAGGGAAGAGAAAATGATCGTGTGTTTATAGATAGACATGAGTAAGGAGAGTTTTCTTAAGATTAAGAGTTTAGTTTAGGACTTAGTCAAATAAGGTTTAGTGAAATGGTAAAATCTGATTTTCCTTTTATTTTAGATCGACCAATATATATTAATTAATTACCAATTTAATTAAAAACAATTTAAATCATTGCTTCCACCTAGGTTCGAACCCGAGTGGAGCAAGACTTCATTTCAAAGGCTAATTTTTTGCCACTCTCCCTAAAATACCCCTCCGCCTTATTAATTTAATAACTAATTGCATATTTAGGGTAATTACGATACTATCCTTAGCCTAAAAAAATACCATTTTACCCTTAAACCCTCCAAACATAAGATTTTCCCTTTCTAAATTCGGTAAAGACTCATTCGGCTAAATCTTCATATAAGGGAGACCTACATGGCTGGACCCAACCTTTCCTAGCTCAACTAACTCACGAAGATTGTTTTCCTCACTATAACAAGGGTTCAGAGGTCTGGTTCTACGCGCATCAATCCGTGTGAACCCGGTATAATCATAGGCATTTTAGACACATTAAGCATTTTTTAGCATAGCCATTTTTAGGGTTGTTATATTAGTGAGGTCCCATAACCTCAGTTAACCAAGTAAACCCAATAAGAACAATAAGCAATGCCCATTTTACATACTTTATCGTTAAGAGTAAACATCCTCATACTTAAGCAATTGAGACCAACCATATGTTCATATCTGAAACAAATATCACATAGTGTTATTAAAATGCAAGATCAACATATTCATATAGTTTACATTTATAAGAATATAAGCACATAAGAACATACTTCTAAGACTTCCCTCAAGGCTAACTAGTGCAATGTATAGGTAGAGTCTTATACCCTTACCTAGACTAAGACAAACCCCTTAGGTCATCCTAGTTAGAGTTCACTTTGTTACTTTGTTTTACCTTTGGAAACATCTTTCCTTAACCGACATAGACCTGATGACCTAATGTGGAATCCGGTGTCATGGAACCCTACACAGAAATAAGGTGGAATACTTTCCAAGGTAGTACAAAAACATGAACATAGCATATAGGTGGATCCACTATCTAGTATTCCTATGGGGGAAACATTATTTTTGGATCCTCTTGATGCTACATGTATTATAGTCTTCAATATCATGACTACCGTAGTCATCTTACCTTCCTTATGTGGGAAAAGACACTCCTTACTTCTATTTCACTAGGTGCTAAGCTAGAGTCCCTATATCATTCAGTAATAATCATAACTTAGTTTTTATCATAAGGTATAGTCTAGTCATACTATATATCAATAGGAATTGCATGAGTATGCCCATTCAATACAATTCACACATGTGAGGTTATAACATTTACATAATCATATTATGATGAGTCACATAGGCAATTCATCACCATCCTTATATCATTACATCCTAGCAAACAACTCACAAGCCATAAATAAGGAAATTTAATTTCAAAATCATACCAAGCCTAATTAATCTTACCATAAAGTATACTTCAATAAAACTTTATCACCAAACACAAGTAATCATAATTGAACTAAAGGATTGAGATCACATGAATTACCCCAATCTTCTTTACAAGCCATCATCAAAGGTTTTACCATGAACCATCAAATTCAACCCAAAAATAGGTGTAATATCATAACACAATAGTAATTAACACAATAATAAAGTCAATTGAATCACTACACATAAATTCATCACTAATTAACAAAATAGGGTTAGGGGCTTGTGTCAATATGATGATCTACTTCACATACTGAGTCAATTCATCAAGAAATAGCATAATTTAACAATAATACATCATAATCTAAGTATAATAACCAAAATAAACCATATAGAATAAATTTCAGAAGATCAAAATTCATAATCGAAGAAAAGCCACTTAAAACTCATCTTTTTTAAATCAATTTTGGGAAAGGAATCCAAAAGATGAAAGGATCTCATACCTTGTAAATTGTTTAAGATCAATGAAGAAGATCACCCTTATTTATGCCCTAATATCTTGACCTATTCCTTCAATGTAGTTTTTCTATCTAGGAGAGAGAATAAAGAGCAATTTTGGTTTGGGAATTGAGAGGTGTTAAAAAGGTTATATAGTCAACTGACTAACATAATTAACCAATGCCTAATCACTAATTAAACCCCTAACTAAATAACTTAATGAAATGACCCCACTAAAATTCACCAGTGAAATTGCAGGCCTAACCTACAAGACCACAACCTATGGTCCATGCGTCAGTCGACGGTCCTTAGGACCAACCGTTCTACAGGTTTGTTGTTTTGATCAGAGAGTTGCTACATTGACATTTGACGAAATGTCTATGTGACCATCGACGGAGGCAATTGACGCCCCATCAATTGCACCATCTCCCATCGTTTGCCTTCGTTGGTAAACTCTGTCTCAAGACATCTTTTGGCCACATTAGAAGGTCCTCCTCAATGACCCTTATCGTACCCAGAAGTTTTTATCCTAAACAAACTATAATCCATGTTAGACAACTTACAACAAAATATCATCAACTTAAGACTAATAAAACCCCATCAAATAGGATAAGACACACAAGCACCTTTTGCACTAGTCTCCAAACGCCGTGGACTTTCCTTGATGTTTTGACTCTAAAACATCATGTTTTTACTCTAAAACATCCTAAATGAATTTTTTACATTACTATTATTATTAACCTCTAAACAATGTTATAACCCTTGTTCACTCATGTGAGGCTCGAGATTAGGTTTTGAACTTTCAAAGTGTTACAATACTCTTAGAACATGATAAATGTTTAATTTTACGTGCATAATGGGGTTTTAGATGTTGTTATTACTTCTTTGTGATGATTTAAATGTATAATATGGAGTTGAAGTTCCCTCCTTTTTTTATGCATTGTTATGATAATCTATGTGTGATAGGCTGCTGCTCTTGAATCTTGACTCTTGTAAGGTATCTAGAGTGTCATTTAAGGATGGGTGATCCCAAGGGAAAGTTATTGTAATACCCCGTATCTGGGAAACAGTAATGAACCAAAAATTCAGAACATACAAGTGGAATCCACAAGGTCAACAGACAATCAGTAAGTAAACCTATGGGACATAGGTGTGATCCGTGGTTAGAAACCCTAAAATTTGAATTTTTGACCAAGATAGTTGGTCCACTAGGATGGGCCATGGTTTAGACCATAATCCGTCGAATACGGTCCGCGGATGGGTTTTCCCAAAAGTTACTGGGCTAGAACTATGGATGAACATACAGGATATAGGTGGGTCCTAATTACGTGGTCCAGGGGCCCATGATTTGGTAAAATCTCTCTGAGCAACAACCATGGATGTGCAAGACGGACCTAGGTCTAACCACGGTCCGGCGGTGTCTTCTACTAACTGTTATTTACAGGGGTAGTTGGGTCTTTTCCTAATTAACTAATTCTTATAATATGTTGTTTTGTCTACATTTAGAACCCGTATATAATTTTTTTACTTCAAAATCAACTCATTTAATTAATTCTACCTAAATCCTAAAATAAAACCAACTCATCTCAAATATTCTCGCTCGAAAAGTTTGAAAATAAAGAAGAAGATCTCACCTTGGGTTTCAAGATAGGTGTTTGAATTCTCCATTAAAGCTTAGCATTTATTTTTGTTATTATGGTATGATATATTTCATCCATGGAAACTTTGTATCCACAGAGTTCCTTCAAAATCCAATTTCAATGTAAAGATATAAATCGCCTATTGTTAGGGTTTGATTCAAATGTCATGGGTTCCTTTCAAACTAGATTATAATGGTTGAATTATGTTATTATAATCATTAATTGATCATTTCCAATGGTTTTTATGATGTATCCCAAATAATCCTTGAAATCCTCATATTTCTCAATTGTGATGTTATAATGTGAGTCTTTGTTGATGAAAGAAGAATTTTATGGATTGATGCATTAAATTATTCTATCCCATGAATTATAATTAAATATATGTCTAATGCTTGAATTCAAGATGTGATGATTGACAGTAGGTTATGAACCTTGAAAATTTAAAGTATGAACTTATTCATGTTCGTGTATGAATTCTAAGTAGATGCTTTAAGGACACTTTGAGAGTGAAGAGTCAATGATTATAATAATTTTGTTGACATTGAGTAAAATAAAATTCTCATTAACACATAACGAACAGGATGTGAAGGGTTTTCTCACATTATGAAGATCTTAAGGTTGAACAGCTTTCTCACCTAATTGAATCTAAAATGTACATGTACACATGGATGGTGAGAGGTTTTCTCATGCATTATCTAATGATGTATCATAATGCTTTGACTTGAATTGGTGTTCAAGGGAATCCTTCCATGATACATGAGTTAAGTAAGACTTAATAAGTAGTCTATGGTATTTATGCCAAAAATTGATTGGATATTAAAATGAGATGGAAGTCTTTTATGTCAGTTGAGTCTGGACTTCCCATGTATATCTCATGGGATTGAAACCTTTTATGTTAGTTGATTTTGGGTTTCTAGTAGAAATCACAATATCAAATAAAATATGTGCCCCCACTGGTTATCTAGCTAGTGGATCCACCTAAGCTAAGAGTTCATGGCTCTACCTTAGGCAAGTAGGACAACCTTTTTTTCCGTTTAGGTGACATCGAGTGATCATGTCATCGCTCACATGGTCTCATGTCCATTATGAATTATCTCCCACAACAAGAATATGAATAATGAACTAATGTTAGTTCAAAAAGTATTGTACATGAGTGCCAACGTTAAAAGGTGATGTTGACTTTTGTTGTCCATGTTAATGACATATGATTTTTAATCTCTTATATGATTCTTAAACATGGAATTTTCAACCTTTGAAATAAGACATACCTTTTTGCAATTTTTAAATATTTTTAATCATAGTTATAATACTTAGTGCATTTTTTTTACTAACACATACTCGTGCCTATATTTTCTCCAAATGTAGGGTCCGACAGACAGGATTTCATTTCTAGTGGCTAGAGCTTGGACATTAATTTCTTTTCGAGCTCGGTGAGTCCTCATGTTTCGATGGTGGACTTCTCCTATTGTAGTTTGCACTCCTGCATTTTTTTGGACATGATGTATGGGCTAGGCCAATTTTCATTCAAGATTGTGATAGATGGATATGCTGAGACAAGTGTCTAGACTTCCGCTTTCTTTTATCAAAATAATTTTAGGCTTGATATGTGTTTTACTCCTAATTTTTTATTTATTATGTTTTGATGACTAATTGGATTTTATGAAGTCTTTCGGGGTTCGATACACCATGTTACATCTATGGGTACCTATGGGTCGTTACAAAAAGTATAGCTTTCAATGAATAACTCAACAACTAAGAGTGTACATACATAAAATGCAAGACACTAAGTAATTCACTTCTTTGTTTTAATTTCAATTTTTTAGGAAAACATGTAAGCATCTAATAGGAGACAATTTAGCCAACATAAGTGAATATTCAAAAGGAGCAGTATAAAGGTAATTGAGATAGTTTCAAATTTATTCTCCATTTTATTCAATTCATGACTAAGATGGTACAAACTTATTTCTTCATTTTATTCACTTTATTTTTGCATTCAAATTGAGTGATGGATAAGTTCGATTATCTTTAATTTATCTCTAATTTTATTTTGTTTCCATTCTCTATGCTCATTTTTTACCTATAAATTGGTGGTTTAATTTAGTAAATATTCTAATTTTGAATTTATGGACCATTTGCAATAAATTTTGGAGTTATGCTAATAAGATTGTTAAATTTCTAATTTTCCATTTGTTTTTGTTTTCCTCCCTTTTTAAAAACCTATTTCAAAAGGATTCCTCCTGAGCATGCGTCTACCTGAAGAATCGATATATCCCATAAAGGTATGAAATATTTTATACATCTTTAAATACATAGATTCTGTTTGTTGATAACACCGAGTATGTTGTAGTGGTGATTCAATCAAATGTGCTCACATAATACTGGGTGCGTTGGTGCAACCCTATTTCGAAAAGATTTCTTGAGCCAAAGTTTATGAGAAACAACCATTCTATCTCATAAATGTAAGGAAAGAATTTATATACAACTTAGTATTTTAAGATCTTATTTGTGGGTATCAATGGGTATGTTGTCATGATGTTTCATTGATCAAGTGTTTATACTTTGAAAGGATTCAAAAAACATACAACTAATTTAAATTGATTTAATTTTTATCTCCTTTTTGTTGTAATTTTTTTTTTTGTAAATTTAGTCCAAGATTTTAATTTCAGGACTCAATTATATCCAAAATTTATGTCCTTACTGTACAAGTTTATATGTACATGTATAATCTCTAATCTTGTTTAAGTTTGATAGAAATATAGTTTAACAATGATTGTACGAAAATTCCCTTTTTGCGGTCCATAATTCATATAAGTGAACTATTTTCTATTTCATATTTTTCTAATTTCATTCATTTTTAATTTTTGGATTCATTAATATGACGAGAAATTTACTTTGTGTGATCATAAATTGTACATTTATACAATTAATAGATCTTACATTTTATATTTAATTTTACAGTGTACATTCAAGATGATCAAATCACAAAAGAAAAAGACCAAAAATTAAAAAGATCACATGAAAGACGAATATCAAGAGGGCTCTTTCAAGAAGATATTTTTGGATAAACAAAAACAAAATTTTACTGATGGTACACAATATATCTTAAATTTTGACTTTTTTTATGAAAAGGATGGCAATATATTATAAAAATTGAAAAGTATCATTTAACTACATAGATTAAGGGGCATTCCCCACTTGAAAAGTATTGGTCTAGTATGTCGTTACTATTTATATTTCAGTATTACATTGTTCAAGAAAAAAGAGTTCTCTTGCGTCTGCTTGTAACATTCCTATTACACACACAAAGTGAACATCAAAAGTTGTAGGGGTTTTCTTAGAGCTCCATGCCTAGCTCCCTCCTCACTCAGTGCATTCACTACCTTGTTGAGCTCTTATAACATGTGTGCTAGTCATTCTCCTAGCTACTGCATGAAGGACCTGCATTCAAAACATATATTAGCATAAGGAAGGTTCCTTTTGTGATCATGTGGACTCCACTAAAAGAACCAACCCTTATTTTTAGTCGAAATATGTTTCTTGATTTTCCAATTTTAACGCCTTTGAGTATTATCATGAGTTCTTCCTAGATTGCATTTGTATGGTGAAACCTTTTATTGAAACTACATATTCATCCTCTTTCATTATTTCTTACCACTCCTCTGATACCCCTACCCCATAACCATTCGTTCTAATCCATCTATGCTATGTTGTTTGTGCTTTGTGGTGAGGGACTCTATTTTAGTTAAATATTTTCTCTTACTTTTGTTGTTGTCTCATTGATCAAAAGATAATATTCACTAGCACTTGTAATGATGAGGATAGTTTGATCATGTATTTGTTTTTATTAAAAACATTATTCTTTCTTACTAGATAGAGCTTCCACAAGTTATAAGGGATTAACAATATCTAGGGCATCCATGTGTTCAAAATGTTTTCTTAGGGAGTCCCAGACTGGCATTCAATTGGTTGCATTCATCGCAAATGGGTTTATCTCGATACCAGTGTTGCTATGAAGGGACATATTCCTCTAACAGTTTCTTGCCTTTGAAAATGGAAGAGGATGTATGTGATGTAGTCACTCTTACTATCAAAAAAGAGGTAGTGTGGATCAATGGAGATACATATGCTATGGATGTTGTGATTGTTGGTTAACCTGTTGTGATGTTGGAGACACCTGAAGGTTTTGATCTTATTTAGAACTTCTTGTTTCCAAGTCCATGTGGACTTCTTTTATATGCTTATTTTTTGTTTCTCTGCCTATTTAACGAGAAGAGAGTAACACTTTGGAAAAAAGAGTTCATTACTACGAAGTCCCTAAATAAGCTTATTATCTTTCCTTGTTAGGGGTATGAAATATTCTCAAGGATTTCAAAGAATATTGATCTTAGTTTCCATTCTCCTTCTGCAAGAATAGATCCCAAAGTGAGTGTGTTCTCGTTTTTGTTCAGAGGTCCTTGGACGAGGTTCCTTATGTTTCCCAGATTTGTAATCTAACTGTCCTAAAAAACTAACTATGTTACCATTATTGGAAATCAATTTCAATGCATTGACATATGTCTTCCATCCTGGAATTACACATTTCTAGTATTTTAATGCTACTTTGCTTCTCATAGGTAAATTTTTCTTGTGGCAATACTTGACGTGCAGGTTTCTTTAAACGAACACTGTGGGATTCTTGTATTCTCTACATACAAAAAAGTATGGAGAGATTTTTTTCTGACCTCACTTTTCCACATATCTATTCCCCTTCTATCTTCCGCTGAGTGATAGTTTTCCAACCTATTAGGTGGAATCTTCTCTTTTCTACAATTGTACTCTAGATGAAGTTTTTAACTAACCTATTAATGATCACTTTATCTGGTAATTGTGTGTACTGTATGACATGGGAGGGAATGTTTATAATAAAGAATTTGGTTAGCACAGTCCTTTCAATCATTTTAAAGAACTTGGTCCTCCAACAATTAAGTTTTATTTTGAAGTTGTCAATGATGAACTGGAAGTCATTCTTATCAGCTTTTGAGTGGAAAAGTGGAAGCCAAGGTATTTCCCTAAGTAGGGGATGGTTTGAATTTTCAAGATGGTGTCACAATACTTCGAATTGGTTTTTGAACTATTTGTCACGAACCGGATTTGGGTCGTGACAAACTTGGTATCAGAGCATTAGGTTCGTTGGTCTCATCACACAAGAACAGGTCTAGTAGAGTCTTAAGGAACGGTAGGGGGACGCCTTTACTTTTCCTTGAGAGGCTATAAGACTTTAGGAAAATTTCACTCTTTCATTCTTTCTTTCGTGCTACTACTTGAGTCCAACTGGTATCTAGGCGATACGAATAGGTATCTGACCATCTTCACTCTCTTTCGCAGATGGTTAGAACTAGAGCAACGACTACGCCAACACCAACACCGGCCAGACAAGAAACAACTGAGCCAGCCACTGGGGTTGTGGCTCGAGGAAGAACAGCAGCAAGGGGCCGTGGTAGAGGTCGTGGGAGGACGTCCTCAAGGGGAAGAGGACGAACACCTAGTCCATCTGATACTAGGGCAGTGACTCCTCCACCGACTGAGGAGGTAATAAGAGAAGGGGAGGATGGGGAAACTGAACAAGTGCAGAATGAGGGATTGCCACCCCAACCTACCCCAGAGATGATCAATCAGGTTCTGACTTATCTTAGCGGGTTATCTTATCAGGGCCAGACACCCCCAGTGTTTTCTGCACCAGTACCTCAGGCTCCGGAGGTACAGCATGCGGCTACTATGGCTCCCCGCATGGATGTTCCATTGGAAATAGGCACGTTTCCACGTCTGACTACTGGGCCTATAATGACAAATGATCAGCATGAACTTTTCAGTAAGTTCTTGAAATTGAAACCTCCAGTCTTCAAGGGTGCGGAATCTGAGGATGCTTATGATTTTCTGGTTGACTGTCATGAGCTACTACACAAGATGGGTATAGTAGAACGGTTTGGTGTTGAGTTCGTGAGTTATCAGTTTCAAGGGAACGCCAAAATGTGGTGGCGGTCACATATTGAGTGTCAACCAACAGAGGCACCACCTATGACTTGGGCCTCATTCTCTAGCTTGTTTATGGAGAAGTATATCCCCCGAACTTTGAGGGATAGGAAAAGGGATGAGTTCTTGAGCCTAGAGCAAGGTAGGATGTCGGTAAATGCTTACGAGGCAAGGTTTCGCGCACTATCAAGATATGCCACCCAATTATGTTTCATTCCCCAAGAGCGAATTCGCCGGTTTGTGAAGGGGTTGAGGTCAGAATTGCGGATTTCGGCCTTACAGATAGCGGCAACGGCAAAATCCTTCCAAGAGGTGGTAGACTTTGTGATAGAAGTGTAAGGAGTGAAGCCAGATGACTTCACTACGACATCGACATCAAAAAGGTTTCGAAAGGGAGGTGAGTTTAATGTTACTTACACTAGAGGACAGGGTTCCGGAAGTTACTCAGTCCGACCAATTCAGTCTTCACTACATACTGTAGTTGGGGGGAGACTGGACATATTAGGAGAAATTGTCCAAAACAGAGTTACAGACCCCCAATAGCTAGAGCTAGAGGTGGTCATGGTAGAGGCCGTTTTTCTGGAGGGCGTGGTGGTCGAGGAAATGGTGGTCACCAAAATGGCCAAGGTGATGGGCAAACTGGAGCCACTACATCAAAACATGGTAGGGGCAACTGAAAGACGAACGATAGGGCCCATTGTTACGCCTTCCCTGGGCGGTCTGAAGCGGAGGCATCTGATGCTGTCATCACAGGTAATCTTTTGGTTTGTGATTGCATGGCTTCTGTATTATTTGATCCTGGATCCACATTTTCTTATGTATCTTCCGCATTTGCTAATGGTCTTAATTTACATTGTGAATTGCTTGACATACCTATTCGTGTTTCTACTCCGGTGGGTGAGTCTGTGATAGTTGAAAAGGTGTATAGGTCTTGTCTTGTAACTTTTGTGGGGAGCAATACTTATGTAGACTTAGTTATCTTAGAAATGGTTGATTTTGATGTAATTCTGGGTATGACTTGTCTTTCTCCGCAATTTGCGATCTTGGATTGTAATGCTAAAACGGTGACGTTAGCCAAGCCTGGGGCAGATCCGTTAGTGTGGGAGGGTGACTAACTTCCAATCCGGTGCGTATCATCTCCTTTCTTCGTGCTAAGAAAATGGTTAGTAAAGGGTGTTTAGCTTTCTTGGCACATCTCAAGGATGACACTACCCAAGTGCCTTCGATTGAGTCGGTTTCAGTAGTTTGTGAGTTTGTGGATGTGTTCCCTGCAGATCTTCCTGGTATGCCACCAGATAGGGATATTGACTTCTGTATCGATCTTGAACCGGGCACACGCCCCATTTCGATACCCCCTTATAGAATGGCCCCCGCAGAGTTAAGAGAGTTAAAGGCACAACTTCAAGAGTTATTGAACAAGGGATTCATTAGGCCAAGTGCATCCCCTTGGGGTGCTCCGGTTTTGTTTGTGAAGAAGAAGGATGGGAGTTTTCGAATGTGTATAGACTACAGACAACTAAACAAGGTAACCATAAAGAACAAGTATCCTCTTCCCCGCATTGATGACTTGTTCGATCAGTTACAAGGTGCTTGTGTCTCCTCTAAGATTGACTTGAGATCCGGTTATCATCAATTTAAAATACGGGCAACGAATGTGCCAATAACTGCTTTTCGAACGAGGTATGGGCATTATGAATTTGTAGTGATGTCTTTTGGTCTTACGAATGCCCCTGCTGCGTTCATGAGCTTGATGAACGGGATTTTTAAGCCATATTTGGACCTCTTCGTGATCGTATTTATTGATGATATATTGGTATACTCAAAGAGAAAGAAGGAACATGAAGAGCATTTGAGAATGGTACTGGAAATGTTGAGGGAGAAAAAGCTTTATGCCAAGTTCTCTAAGTGTGAGTTTTGGCTAGATTCAGTGTCCTTGTTGGGACACGTGGTTTCTAAGGATGGAGTGATGGTGGATCCTTCTAAGATTGAGACAGTGAAGAATTGGGTAAGACCTACTAATGTGTCAGAAATAAGGAGCTTTGTTGGGTTAGCTAGCTACTACCGCCGATTCGTCAAGGGATTCTCTTCTATTGCTTCCCAACTGACGAACTTGACTAAGCAAAATGTTCCATTTGTATGGTCGGATGAGTTTGAGGAAAGCTTTCAGAAGCTCAAGACTTTGTTGACTACCGCACCTATCCTTACCTTGCCAGTAGAGGGTAAGAACTTCATTGTTTATTGTGATGCATCCTATTCTGGTTTGGGTGCAGTGCTAAAGCAAGAGAAGAGTGTGATTGCTTATGCTTCAAGGCAATTAAAGGTGCATGAACGTAACTATCCGACCCACAATTTGGAATTGGCTGCGGTGGTGTTTGCATTAAAGCAATGGAGACACTATTTAAATGGGGTTAAGTGTGAGGTCTACACGGATCATCGTAGCCTTCAGTGTGTCTTTACCCAGAAGGATTTGAACTTGAGGCAGAGGAGATGGATGGAATTACTGAAGGACTACGACATCACTATTTTGTATCATCCGGGGAAGGCGAATGTTGTAACGGATGCTCTAAGTAGAAAGGCGGGAAGCATGGGAAGTCTAGCTCACTTGCAAGCTTCTAGACGCCCACTGTCTAGAGAGGTTCAGACTCTAGCTAATGACTTGATGAGATTAGAATTAAACAATAAGGGAGGATTGTTGGCTTCTGTGGAGGCAAGATCTTCCTTTCTTGACAAGATTAAGGGAAGACAGTCTGATGATGAGAAACTGCGCAGAATTCAAGATAAGGTATATCTAGGAGAGGCTAAGGAAGCACAAATCGATGAGGAAGGTGTTTTGAGGATCAAGGGAAGGGTATGCGTACCCCGCGTCGATGATTTGATCAACACTATTCTGACAGAGGTTCGTAGTTCGAGGTATTCGATACATCCGGGTGCAACCAAGATGTACCGTGACCTAAAGCAACACTTCTGGTGGAGTAGAATGAAGCGTGACATTGTGGATTTTATTGCCAAATGTCCAAACTGTCAACAAGTAAAGTATGAACACCAAAGGCCCGGAGGAACACTTCAGAGAATGCCCATTCCGGAATGGAAGTGGGAAAGAATTGCAATGGATTTTGTGGTTGGTCTTCCGAAGACAATGGGTAAGTATGACTCCATTTGGGTGATTTTTGATAGGTTAACTAAATCTGCTCATTTCATTCCGGTCAAGGTGACTTACAATGCAGAAAAGTTAGCCAAACTTTACATCTCGGAAGTTGTGTGATTGCATGGGGTTCCACTATCCATCATATCAGATAGAGGTACGCAGTTTACTTCTAAGTTTTGGAAAACATTGCATGCGGAATGGGGTACTAGGTTGGACCTTAGTACTGCGTTCCATCCTCAGACCGATGGTCAGTCTGACAGAACGATTCAAGTGTTGGAAGATATGCTTCGTGCATGTGTGATAGAGTTTGGTGGTCATTGGGATAGCTTCCTACCCTTAGCGGAATATTCATACAATAATAGCTATCACTCAAGCATTGATTTGGCTCCATTTAAAGCATTGTATGGTAGGAGATGTAGGTCTCCCATTGGTTGGTTTGATGCGTTCGAGGTTAGACCTTGGGGTACTGATCTCTTGAGGGATTCGATGGAAAAAGTGAAGTCTATTCAAGAAAAGCTTCTAGCGGCGCAAAGTAGACAAAAAGAATATGCAGATCGAAAGGTTAGAGACTTAGAGTTCATGGAGGGTGAACAAGTCTTGTTGAAAGTTTCACCAATGAAAGGGGTGATGCGGTTTGGTAAAAGGGGTAAACTAAGTCCAAGGTACATTGGACCATTTGAAGTACTTAAGCGAGTAGGTGAGGTGGCTTATGAGTTAGCCTTGCCTCCAGGGCTGTCCGGAGTACATCCGGTATTCCAAGTGTCGATGTTGAAAAGATACCATGGGGATGGAAATTACATTATCCGTTGGGATTCAGTTTTGCTTGATGAGAACTTGTCTTATGAGGAGGAGCCTGTTACTATTTTAGATAGAGAACTTCGCAAGTTGAGGTCAGGAGAGATTGCATCCATCAAGGTGCAATGGAAGAATCGACCGGTTGAAGCAGCCACTTGGGAGAAGGAGGCAGATATGCAAGAAAGATACCCACATCTGTTTAAAGATTCAGGTACTCCTTCTCGCCCTTGCTTTTCTTCTTGTGATCGTTCAGGGACGAACGATGGGTAAATTGGTATCTATTGTAACGACCTGTTTAGTCGTTTTGAGTAGCAGACTTTATTTCTGGAAAAACTGGCAGAAGCGACGGACCCCACGATGGACCGTCATGGGCATGACGGACCGTCGCAGGGTCTCGTTTCAAAACACTTAGAAAATCTGAAATTGGGTACTGAAAATTGACTCTCTGAACTTTGTGACGGAATGGCAGGACGGACCGTCACAGGCGTGACGGACCGTCATAGATTATTCAATGTAAATTGACTCTCTGACCCTTGTGATGACCTGCAAGACGGACCGTCGCAGGCACGACGGCCCGTCACAGGTTGCGCAATCCCAGTCTGGGTCGGATTTCTTGATACGTTTTAAGGGACGTTTTTGACTATTCTTGCCTTAATTATAAAGTTAGAGGGTTAAGGATTATAAGTCTAATTACTTGGGGGTTAAAAGAGTTAACCTTAAGTTAATTAGTGGGGTATTATTGCCATCTTTTATTCTTAATTATATACTAATTAGGGTAAAAGAAAGAGGGTTTGAATAAGAAAATAGAAAGAACAAGAAGGGATAGAGAGAAACTATCGAGAAGAAGAGGAAAATACCAAGCTTTGAGGATTAACTTGCTTGATTTCAATTCTTCGGTGGAGGTAGGTTATGGTTTTCATGCTTTCATAAGTAAACTCTTAATAGTGAATGATATGTATTGGTAGTATTGTAAACCCTACTATATGCTTAATGGTATGTTTGCATGAATATGATTATGTGACTGTGATAAGATAAGCATGATGAAAATATTGAATCCCAAATCTTGAAAAGAAACTTTAATATACAATTATTAATGATGATGCCTTGGTATAGAAGAAGGCTTGATGAATTAAAGTAATGGGATTGATGATGCCTTGGAATAGAGAAGGCTTGATGATTTACAGAATGATATTAGTGGATCAGAGTGTCACGTTCCGACACATAGAATTAGGGGATCGGAGTGTCACGTACCGACACATGTAGGGGATCGGAGTGTCACGTTCCGACACATCCGTGACACTCCGATCCCCTACATGTGTCGGAACGTGACACTCCGATCCCCTACATGTGTCGGAACGTGACACTCCGATCCCCTACATGTGTCGGTACGTGACACTCCGATCCCCTACATGTGTCGGAACGTGACACTCCGATCCCCTACATGTGTCGGTACGTGACACTCCGATCCCCTACATGTGTCGGAACGTGACACTCCGATCCCCTACATGTGTCGGTACGTGACACTCCGATCCCCTAATTCTATGTGTCGGAACGTGACACTCCGATCCACTAATATCATTCTGTAAATCATCAAGCCTTCTCTATTCCAAGGCATCATCAATCCCATTACTTTAATTCATCAAGCCTTCTTCTATACCAAGGCATCATCATTAATAATGTATATTAAAGTTTCTTTTCAAGATTTGGGATTCAATATTTTCATCATGCTTATCTTATCACAATCACATAATCATATTCATGCAAACATACCATTAAGCATATAGTAGGGTTTACAATACTACCAATACATATCATTCACTATTAAGAGTTTACTTATGAAAGCATGAAAACCATAACCTACCTCCACCGAAGAATTGAAATCAAGCAAGTTAATCCTCAAAGCTTGGTGTTTTCCTCTTCTTCTCGATCGTTTCTCTCTCTCCCTTCTTGTTCTTTCTATTTTCTTATTCAAACCCTCTTTCTTTTACCCTAATTAGTATATAATTAAGAATAAAAGATGGCAATAATACCCCACTAATTAACTTAAGGTTAACTCTTTTAACCCCCAAGTAATTAGACTTATAATCCTTAACCCTCTAACTTTATAATTAAGGCAAGAATAGTCAAAAACGTCCCTTAAAACGTATCAAGAAATCCGACCCAGACTGGGATTGCACAACCTGTGACGGGCCGTCGTGCCTGCGACGGTCCGTCCTGCAGTTCGTCGCAAGGGTCAGAGAGTCAATTTCCACTGAACAATCTATGACGGTCCGTCACACCTGTGACGGTCCGTCCTGCCAATACGTCACGAAGTTCAGAGAGTCGATTTTCAGTACCTAATATCAGATTTTCTAAGTGTTTTGAAACGAGACCCTGCGACGGTCCGTCGTGCCCATGACGGTCCGTCGTGGGGTCCGTCGCTTCTGCCAGTTTTTCCAGAAATAAAGTCTGCTGCTCAAAACGACTAAATAGGTCGTTACACTATTAAGGGAGAAAATGATCTTCGACTTACTTAGATTTATTTATTGTTCTGATTTGTTGCATAAAATGTCTAGGATTTGCATTATATTTTTGTATCTTTGTGTGTTTTCCTGTGAGAAAAGAGTGAAGTCATAAAAAATAGGTTTGATATTCTTGGCCCAGCCTTACAAATGTTGATGAGGCTCATGATCGACCCAGCTACACTTGTCAATATATCTAGATATTTTTTATATGAACATCATGAAGATGTAGGGTTAGACTGGGTCCCCTTTGATAATTCCTTAAATGGTTGGAAGTAAAAAACTTTTATACCGTTAATAAGGATGGGGATGGTGGATGTCATGAAGCATGACATGATGAGTTTGGAGTTGAAGGGAAAATTGAAGAAGTCCATAGATTCCCTAATGAAGGATCATTCTAGTCTACCGAATGAGTTATGAAGGTTGATCTTTCTGATCATATTAGGATTAAATCTTTCCATCCTACTAAAGTAGAAGATGTTCTTGGAGAGTGATTATATTATCAAAAGTTGTACTTTCTAAGTGAAAACATGTCTCGCTAGGACCAATAATAGTTGGAAGGTGTTTTTTCATTGGCTGTGATTTTAGTTACAATTTTGAAACCAATGTTGCACAGTCAAATAGTTCTGATGTTCTTGAGAAATAATGCATTATGATATTTTGGTATGATGGCACAGGAGAGGTTTTTTATTCGAGGGTCCATCTCACATTTCCTAAAGGTTTATTCACAAAAGCTGGAAACTTTACATTTTATACTATCCCATTATTTTTGATAGAAAAGGGTATTAGTCCATATGGACCAAATTCTTTGGTGGGTATAAATAAATTTATTTCCTGACGGATCTATAATACACTAACTGGCCCACCCATACAGATAGTCTTCTTGCTACTATCTAAGTTTGGCTCAGAGTAGGGAGGTTAGTGAGGGAGTTGTCATAGTTTGTCTTCTATTTCTAGAGGTTGAAGAGAAAAAGTTGTGCCTTCTTTCTTGATTAGGCTCATAATAGTACCAACTTGCAAATTTATCCTTGAGGGCAGGGATTTTGTTTTTCCACCTCAAATTAGTTTTTAAGGTAAGGAAGAATTTTGTGTTGGAATCTTTCTCGATTAGAAAGTTGGTGCGTGATTTGGCTTTCCAAAACTCCTCAAGTTTAACAATGTTTTAATATTCCACTAGGAGTCTTTTTCTTTTGAATTTTGAACATAGTTATTTTCAAAGTAATTTGGGGATCTATGGATTCCATCAATTCTTTAGAGGATTGTTTCCCCAAAGGTGTTCCTATTCTATATCTTAACCATTATTTGGAAAAGGGCAATAGATGCGGTGAGTAAATAGTATAAAGGATTCATTGAATAGACCTTGATAACTTGTGTACCACACGTAGGTTTCATTTTGAAGGGCCTATTTCTTGGACTGGGCATTTTCTACTCAGATTTACAAGAAGGAGAGAATGGTCTGAGAGGGTATGCAGGGGGTGGGAATACTAAACATCAGTTACATAAGGATTAATTTGGTCATTTTTCATGCATCTTTCCAACCTTTCAAGAATAAGGTTTGCTTTGGTTTTTTTCCCCCTTGTTGTCAATGTTTACTTACTTCCTTTGTGGTCTAGGTCGATCATTTTACATTGGTTGAGTAATTTCTAAAGGGTTTTTGCTTTGTTTTTTAATGTCTCATCCCCAAAACATATCTTTTGCTTGGAAGACCTCCTTGAAATCACCTCCGATGAACCAGCTACCACAATAGCTCTGGGAGATTTCTAGGCCGAGCATAAATGGACGAAAATAACCACAAATCAAGTAGGGTGCTAAGTTTTATCCTGATATGAATGTCTTAGGAGGTCATAATACTATTATCCATATTAAATTTTTCTATTTCCCCATGATGATGATTTCTGCAAAGAGGCCTTCATTAGCCTATTGAACATGGGCATGAAAATCGTGATCCTTAGTAATTTTGGAATGTTCCCTCATCTTTATTTCCATGAAGACTAACATTTTTTTCTTTTGGAGATTCACCCATGCCTTGCATTCATTCTAAACACACATTATTTTGTCTCCTAACATTCTAACTGATAAAACTCGTATGGGTTGTTGATGGATTCTCTATTTTGCTCTTTCCTTTTCCACATGGGAGTTTATTTGACTGATTCAAAGGGTACAACATTACATTTGGGTTGATTACCTTTATCTGATTCCTCTTATATAAAGTGATATTCTTCACCATGGGTGGACATATTAACAAATAGCTTCTTTTTATGTCTTGCTGATCTCTTTCTCTAGCTTTTCTTCAAAATTGTAGACTTCAATATTTTGTTCCCCTAAATTTTGTAGAATTTATTCCATTTATTTTCTGCTCAGTCTAATAGCTTGTAACACTAAAAGAGTACCCCTAATTGCAACTCCACTATTCTTTTCCATAGGAAATCATGGGGTATACTATGGTTTAGAACATGTGGTCTTATCGAGATACCGAGAGGAAAGGAAACTATTGGGGAACTTGGGCCATGAGTGAGTTCACCTCTTGGCTGGTCATTTATATCAAGTCTCAATATAGGTGTGCATACAACACTATACGTAGCAAGAATTTCTACACAAAGTCTGCTACTGCCAAGTTCATTCTTTCTTTTATGAAGTGTACCGCAAAACATGGAACCTTCATTGTGACGCAGATCAATAGAGTATTGAAATTTAGATTCATAGTGAGTTTATAGCCATGGTGGAGTGCCAGCTCACACCATGACTTTTTTTCATTTCGGTTATGGAGCAATCACAAAGCACCTTGTCTCAGGTGTTAAGTTTTATTTTCATATTTTTGAATGTCAAGTTCCCTCTAGGATACTTTCAAGCATACTAATGGAATGGTGGTGGTTGGAGTTGCACTTCATTTATGTCATATCCTCTCCACTAATATTATTATTGTTCTTCTTAGTGGAGAGATGAAGTTTTTTTTTCTCAACACTGAGTGTCATCTCTGAGTGATAAGTTGTAGTGTCGTTCTTCTTTTAGGGTTCATTTATTCTTAATGCTTGCATGATTGAAGCTGGCTTAATTAATTCTTTGTGGCATTAATTTTTATAGGCGACAAGATTTATCATTTTTTCCCAAGTGATGTTTGAACTATCATGTGGGGCCCTTTGTATAAATGGTGGAATTTTTTCTTATCTTGCTTTCCTAAGGGGCATCTATGGTAGTATCAGGTTGTGTTACCGTTTCGATTGTTCGCTTACCTTTTATTAATTTTTGACTTTGTTTTTTCCATTCTCTTATGTTGAAACTTATTAAAAACTTCATGGGAACGAGATGTGGAGGGAAATTATTTTTATTTTTTTAAAAGGGGTTGGGGGATTCGGTGAACTTACCTATTTTTTGCATCGAAAGCTTTTACATATGTGGTTGATGAAATTTTCTCTTTTGTTTCCTTTTATTGTGTTTTGTTCTTATTTTTGAAAATTGACTTTATGTCATTGTCTCCTTTGGGTGCTTTATCCTTTACGTGTGTAATTATTTACTTTGAATTAGGTTCATTTGAGAACAAACAATATTTTTTGATGTGGCGAATTCCTTTACACTCTGTGTTCAACACTTCTTCCATTCGAATATGACTTCTCAAAGATAATTTGCTAGTTTGATGTTTTTTTAAACTAGTGTACCCAGTGGTACTTGGCTACAAATGCAAGCATACCTCTCTCTTGGTGTGGTTGAGGTGTTTGTTTCAATTTTTAACGAGCTCCTAGTTTCTTACCCATTTTTTCTAGGAAGGATTTATCATAGAATTAATCGGATGTTGTGAAAGACTGGTCCATATTAAACTATGGATAAGTTTTGATTCCTTTAGGATGAAGTTTGGTTCCAGTTTTTAACCGAAAAGAAATGGTGTATGTTGAACCAAGGTCCTCTTTCAAGAGGTTTTTTCGCGTATATTCTTGAATTTGTGCACTTCTCTATGTAAAAGCCCCAGCCATGTCAGTTAGATTAAGACTTTCAATCGGCTTCCATAGCGTTATTAGCTTATTTTTTAGTTATTGTTAAGTTATCTTCTTTCCTATTAATTTATGACGATCGAGAATCTCCGGGGAGGATCGATCCTCTTTTTTTTCTTCTAAGCGATTTAATAAGTCTTTGGGATTCGTCTACATGTAACATTACATTGGAATCCCCCATGCGTTGACTTTATTTTGTTCTATGTAAAAGTGATTGACATCTAGTTGGTTGTTCCATAACACATCTAGGGAAATTTATTTTGCGACAAGTCTTCTTGAATCTTCATTTATTCATTATGGGATCCGATGGTTCGTTAGTTCTAAAGGTAGGGGACGTTGTGTTAGAGTAGGTTAATGATTGTCGTCTCTCTTAAAGATCTTTCACAGAGAGAGTTAACTAGCAAGTCACGATTAAAAAATTATTGTCAATAACTAATTTCACTTGACTTTTATTAATTATTTGTTTAGTTTACTTAAGAAATTAAGAGAATTATTTTTTTTCAATTTCACAATGTACGATTTTTAGGTGAGTGTGAGCTCAACATTGTCACAAGTAAAAAAAGTCTTCCGAATAATATAGATAGTACTCTAAAGGACAATAACATTGATAGTAACTCAAAACTTCCCGTAAGAATTGAAAGAAGGTGAAAACAACTACCGCTTGGAGCAAGGGAAACCAAGGAAAAGAAAATTTCGCTCCATTATTGACATATATAAGGTAATTATATTCATACGTTACACATCTATATTTTCTTTCACGTAATATTACTTAAAAAGTAGTTATAATTTAGGTTTTTTTTTTACAAATTTTTAGCATTGTTTAGCAGTAGTTAGCATTCTTTCACCCTTTTTAGCATTTATGTATTTTACAAAATTGGACAAAACAAAATATTGTTTAACTTATTTAAATTAACTGATGAGGTTCTCTTTATTTTTTTAGGGTTAGAATAGTCCCACATCACCTAAGGATGAATATAATGGGAGTCGCTCTAATACTTTAGAGAACAAAAAATCTGAAGTACACATCAAAGACAAAAGAGGAAAGGATCAAGAGGAAAATTTTGAGGAGATACTACCTAGTAACCAAAAAGATACTAAAGGTACGTACATTATGTATTGGTTCTACGTATTACAATTGATCTATTGTGTTAATTATTTTACTCTTCATATGATTATGCAATATTTTCTGTTGAGTCTGAAAGCATCGGTGAATGTAGCCTAGCGAATAAGTTGAATCGTATAATGGAAAATAATGTTGACAATACAAATGTTGAAAAAAATGAGGGATTCCATGTAAGTAAGAAAGTATGAAGGAAAGAGAACTGTACTCCCATTATAGTCATTCACAAGGTAATTGATCATCACTTATGTCTATATACATTAAATTTTCGTGAACGCACCTAGTATATGTTACGATATATTTTTCTATCTTTGATCATAAATAAAAGTAAAGATGTATACTTGAATTTGTTACATGATGATATGTATGACAAATGTGAAAGAAGCAACATAGAAAGGATCAAAATAATTCATTATAGGTTAAACTAACATAGAAACAACAACAATAACAAGAAATTATTAACTCTCTTGTTTACACTTGCGAGGTTGTTGTTGATCACTTATGCCTATTTGTATGAGTTTTTCACTAAGAACACTCATTATACTCCACAGCACATTTTTCATTCTCCACGAATTAATAATAGAAACAAAGTTGACGAATTTATAGGAGGTAGAAAATGAGATATATGAAGAAACCAATAGAAGCAACATAAGAAATGATAAAAAAAGATTCTTTTGACGAGTATCTATCAAGACAACATCAAAAAAACAAAATATCAATTCATTGGTTGACGCTTGCAAGGTAATTGATCATCACTCATATATATATACATGAATTGTTCATTAAAAACGTTTATTGTACTCCATACCATATTTTCTTTTCAAGCATTTATCATGAAATAAAATGGATTTACTGGTGGTAGAAAATGAGATATTCAAAGAACCCAACGGAAGCAACAAAAATAATTGCCAAAAGGCTTCTTTTGAGGAGGAGCTACCCAAGCAACAACAACAAGATAACGATGGCACTTAAGAAATTTTATTTCTTACAAACTGAATTTATGTTGTTCATATTATGCATCATAAATTTTTGATCAATGAATTGAAGGTAATTGAAATCCTTTGCTAGAAATGGAACACAACATAGTGATATCCTAAACTACAGTCATTACATTGTAGCTCAAGTCCCAATTTTTGAGCGTATAATTTATTTCATGTATATCACACAATCTCACATATATTTTCAGGTGCGCCAGAGATCAACGAATTTAAATATGGAGCTATTTTAAATGGCAATATTATAAACCGTGGCTCAAAATTTTTGACAAGAGATGAAAAGGATCGAAATTATCGTGCCACACAAGGATTGCCCAGAAGTATAAAATTTTGCACTATCATTAACCTCTATAAGGTGATTCACATAAAATATAATCTTCCAGGGACATTGCCCGCAACTACCTCAAAATAAAGACAACATAAAGCAAAGAGTCAACAACTAAAACAACGGAATCCCCAAATGAGGAGGGCTCACCAAAAGCTAATTTGGAGAGCTCCAACCTCACTAGCCATAAATCTATGTGTGAATATCAAAAATCTACATTATATAAAGATGCAGTGCAAAGAAATGTATGTCCCAGTACATGGAAAGTATCGATTAAGTAAGTAGGACACTAGCATGATCATTTAAAGAATAATGAACAAGATGGTGAAATAAAATTTCCAAGATCATATGTATAGTTAAAGTGTTGAAGATAAAACGGTTGGAGTCCATACACAAATATTATTAAAATTTCTTTTCAAAAGAACATATTCATATAGTTGAATCTTTTTCATTAGTCTTTCATAATTATAAACATGACATAGCATACTTAAAATGAATCATATGTACCTAAAAAATATCCTAAAATTTGCATAATTTTGGGAGTTTCTGATAACCAACATACACAATGGGAGCTCATGATGTCCTAACAACAGGTCTGCCCTATAGGTTTCCAGAGTATAAGACCATATCATATCTCTGTGGATCCAATAATATGAGACTCTCAGGGTCAAAAGGTTAATCATTAAACCAGTGAAACATTATCCTACATTGGCGCATAGTAATATGACTTGGGTTTTCTAAACTTGCATTCTCTCAGTACCAAGTAGTTTTCCCAAAATAACATATATTCATACAATGCCCATAGGTAAAACATAGATTCATCTTGAATGATACATGAAACTAATCTCAAAAGTCATATCTTCAAGTAACATGTATTTAGGTTGTAATTCATATCATGCTTGTTTTCATGCTAGAATTTATAAAGGTTTGAATGACCATAAATTCATGCTAAAATCATTAACAAAAGATTTCAAAGTCAATGTGAACTAATAAAAACAAGAGTTTGGGAAGAAAAAGCATAATTTTGTAAAATTTCGTAGCTTTACTTCTAAAAATCATATGAAATTCTTGAGAATAAAAATAGTTTAGGCATCAGAGCGAAGGAATACTATCATTGGAGTCATACGCACTTTAACTTTGAAGTTTGAGGATGTATCAGAGTTCAAATCTCTTAAGTTCTTGTAAGTGGTGTTCTTTTAAGCGTTGGGAAGGAAAAAGAAGGAGAAACTTTTATTGTAAGCTATCAAATATGAAAGAATAAGCGTTTTTGAAAAGGTTTTTTGATGTGGGTTGGGGTTTCAAATAAGGAAAGGACGAAGTCACCCGTTATAGAATGTGGAAAGAAGAGAAAACTAAAAGAATTTTTCATCTTATGCGTCCGCGCACTAAAAGCCTTAATTGTGTGGCACTTTATGCATGACTAGTAGTATCTTTCTTTGTCATGTCATCACATGAGGAACATCAACTTAGGCGATGGATCGTGCAGAATACGTAGTACTTAGTAAAATGGACATAACTTTTAGTACACAACTTGGATTACCAAAAGGTCAAAGACGATGGATTAAAGGTTTCACAACCTTTAATTTTCTTGTTATTAGTCCACAAAACTTTTAATATACTAGTTGTCCTTTATAACCTTAATTCACATCTAATATACTTTCCACACTAATGAATTAATCTAAATACATATACATACAACCATAAATTAGAGAGTTTGAGCCTTTACGAATATGAAGGATAGTTTGACTCCTTACTTAGAGCTTATTGGGCATTATAATATATCCCCATTGGGATTATTAATCCTCGAATAAAGATCAAAATTAGAATATAAATATGAATAGAGTAAGCTAGGATTTATTTGGGCCATTTGAGCTATATAAAATACTTTACAATAATATTTTTCCTGCAATATGGTCTAGTTATAAGCAATTAAGGATTTAGAAGCACGAGCTAAAAACTAGCATAGGCTAGAACAACATAAATTAGGTAGTGGACTTAGACCCTATTGGCCTCTGTTAGACTTCAAAATAAAACTCTTATAACTTTCTAGGGAAATAATCATAGAAATAATTCATGTGAGACATAGGGAAGACTCAAAAAGTATGAATGGTATATATTGAACATCAGCCACACACCATCTGAAGTTACTTGACATGGACATAAGTAAAGAATAACTCTACTATGTCTTAAGTGACGATGATGTTGGCTTTTAAGCTTATCAATACTTCATAAATATGATTATTCTTTTGAATAATATCCTTCATGAGGTGAAACTTGTAACCATCGCTAGGATACACGTGTCTACTTCTATTGAAGTCTGAGTTTATTCATATGCTCTCACAATATTGAAGCCTAATTTTAATTCACAAATTGTTACACATAAGACAAACATACTAATCCATCCTAAGAATACAACTTCTTCTTACCATACTATCTGTCACGCCTCGAGGTTACCCCCTTGGCGAGACACAGAGGCTAGGGTCATGAGTTAACCCAACTAACCATGTCTGGCATATAATGAGCATACTTAAAATATCTAAGAATGTATGAACTATTGTGAAAGCTTAAACAATAGATAACTGAATGTGGGGAATATACAAAACTAACATGAATATAAATAAATCTTGGTACTACACAATCACTTAAAATCTAATGTTGAATCTAATAGTATATCTGGAATGCCTCTACTGACTAGAGTTGTCTGAACATGCCCCCAGCTAATCTTAGAAAAACTAAAATCTGAACTAAAAGACAAAATATGAAAAACATGTCTATTGTCTTTGGAAAATGACAATTCACAACTAAAGTTATTTAATACGGATCAATAATCGATGTATGTGTGATCTGGATGTTGAAAACTTGACCGAAAATCATGAGAGGATGTAGTGTAGAGTGTGCATCAGTACTTGGAATGTATTGAACATGCAAGATATTGATAATAACTGAAAAAATATGTAAAATCAACAAATCCTCATTGAGCAATGATATAATTTGCACAGAACATAAATTTTGAAATACATAGACAATTCTATTATGATCTATACATAATTCAATAGCACAATACAATCTACACATGAATTCAATAAGATTAAGTCATGCTCAATTCACCCACTCCACTCTAGAGCCATAACCAGGAATTCAAAGAATATGTGGGTTCATTGAACTTTTGATCTAAAAATCATCTATTAACATAAATTACTTCATAAAACATTGATTTTAACCTTTTCATGCAAGAAATCATGTTTAGAATTAAAAAAAGGAATTTCTCTGTTTTTAACATCTTTGAAAAGCCTTTGAAATTGACTCCTTGAATGAGAGAAGAGACAAGGATGAAATCATAATACCTTAATTGAATAATTCTAATGAAATGGATGGACAAACAATGAATAACTTTGGATCCTAGCTTCAATGGAGTCTAGAGAGAACTTTTGATCATGGGGTTTTGATTTTGAATAATGAAGTCTTAAGTCTATGCTTAGAGTCTTAACTATTTTAATATACCATTAAATACCCAATATAACCATCCATGAATTAATTAGGACCCTAGGTGAATTTCCCAAAAAACACCCACCTTGGTCGAGACACTTGCTGAAAATTGCAACTGTCAACTGATGGACACAATGACGGAGCATCGACCAACCAATGGACAGTCCTGCTGGTCCGTGGTTTTGGTCAAAGACTCTACAAAAGGGGTTTAATATACCACTACTAAGTGTGATGTTATCCCCCGAATCGCCGAGGCATGCATTGATTAATGGGGCATCGATGGTAGGAGTCAATTGCACTGTTTTTTGGAAGCTTTTTGCCAAATTTTGGGTCCTCCTCTTGGGGAGTCTTACCAAGATGTTTCAACCATAACCATGTTCATATAGGTTAAAGAAACCTCTCCTATAAATTTAAACAACAAATAAGACATAAAATATGCAAATTCATATTGACACCCAATTTTGGCCCTCCCCGATAAACTAATCAACGAGCTTCTTAATTTCCGAATGGATTGAAATAATCAGATTTTATAATGTTTGAAATATTTTTCAAGTTATTTTAAATTAATCTTATATATCTTTTGATAATTCTTAGATTTTTACATATACATATATATATATATATATATATTTATATATATATTATAAATATTAGTTTATTTTCTTATATTTAAAGTTAATTATTTTATATTATTAAGATTAAGAAACTCATGAATTAATTAACAGTAATTTGTCTAGATCAAGATATGGTCGAATTTCACTAATTAACTCAATTACGTTATTTCTTAAACTCTAAAATCCAACCCATTTTAGGAGCAAGTATTGGGACTTTATATCAGCCCACTACACAATTTCTAGCCCAGAAACATCAGTAACAACATAGAATACAATACCGAACCTCTCACTCTCGCACTTGTCCTTTCTACTCGTACTAGAATAGTGAGATGTCTCATCTTACACCTTCGTTGTCCTTCACTCTCCACCAACGACTTAAATTGTTTTTCCGTTGAAGAATGGGACAATTTCTAGCTTTCAACCTTATCCCTGGGAGAAGTTCAAATTGGGAATGGAGAATTTTGAATCTAATTCCATTCATTTTCCCCCCTCTGGATTTCCCCCCTTTTTTTTAATTCCAATTTTTCCTCTTATAAATACCCATATCTTTAACTATTGAGAAAAGGTTTTTTGGATTTTCTATCCCTTCTTTTAGAAATGAATAAGATTAAAAAAAAAGGATTGGAAAATTTTTGAATTCTTGAAAAAAAAGGGTGTCGTAAGCTACCAACAACATACATTTTTCTATAAATACAAAACACATAGATTTTTTTAAGGGAAGAGTTTGTGAGAGTCTACGCTTTGCTTGTGTCCTCGCCTGTTTCTTTGTTTTGCGGAGTTTCTTCAAGTCTTTGGGGTTCACGAAGTTCGCAATTGGTGTTGGAAGAAGCTCATTGTCCCGCTATTCTCATCACTGCCTCAGTATCACTATCCCAAAGAAAAAAGCACGTATTTTCCTTTAGCATTTTTTTTCTGTTCATGTTTGAGTTAAAAACTTGGTTTTGGAAATTTGTAATTGTTGTTTGCTTGTCTACTCAGTGTTGGTTCGATAGTGATATTAGTGGGGGATTCATTAAGTAGGTTTACAATCCAGTTAAAACTTTAAAAATCCATTTTCTTTTCCTAAATGGTATATTACTATTATGTTTTCCTTGAACATTTTTTTCTCTAGCATAGTCGAGTTTATCTTGGTGTTTATTCAAGACCACTATGCCGCATTCTTTATCTTATCCAAATAATTCTATTGGTATCTATGTGCTGAACCTTATGGTGTGTTTATTGCCTCGTTCTTCGACGGAAGTCGTACGAAATGCTAAAAGAGATGTAAAAGAAAAAAAGTAGTGGCATGCTTGTGTTGATATTTTTGTGTCATGGCCATGTACTTACCGGTGGCATTGATGTCTTCTCTTGAACATGAAGTGCCTTTAAACCTAGTGACATCAAATTGTAATAGCCTGTTCGATTGCATTTTCTCTTGTTACGCTAATGATGGCCATTAGCCTCACTGTTGACATTCTTCCTTCATGATAATAAAAATTGTTTCTAGCTATTAGTGTTCATGCTTCCTGTACAGTTACTAGGTGGTTACTCATTAAGAATATGTTTGTGTGTCTTGGTGTGTTTGGCCTTATATAACTTTTATCTAGTTTTATTCTGAGTAGATTTGGGACCCTTGCAAATTATGCTTTAAAGTTGGGTAAGTTTTTTTAGTATTAAGCTCAGTTTCTCGGATTCGAGTCATTAACTTTGGATAGTATTTTTTCATTTCAAAATTCGTTTGATTATTTGATTATATTAGTTAGGCTGACATTAACATTTCCTTTCTCTTCTTATACAAATGAGAGTAGGGAAATACAACTACTACTTTTATACAAATTTTATCATTTGGTTTGAGGTTGAAAAATGCATAATATGATTGGAAATTGTTAATGATTATATTTTTGTGTCACAATTAGAGCCTAATTCTTTTTCCTTTATCTTGATACATGTGACATCAATTTGAGGCCATTTTTTGACATCTTTCTCGCATTCCTCCGAGTTAAATCTCTTTGAGTCAAGCCTTGATTATCGTTGAAAAGTTGGAAGTCGAAATACATGTTAAAGGAAGCTCAGACGAGCCTCAGATATTTTTAAAATAGGCGATATACGTGCTGCATACAACAGTATATAGTTGATATACATGTATAAATGATGAATTACAGGTCTAAGGTGTAGCATACAGGAACAGGTGTTCAAATCATGTTGTGTACGCTAGGTATACAGCCCCATATACACAAAAGTGGGCTGATATACGGTTTGAATGCAGCAGTATATGCTAAGCATATACATTGATTTTTTAAAAAGAGGTTAAGGCCTAAAAGCCTCAAGTTATTTCATGCAGGATTGAGTTGCTGAAAAATGGACCCAAGCTCTTGTTTTGGACATATTTAGTATAGGACAGGTGGGTAAAAGCAAAACATAGTGGAATTTGGGCAAATTGGCCAAAGTTCAAATTTTCCTTTCTCTATCTCTTTGTTTATTTGTCCTTATGTTGACTAACACTTTTAATTATAATTTAATTAATCCCCAATAATTAGTCTATTTTTATTATTTATTTCTTTTATATCGATATATACTCAAAATTTATTTATATACATATAATTTTTAAAAAGTCTTTATTCTACTCCTTAGCCCTGTTAATACTTTAACTTATATATATATATATATATATATATATATATTATTCATTTTCTTTTAAAAGTAAAATTCGCCTTTTAATTTATTTCCCTAATTCACTTTGTTTAGATAATATTTGGAAAGTTATTCAAAAATGGTCATTTAGTTAAATCGCCGGTCAACCGCGAGTAAGAGTGCATTCCGTGGGGCTAACATGTTCTCGGAATGACATTTGAACTTCTAACCCTTTTCAACATATTTTTATCTATTTTAAATCTTTCGAAAATAATTTTATGATTTCTTGATTTTTACGAAAAAATAAAGTGGCAACTCTGTTAATTTAGAAGGTCGATCTTTCTTAAATCATTATATTAATTAATTTTCAAAACATATTCATTTTTACTTTATTTATATATTTTTAGTAAAACATAAATGACGACTCTGCTGGGAAATAATTAAGTTCTAACCAAAAGAATTTGACTATTTGACTAATTATAATTATTAAATTGCTTATCTGTGACTAATGCGTTTTAATAATATAATTGGCATTTAATTTCATGGAATATTCTGATATATATTGTAAAGTATATTAAAGGACGGTTTGCGGAACCGCAGACGGACTTTTTTTTATACTTACCTTCTTTCAGAGTTAGCGGCAATTTATTTGTTCGTTACGCGTCCAATGGTTGTCGCGAGTTCTGGCCCAAATTGTCCGTTTGGGTTTTCGGTCTCCTTAAAAGCCACTCCTAGTCAACTAGCATATAGTCGAGCCAAAATCCCGAAGTTATGAGAATTTGAAGTAGGACGACCCAATACCCAAGACTTATGGGGGCCATTAGAAGTCCAACTCTTGTCTACTTGGCCCAAATTGCCAAAAATAAACAACCATGATTATGCTATAATTGAAGAATGTATGTGTATTTTAAAAACGATATGTTTTCTACTGGGGTGGGGGTTAACATATTTGTTTGCTATTTTTTTTGTAGATGAATCCGACATACGAGCCTTTGAAAACAATTATGGTTACCGTCCCCGATCTCTTTCTCAAAGTATGGTGGAGGTTCATGAACAACGACAACCAAATGATCGTTCAGAAACACATAGGTTAACTTTGGTCACTACTAGAGATGAATGCTTGGTCTTACCTAATTGGAACAATGGTGAAATACTGGGATAGCGAGCATATGGTCTTTCAATTTTGGAAAGTTGAGTTAACGCCAATAATAGAAGAAATCCTCATGGGTTACGAAAGTGTCTCCTCGTGTAACAACAGCAAACGACATCCATATACAGATCTCCTAAATTCTATAATATGGGATTTAACCAAAATTAGAAAAAAAATTTATCGGTTAAAACCAAGTTGATGGACAAGCTCCTCCACCAAAATATACCTTTTAGAAAAATATTATCGATTCAGACAAGCAAGGGCTAATGAGAAATACAAAGACGTGTTCGTTTCAAATGAAAAATTAAAAAAGACGCATCCCCTCGCATTTGCAATATGTTTACTAGGAACGATGATTTTCCTTCAATGGCCAAAATACACTATTCATCCCAGTGTGGTTATGGTCACTCATGCCATCTTCTACGGAGTAGACTATAAATCATCAACAAAGTACTACAATTTAGTGCATATGATTTTGGCCGACATCTATAGGGCTTTAGACAAATGTTAGAGAGGAAAACGCTTCTTTCAAGGGTGTGATCTGATACAACAGCGGTGGATGATGCGACATTTGATCAAGACTCAAAATCCAAAAGAACGAGATCCCCTAATGCGGTCTAAAGAGATACTTGGTCATGATTGGTGGTTGTACCACAATCGTTGAAATAATACTGGAGGAGAAACTTTTTGGTACCCGAGGATTTGAGGGCTGAGAGAAGAAGACGTATAGTGGTTAATAGACAGTTTGGTGGTAACTAAGAACATTGTGGTTCAAACAGAAAAAAGTGCCTTACATGGTATTTTCTAGGTTAAGAGGGACTAGACCATATGCTCCCGATCAAGTCCTAAGGAAACTAGGAGGGAAACAAGAACATCACCAGGTCGCAGATATGAGGAAATTTGCAACTGACCATGAGAATGGACAAGTTGCATTTACTGAAAAGATACGTAGGATATGGAGATCTTGAAGAGTGTTGTATGAACCTGTACCAAATAGGTTTCGTTGAAAATGTTTACAAAGAATGGTTGAAAAAGAGTCTCGCTGGAACTATTGAGCCTGGTCTAAACATTCCATACATTATTGCAGATGTTGGAGTCAAGCATGAATTCCGACTTCACCAACTTCAAGAAAAGTTTGATAAGAAAAAATTAGAGCATCGATGTCGTCACTCAGAAGATACCAAAGTCATAGATCAGTTGAAATAAGAACTACTTAGAGACAGACAGTGCATGACAAAGTTAGATGATAGCATGGAACAACATATTAAGTCGATAGAGGGGTTCATACATCAAGAAGGAGCTCGATTGGCGAGAGATCATCTATGAGCGAGCTGATATACTATATGGGAAGAGGTCAACATCGCAAAGAGGACCAGACTTGATGAAGGATCGGAAGAGGATTGAATTTTATTTACCATTCCCTGCGTGGGACTGCTTTATTTGTACTTTGGTTGTAATTTATTTTAAGATATGTCTCTTTGTTTTGTGTTAATCAAACATTTTGGATGTTATTAATGAAGTATTTTGGTGATAATAAATCGGGTTTAAAAAGCATATACATCCTTCAATTCGTTAGGCCTACCCTTGGCATAAAAGGGTCACAAGCATGTTTAGGACGCGATATGTGTGTTTAACTGCTTATGTTTTATGTTGCTATGAATGAGGATATCATAAAATTACTCCTATAAACAAATCCCTAGAATATATATACAAACAAGTCCATGTTACAAAATGTCTGCCCAAAATTTCCGAGTCTCAATTTTTTAACTCAAAAGACACCTCCTATAAAATAAATCCTAAAACATTCATTCTATCATCTAAGGAAAGACAAAAATCACTGCTATGGACAAAGGTACGAACATCCAGATGGAACTCACTGGAGAAGAACTACAAAAAAAGATCGAATAGATTACTTGAAAAATCCAAGAAGCCAAGAAAGAAGGGCTAAGAGTCGACATGGCAACCGCAATCTATAAAGCTGCAACCGTGACGCTGGATGAGGATATGGCATCATAGATGAAGAGAAAGAAAGATGTTGAGATGGAGACAGAGGACTTGCGAGAAAAGTTGGACATGCTTCAGTTGAAAGTGCAAGAAAGAGAAGAGATAGAGGCTAGGATAGAATTGGGGACTGCCACTCTGTTAGCTCAAAGCATGTCACTTGATGAAGTGCTGACAGTGGAAATGGAAGTATTCGCCTCCATGAGAGAAAGGATGGCCGCATTGAGGAATAAGAACAAAGATTTCCGTACCAACATGATTAATAAACATCAGAAAATGCGTGAAAAATACCCCTTTTACAAATAAGGGGCTAATACTTTTCCCGATAATGCTCACCTTGAAGCGACTGGGAAGACGACGTTGAAGAAATTGTCTACGAACCTCCATTAAAAATCCATCTGAAAGGAGGAGACTAATGCTACAACAAGAAGGAAAATGACTAGCGTGTCATCAACATTTTATCTTTAAAAACTCTATTGTTGTTGTTTAATTTCCTTGTTATCGTAATGAATGAATGAATGGAAATTTTTTATCTTGTACTCGAACTACGTTAGTCCTGAATTCTCCTTGTGAGATACGTAGGCAGCCTTCCCAAGTCTGGCCCCTATCTTTAAAAAATTTCATTCTCCCCTTTATGTTACGGGAAGATACAAAGGCCAGATCAACGGACGTCAAAGAGAAGCTTCAAGAAGACCATAGCTCAACATGATTTAGCCTCTCTGAGACACTGTCAAAACTAAAACAACCAAATTCTTGGTTGTCAGAAAAATGTTTTTCCATCCTTACTGGTGCATTTAAGGTATCCTCAAACAATAGCAACTTGTGTGTTCATCTGCTCTCTATGTGATATTATGAATTTTGTATTCTGAATTCGCACAGAGAAATCTGCCTTTGAGTTTTTTTCCCTCTCAAGTACATTTGGAAGTGATCTTTGTAGATTAAAACCTAGAAGATCATCCCTATTTTACCAGATCGAAAGGTCGCGCAGATATCTTTCCTAAACGAGATTTGGACAAAAGAAAGACAGTCATGGGAGATAGTAAAGAAGAAGTAAGTCTTACTGATGTTGTGATGGATCAACCAACCGTAGCAGACTAGAATGAGTTGATTTCGGAGTTGATGCAACAGGTTGACGAGATGATGGAAGAAATGCAAAGGAGACAGGATCTGCCTATGCCAGGTTTTGCCACTAACGCTGCTGATGGGAGACCTCCAATATACTTCCCCTATTCAAATATGGATCCAGCTTAGAACTAATTATCTACCACTGCTCAAAAATCTGTCGGTTATAGATCCAACCTCCCAAAATCCCCAATATGCTTCTGTATCCTACCAAACTCCACTTCCTCCTCAAAACAACCACTCCCATATGCCACCCCATCCTCAAAATACACACCATCAAACTGCTCCACCATCGCAAAATCAAAACCAAAATACTTTCAATCTTCAAACCCCCGCATACTTATCGACAATTTATTAAACCGCCCAAAATCCCTCTGAAGCTCCACTCTTACCCAAAACGACCACTTTCAAAATTCCCACCCCTACCGAGCATGATGTGCATGGTTTTGAGGAATAGGAAACGGAGTGGAGGGCAACGGATGAGGAAAAGGTTGACATAAATGAAGAAATGAAGAAATCCATGAAAGAGATCCAATGCATCCCAGATATCATCGGGATTGGTTAAGAAGACCTATGTATTCATCAAAATTTAGACCTTCCATAAGGATTCACCCGAATTTTGACACCTTCGGAGGAATGGGAAATCCTACGTCTCATCTAAGAGTCTACTATGACAATCTCATTGGAGTTGGAAGGGATGAAGCTTTATCGATGTGGCTTTTTAGTCGAAGCCTGTGCGGAGAAGCTCTTGAATAGTTCACATTGAATGAAACCAGGCAATGGCCCAACTTGAATAAATTCGCCAAAGATTTTATCGATTGATTCTCTTAAAACATAGAAATTATTCCAGATCAATATTCTTTGGAGAAGATGAATCAAAAATCAACTGAGAGTTATAGGAAGTTCGCCTATATGTGGAGAAAAGAAGTGGCAAGGGTGAGACCGCCCATGTCTGAGAAAGAATTCGTTGAAGTATTCATGCGCTTGCAAGAGCTTGAATATTATTATAGAAATATGATGCCCGTTGGAGCAAAGTTTGGCGAGATAGTCAAGATTGATGAGACTATGGAGGATGGTTTAAAATCAAGAAAGATAGCCCGTTTAGCCGCATCGGCTCGATCTTCAGGCTTATTTAAAGTAAAAAGAGAATAAATCGATGTTGTTTCATATGGGGGAAAGAAAAACCCCAGAAGCTTGTCATATTCCCAAGGTAAATCACGGCCTTCCCAAAATTCCTACCAAGCTTGCTACACGCAAGATAGTCATCACAATAATACTCTAATTTACTAGAATTCTACTGCTACTTATCAAAACATCCAAGCTTCACTATACCAAAGTCCACCCCCGAATTACCAAAATCTATCTCTCATTTACCCAAATCATCCCCCACCGTACCATATTCCATATCCCTACAAGGGTGTTGCTCCCAACTATGCTAATATGCTATTGAGCTACAAAACACCCACTCATGTTTATCAAGTCCAAACTCAACTATACAAAAACTTCCCTCCTAATTACCAAGCTCCATCACAAAACTACCAAACAAATCCATATCCCAGAAGCTAAGCTCCCCGTCTAAATACCAGAAGTTATCAACAGGTGCCTCCTCCCAAACAAGGAAGTTATGACCCTCCCTGACCTAGATCCAAGAAGAAGCCTTCAAGGAACTTTACTGCGCTTGCTGAAAATCGAACAAAAATGTATGAGCGACTGACCAAAGCTGGATATATCCACCTAGTGGGGCCCAAACCAGTGGATACCAATTCTAAGTTCTATAGGCTTGACCAAACGTGTGCTTATCATTCTGATATACCATGGTTTCACGGTATTATGAATACTTTTTCCTTAAGTTTACTGTGTCCAAAAGCCTTTTTGTGCTAATTTTTATATAAGTTTCTCTTTGTTTTGCAGGAAATCTATCCAAAGCTGAATGCGGAGATTTTGAGCGAAGAAATACAGAAGAGACCACCTACGGAGCTTATGACGGTCCGTCGTGCTTGTGACGGTCGGTAGGTCGCAGCGTAGTACAACTGCTGAAGGAAGATGGGGAAGTCTGACCAAGTGTGGGATTACGAAGCTTGTGACGGTCCGTCATGGCTATGATGCTCCGTCCTGCAGGTTCATCGTGAAGTTCAGAGAAGTGATTTCAGTACAGAAGATTCCAAGAGTTGAAGTGTTTTGGAACGAAGACCCTCGACGGACCATTGTGCCTATGACGGTCCGTCATACTTGCCGTTGAGAAGAATAAAAAGAGAAGCAGAAGAAATTGCACAAGTATGGGATGACGGAGTCCATAACGGTCTGTCGTGACTACGATGGTCCGTCGCGAGGTCCGTCGACCCAGCCGCGTTTTGGCACATTTCCAGCAATTAGAATCCTTGTTTAATTAGGTTTTTTTTATGAATAGTTCGAAAAACCTCATTTTTGAGGTTAGACTCCGTATTGTTAGACACCAGATAGTTGGACATCATATTCTTAGACTTTGTGTATTAGTGTTGGATTTTGAAATTCTTGCAAGTGATTTTAGGAGATTAATCAAGCAAACTATTGGATTTTACTCTTTCTCATTTAAGTAAGTTCATGAATTCTTATCTACTATATTTGAATATTGTGTTTATGGATGAGTAACTAAACTCTATAACTAGGGTTGTGGGAACCATAGGCGCATAATGAGATGAGCCCTAACTAAAATAACAATTCTAGAATAGTGTCTTGCATGTATTAATAATTCTTTCGCTTAGAAGGCCTTTTAACGGATGGCAAATGTTAAAACTCCCCTTAAAGTTACTTGCCGGACCAAGGAGGTAGATAATAGGAAAAGAATTATTAACATAGATTTAGTGTATACTATCTAATAGGCTAGTATTGATTGGTACGAGGTAATAACTTCGTCAAATATCGAATACGATGCTTAATATGAGGTAAGGATAAGGGTTAGGATAGGAACAGACGTAGCCGGACCAAGGTGCAGAGTGAGATTTTCTAGTTTCCGGACCAAGGATTTAGAAATGCATAACTTATTATTTTGCATGCAAGATACTAGGAAAGAATTGTTATAGTTAGAGTTATCAAGTTATGAACCTGTGGCGAACATGTAAACCCTAGTTACTTTGATTAATTAATTAAAATCAAACTGTCAAAGCAATTAAATGTCTCTTTCAAGTTCGTTATTTATTTTCACTCATTTAGTAATAGAAACCTCCATTTATTGTTTTTACTTTCGAAGGAAGTAATTGACCAAACAATAGTAATAACAGATTGAAGTTAAGTCTAGACTATTTTCCTCGTGGGAACGATCCCAACCTCACTAGTTGGGTTATTTACTTGACACGACCGCTTTACTTCTTTTTTGAGAAGTAAGTTTAAGTGTATCAAATTTTTGGCGCCGTTGCCGGTGAATCTAGCTTTTAGATTAACTTGAACTTATTACTATAGTTTAGTTGATATTTTCTTGATTTTACTTTGTTTTATTGTTTTTTATTTCTTTTCAGAACAATCCTCCTTGTATGTCAAATACACGGAGAGGAAGAGAACCCTTTTTTCCCTACGATCACGAGTTAGAGTGTACACTGCAATATGAATCGAAACTTGGGAATAAATGATGAGGATCCGAACCAGAACATCTCAGCTCCGGTTGATGTTCATGGTCAGATGTTACCCGATGCTCCGGGTGAGAATCAATAGAAGGGACAAAATCCAATTCCACGGCCCCAAGCATACTACAAAGGGTATGATAACATAGCAGACTCGGATGGGCCACTTGTCTTGCCCACTCTACCCACAGGCCACACTTTTGTGGTAACTAGTAGCCTGATGCTAATGTTCACTGCCAAAGGTTTGTTTTCAGGGCTACCTTCTGAGTATCCACATGCCCATATAGCTAAGGTAAGGGCAGTGTGTAAAAGTTGTGTAGGGAGGCCTGATTTGGATTTAGATTAAATAGGTCTCAGAGTGTTTCCACTCTCACTGACGGGAGAGGCTACTATATGGTTCACTGAGCTCCCATACAACTCAATCTTCACTTGGAACCAATTTAGAGATGTCTTCTTAGCACGCTACTATCCGGTCTCCAAGAAACTAAACCACAAAGACAGAGTGAACAACTTTGTGGCACTACCAGGAGAGTCAGTTAGTACTTCTTGCGATAGATTAACCTCATTCTTGAGAAGTGTTCCAAATCACCGTATAGATGATGAGTCACTGAAGGAATACTTCTATCGGGGATAGGATGATAACAATAAAGCGGTGTTGGACACTATAGCAGGTGGATCTTATGGGGAGTGTCCTTATGCTGGAATCGCTAAAAAATTAGAGAAAATCTCCCGAAATAACAAAGCTTGGAGTACTAGGAAGTCTGATGCAGGGAGAAACACCTTTGCAGTGTAGTCCACTCACAACCCAGCCACAGATGAGAATCGGGAAGAAATGGCTCAGATGAGAACCGATCTTGGATTGGTACTAAAACATCTCACTGGGGGTGCAGAAAAGATAAATGCAGTAAACTATTTGTCGACACCACCTCCCTAAAACGATGAGTGTTATCATGAGGAGGATTCCTATGCAGTAAATGAGTAGACGGGGGTTTCCGACCAAGCGCCCAAGGCTCAAATCAGGATAATTGGCGCCAAGGTGTCATTACATTTTGTGAAAGCATTATGTGATCTGGGGGCGAGCATAAATCTCTTGCCCCTCTCGATTTACAAGAAATTGGGTTTGGGGGATCCAAAACCCACTGCGATGCGACTACTTATGGCTGATTGGACAGTGAAACGGCCCATAGGGATACTCCATAATGTTCTAGTAAAAGAGGAGTCATTCATCTTTCCGGCTGATTTTGTTATTCTTGATTGCGAGGTCGATTTTGAAGTGCCTATTATTCTTGGGAGGCCATTCCTTGCTATAGGTAGAGCATTAGTTGATATGGAGAAGGGACATATGATATTTCAGTTGAATAATGAAGAACCGACCTTCAACATTTGTAGGACCATGAGGGAGAGTGGTGAGCTCCAATCGGTATTTGCCATATCCCACAAAGAAAAGACCAAGAAGGAGACTGAACAGGAAAATGCAAAACAAGAGTTTATGGTTGGGGATTTGATGCTTGTAGACAGTTCTGGGGTGCCTTGTCTTCCGGTAAAGCTCAAGTCCAAATGGACTGGCCCTTACCTTATTACCCAAATATTTCCTCATGGAGCATTTGAGTTAAAAGCCAAGGAGGGTGCGTGGTTTAAGAGGAATAGAGATAGAATAAAACTCTATTTTGGGCATAAAGCATCGGGAATGAAGTGATAGAGGCATACCCTCTTGATGAAGTCTGAGTAATCAAGGGTCCCCAGTCCTGCCGCGATATTAAATCAGGCGCTTGTTGGGAGGCATCCCAATACTTATAGTCTTTTTAGTAATGGTAGCATTTTTCTATTAATGGGTTTTTAAATTTTCAGGCACATCACACAAAAATTCTGTAGAAAACTTCTCTGCAACAGGCACTGATGGATATATCGACGGACCGTTGTATGCCTCCGTTGTACCAGGTATGTCTTCCAGTTATTTTGAAACTAGGTCACACACGACGGCAGCAACGACGGGTCGTCACAACTGCAATGGATCGTCGTCGGGGAACCATAGCATGATTAATGAGTTATACCCGACCCGACCCGGCTGGACCCTTTTTCAAAATTAGACCGTTTAAACCCCAAACCCCTCATTTCACCCCATTCCTTCATTATTCCTCTCATCTCCCCTCTCTTTTCAACTTCCACATTCCCTCCCACCAATCATTTCCCCCTAAAATTCTCCAACGCCCTAGAGTTATCATCTACTAGTCGGAGCTGCTGCTGTGGGTGTCCACTGTGCCAACTGAGTACGTCCATTTTCTTTTTCTCCATTTTTATGGTATGTGTCGTTAAATTTATACTCATTTATCTTTCCTTTTTGTTCACTAGTTAGTATTAAGCTTAGTTCCTCGTCGTATGTTGTTTACTTTAGAAAATTCTGTCTAACCTAGGTTACAAATGTTCGAAATTGCCATGTTAACCACCCTAGACATAGGTGCTTTAGCATTGCTAGTTTCCTTGGTAGTTGGGTTAGACACGTGTAGTCCCAAAACACTACAAGGTTGATGTAGGTTCATCGGGGATGCTTAGGGTACCCTCAGTTCTGTCACTGTTATTCAGAAGAACACCCCGATGATGGACCGTCGTAGGGTCCGTTGCAAAAGCCCTAGCACCCTGTCCCAACGGACACATGTGACGGATCGTCGTACTCACGACGGTCCGTCCTGCACAACCGTTTTGGTTGTCAGAAACCCTGTTTCTAAGGGTCTCTCATTTTTTCCCAAGTGTTCCCCAACGGACACATGTGACGGACCGTCGTCTTCATGATGGTTCGTCCTGCACAACCATTCTGGTTGTCAGAGACCCTCTTTCTAAGGGTCTCTCATTTTTTTTCCAAGTGTCCTTCAATGGACACATGTGACGGACCGCCGTACCCACAACGGGCCATCCTGCATGACCTTCATGACGGTCAGAGACCCCTCTGCTAAGGGTCTCCTTTTTCTTTTCAAGTGTCCTACGACGGACATCTACGATGGACCGTCATACCTATGATGGTCCATCCTGCACATACCGTCATGCTAGTCAGAGACTCTCCTTCAGGGTTCTCTATATATAAACAGTCCAAGTAATACACGACGGACCTCATGACGGTCCATCATAGTCAAAACGGGCCGTAAGCAGGCCCGTCTTGTGCCACTCTTTCTATAGCAATTACCTACTATTTTCAATGTTTTGTTAAGTATGATTTTGCTTGTCTAGTTTGACACTAATCATACTAATGTTGATCCTTTACAGGTACTACCTACTATGGAACCCAAGCAAGACCGCATCTATGCACGCAGGCGATCGATGTTAGTCGCCCCGTTTGCCCGCATGGTCATCGGCGCTAATGATGAGCGTGACCCTAAGTATGTTCCCCCAGGAACTTCCACCCCTTCCCGTGCTGCACGTGCTCCAAGAGCCACACCCAAAAAGGTGGCATCCGGCGTAGTCACTACCTCCCAGTCTAATGAGGAGCGCACACTTACCGGCACACCCTCTGAGTTAGCCACAAATGAGGAAGGAGCGTCTGGCTCCTTAGGAGTATCATGGTGCGAGGAAGCCTCTGGCTCTGTTGAGGTTCCCTCACCCACCACCGCTGAAGCGTCGGCCTCGTCTGATGAGGATGAGAGTTCAGACTCTACATCCGACTCACCAGCTCAGGTCCCCAACCCAGCCACTGACAATCCCAATCTGTGGTGTGTCGACAGGCAGTTTCAAGTCTACTCCGACGCCAAGTTCCTGACAGATAAAGGAGTGATGACTCGACCACTCACTTTGGAGAGGCGGGTACTTACAAGGAGTCTCCCGACAATGCCTGAGATTTACAACCTCTTCACCAGGCATCTCTTGGAGTTGACAGCACGTCCATTGGGACGATACAGCGAAGAAATGGTCCGAGAGTTCTACGCATCCTACGTAGCGACTCTTCGATCACAGATCGATAGGCAGGATGCCCCCGCTAAAAAGGCCCCGCTGGAGCAGGTTTGAGTCCGGGGCGTACAGGTTGACATTTCCCTGCCAGCCATCCGCCGGTTTCTATACAACCAGAGTGATGAAGCAACTCGGACCCCCCTCACTACCGAGTTTGATTACTGCTGGCAGATATATAAGGATGGCAAGTTCTTGCGCGAGCCATCACTGAGAGAGACCACGAAGAGGTTAATGGCCCTGCACCTGTCAGTAGATGGAGAGGGTGCCGATTGGGTGACTGATCCAAAGGGGGCCATCAAGAAGGCCAACCTCACGTTCACGGCAAAGTTCTTGTGGCTTCTTGTCCGTCACTGCCTTTCCCCCACAACTGCTGATAATATTGTTTCCTGGGATCGAGCAGTGTCGATGGCGGCGATGATATCCGGATTCGAGGTGGACTTTGTATGTCTTCTCCAGGCAGTCATGCACGTGAAGACATTCACGGTCACTACTACCTACCCTTTCCCGTGCATTATCTTTGCCCTTTGAAGGTCCGCAGGTGTGCCCATATGGCACGTAGATCAGCTTACAACCCCGCAGGGCACTATTGACGTCGGCCTGATCAGAGACGAGGCCAATGAGTTGGCTCCACGTGGAGGGCCCCGTCTAGAGCTGCCCCCACTTGCTGATGATCTTGCTGATACAGTAGCCCAGGCCCGCACAGCTACACAGGAGTCCACTGACACTACCCTAGTCGAGTCTATCTCGGGTAGTAGCACAGCCCCGAGCTCCTCTCGCACAGCCCCTCTTCCGGCACTGGTCCCGCTTGCAAGGTTCCAAAAACTATAGGCACAAATGGCCACTCTTCTGCATCATATCCAGCCGTGGATGCAGAAGTCGATTACTGAGTCCGAAGAGCGCCTAGAGAGGAAAATGGTGCAGTTTACAGAGCGCAAGATCGTTGAGGTTAACCAGTGCCAGGACGCCTTTGAGTTGAGAGTGCTAGCCCGACCAGCCCCTCCGGTGGATGTGTCGACTCTTCAGGCTGCAGTCGACAGTCTTCGTGCAGACATAGACACGATATTAAAGGCTAGAGTGCCGGAGTCTGAGGCCCCTTCTGTCGAGCCTGCTGAGGACACCGTGTTGGCGGCCCTTTTTGCTACTTCTGACATTCCACCACCTCCCCCTCTAGAGAGTGGCAAGAGGCGTAGGGGTCGATAAGAGGACGAGGCACAAGCACGGAAGAAGGAGCGCCAAGAGATAGAGGCTGCAAGGAGAGCCTCCCTTGCTGAGGAGGAGGCGCACCAAATGAGAGCATCTGAGTTAGCGGCTGGGGCGTCTAGCTCCCGCACTGTTGAGATAGCATGAGGCCCTACTTATGGTGCGGTTGTTGCTGAGGACACCACTGAGGGTATCCTGATTGCAGAGGACGTGGGTTCTGGGAAACCGGACCCACCATTTTGCTGATCAACGGCGCTTTACGCCACATGTTTGCTTCACCTACCACTCTAGTATTTACATTTTTATGTATTGGGGACAATTGCATGCTTTTTTTTTGGGGGTGGGGTAAATTGATAGTGAGCGTTAGGGTGAAGTCTGAGTAGCCCAATTCACTATCCTCTTTTGGGGTTTTCTTGCCTGTGTTCTTTTTCCCCAAAGGACTGATTACTTTTTCTGTTGAACCGGCATGTTTATATCTTTTGTACATAGTTTAATTCTGGTTAATGATGGCTAAAATGATATCCTGATAAACAGAAAAATGATGCATGACTAGGCATAGTAACTGATAATTGTGTGGCTCTAAGCATGACATAGACTTACACCATTGCATTACCCTGTCTTAAATTCGAACTAGGTGTCTGATAATCTGGTATAGTGATGAGATGTCAAGTGAGTGTGAGTAAAAATTTGAATAAGTCAACTATCGGTACTGAGCTAGAACATGCCTGGTTAGTCCTGGTAAAAGTAAGTTGTAATAGACAATTAGGAAAGGATCATAGGCCCTTATTCAATATAGCCAATTTCTAGCCTAAATAAAATAAACCAAATGAAATTTATCCTTCTTTGATCCAAATAATCTGAGCTTAAAATTAGACCTTTCTTTTTTACCCCAACTGATCTTTTCTGGGAACAATGTGTTGGCCCTGGTCCCTCCTTGGACATGTGCACCTCAGCTTATGCCAAAAGCATAAGTTGAGGGTGGCTAGTGGAGTAAACCACCTTCATTATGGCCCTAACCCAATTATGGGTATTGTGTACCTTGACTCATGGCAAAGCCATGAGTTGAGGGTGGCTATTATGAGGAATGCTATGGAAAAAGCGGTTGAAATAACAAAGAGAGGGAAAGAACAAAAATAAAGTGACTCAAGAGTTAGTTGAAAAGAAAAGTAAAGAAAAAAAAATAAACAAGAAATACAAGCAAGAAAAGAAGAGTATCACTTACACAAATGAAGAAAGAAGAGCAAATAGCAAGGTGAAAGAATATGAGAAAATGGCTGAGATAATATGATAGAAAGTGGAAGGTTTAGCCGATATGTCAAGGAGGGCAAAAAGTCAGTAATGTATACCTAAATATACCTTACTTGACCCCGAGCCTTTGTTACTAGCTAAAAAAGTCCTGTACTGATCCTAAGGGTTGTATAGCGAACTTAAGGCAGTGAAAATAAGGGCAAGCTTATGGCAATAGGTATGAATGAGTTTGACTTTTTTCTTAGAGCAAGTGTTGAAAAGTAATCCTTATACTCAAACTAAAATCATTGTGTGAAAAAGGAGGATTTTGTTTTAAAGTGAAGACACTAGTTGCAATACCAGAATTGTTAGCACCTCGGTGAGAAATTGAAGAGGATAGGTGTTAGTGCATGGTGAGTCTGTGTCATGTTCTGATCCCACATAATTCAAGCCTTATTGTGATAGCATGCATTGATTTTATGAGATTAATCGGGATTGATAGCCAAATGATTGCAAAGGATAAAACATGGATACTATTGTACAAAGATTGTGTAGTGAGTCATAGTGCGTCGCTTGAGGACAAATAACGAATTTAAGTTGAGGGTGTTGATATACCGTGGTTTCACGGTATTATTAATACTTTTTCCTTAAGTTTGGTGTGTCCAAAAGACTTTTTGTGCTAATATTTATATAAGTTTCTCTTTGTTTTGCAGGAAATCTGTCCAAAGCTAAATGCGGAGATTTTGAGCGAAGAAATGCAGAAGAGACCACCTACGGAGCATATGACGGTCCGTCGTGCTTGTGATGGTCCGTAGGTGGCAACGTAGTGCAACTGCTTAAGGAAGATGGGGAAGTCTGACCAAGTGTGGGATTACGAAGCTTGTGACGGTCCGTCGTGGCTATGACGCTCCGTCCTGCAGATTCGTCGTGAAGTTCAGAGAAATGATCCCAGTGCCCAGATTCCAAGAGTTGAAGTGTTTTGGAACGAAGACCCTCGACGGACCGTTGTGCCTATGACGGTCCGTCATACTTGCTGTCTAGGGGAATGAAGAGAGCAGCAGAAGAAATTGCACAATTATGGGACGACGGAGTCCATGACGGTCCGTTGTGACTACGACGGTCCATCGCGAGGTCCGTCGACCCAGCCGCGTTTTGGCAGATTTCCAGCAATTAGAATCCTTGTTTAATTAGGTTTTTATTTTTATAAATAGTTTGAAAAACCTCGTTTTTGAGGTTAGACTCTGTATTGTTAGACATCATATTCTTAGACTTTGAGTATTAGTGTTGGATTTTGAGATTCTTGCAAGTGATTTTTGAAGATTAATCAAGCAAATTTTTGGATTTTACTGGTTCTCATTAAAGTAAGTACATGAATTCTTATCTACTATATTTGATTATTGTGTTTATGGCTATGAGTAACTAAACTCCATAACTAGGGTTGTGGGAACCATAGGCACATAATGAGATAAACCCTAACTAAAATAACAGTTCAAGATAAGTTTCTTGCATGTATTAATAATTATTTCACTTAGAAGTCCTATTAACGGATGACCAACGCTACAACTCGCCTTAATGCTACTTGCCGGACCAAGGAGGTAGATAATAGGAAAAGAATTATTACAATAGATTTCGTGTAACTATCTAATAGGCTAGTATTGATTGGTACGAGGTAATAACATAGTTAAATATCGAATACGATGCTTAATATGAGGTAAGGATAAGGGTTAGGATAACAACACACGTAGCCGGACCAAGGTGCGGAGTGAGATTTTCTACATGCCCGACCAAGGATTTAGAAATATATAACTTATCACTTTGCATGCAAGATACTAGGAAAGAATTTTTATAGTTAGAGTTATCAAGTTATGAACCTGTGGGGAACACGTAAACCCTATTTACTTTGATTAATTGATTAAAATCCAACTGTCAAAGTTGTTAAGTTTCTCTTTCAAGTTCGTTATTTATTTTCACTCATTTCGAAATAGAAACCCCCCTTTATTGTTTTTACTTTCCAAGGAAGTCATTGACCAAACAATAGTAATAACAGGTTGAAGTAAAGTCTAGACTATTTTCCTCGTGGGAACGATCCCAACCTCACTAGTTGGGTTTACTTGACAGGACTGCTTTACTTCTTATTTGAAAAGTAAGTTTGAGCGTATAACATTCCAACAGTGTTTGACATGATACTAAAGACTATATTAACCTCACGCATAAGATTCAAGATCTAATTGACCTAGAGGTGGTCTCTCTTCAAAAACCCGCGCCTAATGTCAACATCATTCTTTTGCCGAATCATGGAGGCCTCAATATCATCATGATAGAGACAGACGATGATTTGTATGGGACTAAGGTGATAACTCCAGTCATGCGTGATAATCTATAAAAGGTCGTGTCCTCATTAAGTGTCAAGGAGAAAAAAATGTTCGTAATTCTGACACCCGCAAATGCTCTTTACTTGGTGCCACCAGAGACTCTCCTCAGGCCAAAATTTATGATTGAGACGTCCGTTGCACAAGTAATGACCCAATACGAAAGATGTTATACTCCTATAGATCTTGCTCTCGGAGGTCAAAAAATTTATGAAGCTAAAAGTCAAATAAGTGAGGGTGAGGTAGAGGAATTCTAGAGAAGAATGCAGCCAAAAGATTATTCTATTGCCAACCATTTGGAGAAGACTCCAGCCTAGACCTTCCTATGGGCTCTGCTGATGAGTTCCCAATTTCATAGGAAGGCTTTGATGAAGTCTCTCAATGATACGTATGTGCCCATGGGCAAAAGCAACAATAATGTGTCCTCTATGATCAACCAAGTTATCCGAGGGCATCGAATTAGTTTCTGCGATGATGAATCACACAACAAAGCATTGCGTATAACATTAGTATGTCGTGAGAAGGTCGTAAATTGTATTTTTGATGATGACAGATCTGGTGTGAATATTTGCAGGTTGTCGACGCTGAGGTAGTTAAGGTTTGACGTAGTAAAACTTGAAGCAAAGTCAAGTCAACATGAGAGCCTTCGACGGAGTACAGAGAGATATGTTAGGAGTGGTGAATCTGATCATCAAAATGGTTCCAGCAGAATTCAGTGCACAGATACAAATATTGGACATCGATACCAGCTATAACCTTTTTTTGGGAAGGCCTTTCATCCATATGGTTGGAGTTGTCCCTTCTACGATGAAACTTGTTAAGAATAACGAAGAGCTGGTTATTAATGGAGAAGGGAGTCACTCCGGCAGACAGACGCCGATCATTGTTGGGATATCACGAGGTACATATTTCTACACGGTGCAGCTGGTAAATTCTACCGGTGAAGACTTATCCCCACAAACTCCCATGCCTTCCGTGTACAACATAATAGCCACTGTGATGTTGGAAAATGGTTTTGAACAAGTTTTCAAATTGGGAAGAAATAATCAAGGAATTATTGAGCCTATTTCGGTCCTCATCAAGGGGGCCAAATATGGTTTGTCATACATCCCCAAAGATGATGACATGAAGATGAAGACGAAGAATGATCAATCATTGGCTAAGTCGTTCCCACATCTGTATCAATCCTTCCCAGTCTGAGAGTATGCCGAGCATTAAGAGCTTGTGAAAGGAATTTGTGACCTCATTGAGGAGATCGATGCTCTTATTGATGAAGAGGCCGAGCTAGATGGTATCCGTGATGTTGGGCGAAGAGAATTGCTATAGAACTTGACCTCCACACCCATCCTGATCCCCCGAACTCCTCGGTAGAAGGGCATCATTTTATGCATATTTAAAAATCGGTGGTTGTTTGGAAGAGGCCTGAGACCTACTATTTTGCATGTGTTTTAACTGTTTGAATCATTAATTTTCCATCGTGATGTTTAAAAAGGAAAAATGGCCTTGTTCAATGGCCAAAGTTTGCACTGTTTTTCAAATTTGCATGAAAGCCTCTTTTTTTTGAAAATTTGTTTATTTAATCATCTGCTTTACTTTACTTTCCTAACTTTGTCTATTTGTGGTTTCAGTTATATAAGTTTACAACCTTCCGATGCCATGTCATGTCACGAGCTGAACAAATACGAAGAGGGAATTGAGGCACCAGAATATGTTGCTAAAGAATTTCTACAGATTGAAAACCATCATAAGTTAATTTTAGAGGAAACTGAAGCTATAAATCTGGGAGACCAAGAGTGCTTCAAAGGAGTCAAGATTAGGGTTTACCTGAATAAAACTCAAAGAAAAGGCCTAATTCATTTATTCACTAAGTACATTGATGTGTTCGTCTTTGAAGTCAGGGATATGCTAGGGTTGACTACCAATGTGGTGTCTCACAAATTGCCGATAAATCTAGGGTTCAGTCCGGTGAAGCAAAAAACTAAAAAATTTAAGACTGAGTTGAGTTTAAAGATTAATGTAGAGACCACCAAGCAAATAGAATCTCGATTGGTGGAAGTGACACAATACCCGACTTGGTTAGCCAATGTTGTTCCGGTTGCCAAGAAAGACAGGAAAATCAGGATTTTTGACGACTACATAGATCTCAACAAACCTAGCCCGAAGGATACTTTTCCATTTTTGAATATTCATAATTTGATTGATAACTGCGCTAAGCATGAAATGCAGTCATTTGTAGATTGTTATGAAGATTATCACCAGATTATGATGGTTGAGGAAGATGTAGAAAGGAAAGCTTTTACTATACCTTACGGTGTATATCATTACAAAGTTATGTCATTTGGCCTCAAGAATGCTGGTGCTACCCATATGAGGGCTATGACGACCATATTTCATGATATGATTCATAAAGAGATCGAGGTGTATGTGGATAATGTCATAATCAAGTCCCGCGAGAGTTCGAACCATTTGACACATTTAAGGAAATTCTTTAATTATTTGCGTTGATACAACTTGAAGCTAAATCCTACCAAATGTGCTTTTGGAGTACCAGCCGGAAAGTTGTTGGGATTTATAGTCAGTAGAAGGGGTATTCAACTCGATCATTCCAAGATTAAGGCAATTTAAAATAAACCTCTTTCGAAGACTAAGAAGGAGGTGATGAGTTTCTTAGGGAGGTTGAACTACATCAGTCGATTCATAGCTCAATCAAGCGTGGTGTGTGATCCTATCTTCAAGCTGTTGAAGAAGGACGCTACGACAAAGTGGACTGAAGAGTGTCAGACTACTTTTGACGCTATCAATAACTCTTTGCCAGATCCACCAGTATTAGTTCCTTCACGAGAAGGGAGTCCATTGTTGTTGTATTTTTCCATCTCAGATAGTGCATTTGGATGCGTATTCGGTCAACACGATGAGACAGGAATGAAAGAAATATCTATCTATTAGATAAGCATGAAGTTTACCCCACATGAGTCTCGATACACTCAGTTGGAGAGAATGTGTTGAGCTTTGACTTCGCTTTCCTTGAAGTTGAGACATTATTTATCTTCTTATACTACATACCTCATTTACAGAATGGAACCGCTAAAGTATATCTTCCAGAAGGCGATGCCGACCGGGATATTAGCTAAGTGGAAAATGTTGTTGAGTGAAGAGTATGAACCGCTTAAAACTTATTTTCACGATGAAGAAGTTTCATTTATTGGTGAAGATATTTATGAAACATACCCCGGTTGGAGACCATTCTTAGACGGAGCAGCAAATCATCAAGGTAAAGGTATTGGAGCAGTCTCCAATTTAATTGCACGAACATTAGGGCTGAATATAAAGCTTGTATTCTTGGTTTGATAATGGCCATTTACATGAACATCCATGAGCTATTAGTTATTGAAGACTGAGATTTGTTGATTCATCAGGTTCATGTAGAATGGGCTGTGAAGAACCCAAATAATATACCTTACGTACACTATGTACAAAAGTTGTGCAAAAGATTTTCCAAGATCGAGTTCAAACATACTCCCAGAATACAAAATGAGTTGGTTGATGCTCTCGCCACCATCGCTTTTATGATTAAGCATCCAGATACTGATTATATCGATCCTCTTAATATAGAGTTGAAAGAACATGCGGTCCATTGTTAACATGTTGAAGAAGAACGAGATGCTCTAGCATGGTATTTTGATATAAAGAAGTATTTGGAGTCCAAAAATTATCCTGAAGATTCTACATCAATCCAATAGAAGTCGATACACCGTATGGCTCTCAATTTCATTCTAAGTGGGGAAATCCTTTATAGGAGGACTCCAGATTTGGGTCTTCTCAGATGTGTCGATGTTGTGGAAGCTGTGAAACGTACTGAACAGATCCATGCTGGAGTTTGTGGCACGCATATGAATTGGCTCACTTCGGCAAGAAAGATACTTCGAGCCGGATATTTCAGGTTGACTATGGAGAATGATTGTTGCAAGTTTATGAAAACATGTCATAAATGTCAAGTTCATGGCGATTTGATCCGAGTGCCACCTCACGAACTTAATGCTTTGACATTTGTAGCTTGGGGTATGGATGTCATCGGTCCGATAAAGACATCCACTTCAAATGCACACAGATTCATTTTTGTAGCTATTGATTATTTCACCAAGTGGGTGGAACAACTTCCTACAAGTCGATAACCAAGAAAGTTGTGGCTGATTTTGTTCGTGACAATCTTCTTTGCAGGTGTAGAGTACCAGAATCTATCACTATTGATAATGCTGAAAATCTTAACAGTCACTTGATGAGAGATATATGTGAGCAATTCAAGATTAATCACTAAAACTCAACAGCTTATCGCCCTCAAATGAAACAAGATGTGGAGTCTGCCAATAAAAACATCAAGAAGATTATGAGGAAAATGGATGACAATCACCGAGGTTGTCGTGAGATGTTTCCATATGATTCATTGGATTATCGAACGACCATCAGAACATCGACTGGAGCTACTCCGTACTTACTAGTATATGGAACAGAAGCGCCCACAACAACTGAAGTTGAGATACAGTCATTGAGAATCATACAAGAAACTGAGTTGCTGAATGGGTGAGAAAGAGAATCCAGCAGTTAACTTTGATTGACGAGAAGAGAATGGTTGTTGTTTGTCATGGTCTTTTGTATCGATAGAGAATGATTCGTGCTTTTCATAAGAGAGTAAGAACCAGAATTATCAAAGTTGGGCAGTTGATCCTTAAGAACATTTTTCCTCACCAAGACGAATACAAAGGAATATTTGCGCCAAATTTGCAAGGTCCTTACATGGTTCGCAAAGTATTATCTATAGGTTCTTTGGCCCAATCGGAGAAAGATGGAACTGCAAGGACTGAACCTATTAACTCAGACGCTGTAAAGACATGCTACACATGAAGCTTTGGTTTGCATTTTTGTTAGTTAGTTGTAATCATTCTATTTGTTGTATTTGTTTTGCTTAAAATTTTATCCCTTAGTAACGAACTAAGTCAGACCAGAATTCTTAATAATGAGATACGTAGGCGAACTTTGTAGACCTCGGTTACCCCATTTATCCCTTTTAAATATTTCTTAGTATTCGAACTACGTTCAACCTGAATTCTCAAGAATGAGATACGTAGGCGACCTATGTCGGCCTCGGTCGGTTTCTTTGTAAAATTTCATATTTTTTTTATCCCTGAGAGGAACTACATTTGACATGATTCCTTCGTCAACGGGATATGTAGGTGCTACAAAGGTTCGGTCGTTTTCCCATAAGATCTCTTTTTTTTACAATAGAAATAGGGACAAAATTTTTGAGAGGGACTCAAAAATTCTCGAGAAGAATCTTTCCTCAAAAATCCAAGACTGAAGATATTTCAAAATTTTCAACTAGGAAAGAGTTTTTGAGAGGATCTCAAAAATTCCACGATTTACTCAGCGACAGTTGAAAGATAAGTCGTTACAGTTAACTCGGACAGAAATTTTGTGGATGACCTCAATGTTTAAACTGGGGTTAATCGACAGTTCGAAGTGACTCTAAAAACTCCCCAACAAATATTCTGATAGACCTCCAAGCATCAGACTCAAAGAAGTTTGCTAAGCCTGACGTGACATGACTTTGTAGTGCCATTCTTCAAATGCTATTTCTTGAAAATTTATTTTTCTTAAATATTACTTTTTTGTGTTTAATTTATTTTGGCATAAAATATTTTATCTTATGAATCAAGGGTCGGGAGATCAAAAAATGAACCATAGATAGCAGGACAAGGAGAAGACAACTGAAGTTATCGACACAGATCATTTCTTTTTAAAACTAACAATTTTTCTGTGGATGCAAGTTTATGGCTTTCTCTGAAATCACCGAATTCCTCTGATCGATGAATACGGGAGGTGAAAGCTCTCTCAAAATCAGCAGTATTACTACAGATGCAAGAACTATTTTATATTTGTTATATCGTCAGCTTGGGGATACGGATGGTTTATTTCAGTCAATTTACAACAGCATGAAGCCTAAACATTTTCAGCTTTATTCAAAGATGAATCAAACTACAAATATAAAAAAAATTCAGAGTTTCCGTAAAAGATGTCATTTGTATCATAATATCATATATGATATTACTACTACCCGAAGGGGTCATTTATTTTATTGTCAATCAAGACAATGCGCTACCCAAAAGGGTCATTTATTTTATTTTTCAAAGAGAAATGTCAAACCCTTAGGACGCAAGCAGAGGAGCGATTTCCACCACGATCAAACAAAATCCCTATCAGAAGGCATGTGGGTATTTCTTTAGGTCTATCAGTTTTACACTCGCATTAGGAAATTTTACTATATGTCAGAAGCAAGTTTCAAATCTGAACGACAATGCGCCAAAAGATTTGTAATTTATGTCCATGTAAGTTCTTAATTATGGGTGTGAAGCGCGCCACATTCATGTCTAAGAGATTACAAGTCTCCCTTTCATACTCCATTTAATTTATCCTTGTCCAGAACTAAAGGTTATCTAACATAATAGAATTTCTTCTTAACGGATCCCGTCAAACTACATACAGCCTGATTCCTGAAGATACAAGGATATGTAGGCGAGCTCAATGTTGAAAACTCAGTTGTATTCCAATGTCCACTATTAAATCCTATTCCTAAGCATTTCGGTGCCATCATAATTCGGCATCAGGATGACTTTTGAATTCTTTAAAAGTTGCGCATCAAATAAACCGTATCGAACTACAAGTGGCCTGAATTCTCATATAGCTTGATATATGTAGGAGACCCATTTCTGGGGTTCGACCATAATTCCTAAAATTCGAACCAAATCCCTGTCCTAAAGATGAATAATGTGGTCGGTCAAAATTGGTTTGGTCAATATCATTTTCCTCGGATTTCTTGCATCAATCCATGTAAATTGAGGGAGGGACAGTTCTTATATATATATATATATATATATATATATATATATATATATATATATATATATATATATATATATTACATAATTATGTATAAAATTAGTGTATTTTATAATTATATGAAAATTATCTAAAAATATTTTGTTTTAATTAAATATTAGTTCATTAGTTTATTTGTTTTATATTTTAAGTTAATTATTTTAAACTGCTAAGATTAAGAAACTCGTTAATTAATTAATATTAATTCGTCTTTGTAAAGATTTGATCGAATTTAACTAATTAGCTCAATTCGGTTATTTCTTAAACTCGAAAATCCAACCCACTTTGGGAGCACGTGTTGGGCCATTATATCAGCCCACTATTCAATTCCCAGCCCACAAACATCAGCTACAATATAGAATAAATACGAAACCCGACCCTACTGTTCTTCTTCCTAGCGATAGCAACTTTGGAAACGCCTGTGAAGTCCAGCTAAGAACCATGACCTAGTAGCATGAATACATCGTGTGTGCCCTCTCACTCTCACGCTTCGTTCTTTCTGGTCGTACTCGAATTTTGAGGTTTCTCAATCTTACACCTTCTTCGTCCTTCACTCTCAATCCAACGACTTAAAAAAAAATTCTGTTGAAGAATTGGACAAGAATGGTACATTTTCCAGCTTTCAACCTTATCCCTAGGAGAAATTCAAATTTGGAATGGGAAATTTTAAATCTAATACCATCAATTTTCCCCCCTCTAGATTTCCCCCCTTTTTTAATTCCAATTTTCCATCTTATAAATACCCATATGTTTTACTATTGGAAAAAGTTTTTTTGGAGTTTCTATCCCTTATTTTAGAAAAGAGTAAGATTAAAAAAAAAGAGGATTTCTGAAATTTTTGAATTCTTGAAAATAAAAGGCAGGGGTAGTAAGTTACCAACTACATACATTTTTTTATAAATACAAAACACATAGATGTTTTTTAGAGGGGAGTTAGTGAGATTCTAGGCTTTGCTTGTGTCCTCGCCTGTTCCTTTGTTCACCGGAGTTTGTTCGAGTCTTCGGGGTTCATTAAGTTCACGATTGGTGTGGGAAGAAACTCTCTATCCCTCTATGCTTGTCATTATTCAGTATCGCTGTCCCAAAGAAGGTAGCATTCCTTTTCCTTTAGCATTTTTTTCTCAGTTCCTTTTTTAGTTAAAAATTTGGTATTGGAAATTTGTCATTATTGTTTGCTCGTCTAGTTAGTGTTTGTTCGATATTGATTTTAGTGGAGGATTCATTAAGTCGGTTTACAATCCAGTTAGAGCTTTAAAAATTCATTTTCTTTTCCTAAATGGTATATTAGTGTTCTGTTTTCCTTGAGCATTTTTTTCTCTAGCATAGTCGAGTTTGTGTTGGTATTTACTTAAGACCACTATGCCGCATTCCTGATCTTATCCAAATGATTCTATGGTATCCTTTTGTTGAACCTTATGGTGTGTTTAGTGCCTTGTTCTTCGACGGAAGTCGTACAAATGAAATAGATGTAAAAGAAAAAAAAAACAGTGGCATGCTGTGTTGATATTTTTCTGTCATGGCCATGTACTAACTGGTGACATTGACGTCTTCTCTTGGACATGAAGTGTCTTTAAGCCTAGTGACATCAAATTATAATAGCCTGTTCTATTGCATTTTCTCTCATTTCGCTAATGATGACCATTAGCCCCACTGTTTACATTCTTCCTTCATGATAGTAAAAATTGTTTGTAGCTATTAGTGTTCATGATTCCTGTAGAGTTACTAGTTGGTTATTCATTAAGAATTTGTGTGTGTGTGTCTTGGTTTGTTGCCTTATATAACTTTTATCAAGTTTTATTCTGAGTCGATTTGGGTTCCTTGGAAATTATGCTTTAAAGTTGGGTAAGTTTTGTTAGTATTAAGCTCAATTTCTCAGAGTCGAGTCATTAACTTTTGATATTATTGTTTCATTTTAAAATTTGTTTGATTATTTGGTTGAATTGCTTATGGTAACATTAACATTTACTTTCTCTTCTTATACAAATGAGAGTAGGGAAATATAGGTACTACTTTGATGCAAATTTTATCTGTTTGTTTGAGGTTGAAAAATGCATATTATGATTGGAAATTGTTACTGCTTATATTTTTGTGTCACAAATAGAGCGTAATTCTTTTTCCTTTGTCTTGATACATATGACATCAATTTGAGGCCATTTTTTGACTCCCTTCTTGCATTACTCCATGTCGGATCTCTTTGAGTCAATCATTGATTATCATTGAAACGTTGAAAGCCGAAATACATGTTAAAAAAAGCTCAGGCGCGCCTCAGATATTCTTAAAATAGGCGATTTATGTGTTGTATACATCAGTATATAGTTGATATACATGGCTAAATGATGAATTACAGGTCTAAGGTGCAGGATACTGATGCAGGGGTTCAAATCAGGTTTTGAACGCTCGGTATACCACCCCATATACAAGAAACCAGGCTGATATACAGTTTGAATGCAGTAGTATATTCTAAGCATATACACAGATTTTCTAAAAAGAGGCTAAGGCCCAAAAGCCTCAAGTTATTTCATGCAGAATTGAGTTGCTGAAAAATAGACCCAAGCCCATGTTTTGGACAATTTAGTATAGGAAAGGCGGGCCGAAGCCCAACCAAGTGGAATCTGGGCAAATTGGCCCAAGATCAAATTTTCATTTCTCTATCTCTTTATTTATTTGTCCTTATGTTGACTAACACTTTTTATTATAATTTAATTAATCCCCAATGTTTAGTCATTTTTTTATTTCTTTTATATAGATATATATTCAAAATTTATTTATATGTATATAATTTTTACAAAGTCTTTATTATAATCCATAGCCCTGTTGATATATATATATATATATATATATATATATATATATATATATATATATATATATATATATACATATATATTATTTTTATTTTTTTAAAAAAACTTCCCCTTTTAATTTACTTCCCCTTTAAAAATGATAAGTAAAATGAAGTAGTAAATAAATATAAATAAAAGAATTGAATTCATTTTGTTTAAATAATATTCGGAATGTAGATTTGAACTTTGAACCCTTTTCAACTGATTTTTATCTGTTTTAAATCTTTTGGAATAAAATTTTAAGTTTTCTTGATTTTTACTAAAAATCAAGTGCCGACTCTGTTAATTTGGAATGTCAATTTTGCTTAAATCATAAGATTAATTGGTTTTTTTGAAACATAGTCATTTTTACGTTACTTATATATTTTTAATAAAACAATTCACACTAGAAACACACTAGCACACACCAGCACACACCAAGGCTAACTTCCAAACTTCTCAAACTGACTTCTAACCCTTGTATTCTTCATTTTATGACCTTAGTAAATCATATCACACATGATAGGATCTAGTTTAACCTACTTAATTTTGAGGGTTTTCACAATTACTCTGCGGATGTGAGTTTGGGAAGTTCAAAAGTTAGGGAAAGTAAAAATATTGAAAGTTTAAACCTTTTGTAATACTCCGAAAGTCTAAAGCCTAATCTAGAGCCTAACATGAGAGTCTAAGAGTTGTAACACTATTTTAAGGTCAAATATAACGTATACAAGTTATTTATTAAGTCCTAGAATCAAAGCGTCAAGAAATGTCAATGACGTTCAGAGACTAGTCCAAAGAGGTGCTAGTGTGCCTTAGGTTATTTGACTAGGTTTTAGGAGTCGGAATTCGATGGTATATGTTAATTAAGTGACAAATACGTATTAGAGTTTATATATAGTCGAAAAACCTTAATACGACTCTCCAAGGACCAACCAAAGGGTCCTTGAGGAGAACCCTTGCATTGTGGCTAAAAGTTGTCTTTGACAATAACCATCGATGACTTGCAGGCGACGAGGCGTGGTCCAATTGATGGGGCGTCGATTGTCACCATAGATGGTCACTTAGCCATTTTTAGGAAGGTTTCATTTGGCTAGTATCTGACCAAAATGACGGACCTGCAAGACGGTTGGTCCAAAGGTCCGTCGATTGACCTACAACTCGTAGGTCAGGGTCTTATAGGTCAGGGTCACTATTTTTCATCCATGTTTTAGTTTGATCAATTAATTAATTAGGTGGTTACTTAATTAGTTATGGGTTATGGGAGGTCTTATTAAGTTAGTTAAGGACTTATATAAAGACCCAATCCTAATTAAACTAACCCAACTATCATATATCTCAATATCCAATTGCTCTTTCTTCTCTTTTCTTTCTCTCTCAAAAATAAAAAACATAAATGACAAAGGTAAATGAGGGTTATATGGTATCAGGAAGAATACTTTTCCCCATCATTATCCATAACTTAATGAGGTATGGGATTCCTTTCACCTTTACGATTCCTTTCCCCAAAGCATTCCTCCAAATTGATTTCAAAAAGATGAGTTTCAAGTGGGTTTTCTTCTATTACGAATTTGATCTTCTAGATCATATTGTTTATGGTATATTTTTATTATTATTCTTATATTATGATGTAATATGATTAAATTATGATAGTTCTTGATTATTTAACCTAGTTTGATGGATTAGATCATAAAATTGACCCAAGACCCTAACCCAGTTATAAACTAGTGATGAATTGATGTGTAGTGATTCAATTGACTTCATTATTGTGTTAAATACTATTGTGTGATGATAGTACACCCATTAATGGGTTAAATTGAATTTTTTATGGTAAAATCTTGGATGATGGCTTGTGAAGGAGATTTTGGGTAGTCTCATGATCTCATTTCTTTACTTCAATTATGATTGCTTGTGATTTGTGCTGACGTTCTATTCAAGTATACCTTATGATGTGATTTATTAGGGTTGGTATGATTTTGAATTGAAATCTCGTGATTTGTGGCTCATGAGTTGTTTGATAAGATGTAATAATATAAGGTTGATGATGAATTTCCTATGTGCCTTATTGTGACATGGGGATGTAAATGTGCTAACATCACATGTGTGAATTGTTATGAAAAGAAAATACTCATGAAATTCCTATTGTGATATGATTATAAATATATAAGGGGTACATCCTATGACCTAATCTAAGTTATGATTTGTAATGAAAGACATTTGAAAGGGATTCTAGCATAGCAACGAGTGAACTAGAAGTGAGAAGTGTTCATCCCCACATAGAGAAGTTAGGATCACCAATGTACTCATGATATTGGTGACTGTAATGAATTTATTATAAAGAGGGTCCCAACTACATCTCCAAGTTCTTGAACCTTGTTGCCCCCACAAGAATACTAGCTAGTGGATCCACATAGATATTATATTCATGTTTTGGTACTACCTTGGCAAGTAGTCCCCCTTTTTCAAGTGTAGGTTTCCATGACACTTGATTACACATTAGCTCATGAGGTTTATGTTGTTTAAGGCAAGATAGTCCCAAAGGTTAAATGAAGTATTAAAGTGAACTCTAACTATGAGGACCTAAGGGGTTTTGCGTAGTTTAGGTAGGGTATGGGACTTTACCAATACATCACACTAGTAAGCCTTGAGGTACGTCTTAGAACGATGATCTTATGTTCTTCTGTGTTATAAATGTAAATGATATGTATATGTTGATTTTACATGTTAATGACACTATATGATAATGGTTTCAATTGTAAACATGTTGTTGGTCTCTATTGTTAAAGTACTATGATGTTTACTCTTATAAAATATAGTATGTGAAGTGGTCATTGCTTTTAGTTCTTGTTGGGTTCATTTGTTTGAGTGAGGTTATAAGAGTCACATCCGGGTTACCCCCTCGACGCAATTGGCGTCGTCATCCTCTTAAAGGACTAAGATAGCCTGTTAATCTCATGTCATTACATTCATAGGTTGAAATTGTGAAAAATTTAAGACTTTTCCTTAAATCTACTTGGAGGTTTAAGTAGACCTCTGCATACACATAATATAGTCGTATCGAGTATACATAGACCCTTCGTATAGGAAGGTTTATAGACTTCTACTATTATTGCACATATAGATATAAGATCGAAATATAGTCTCAAAGATTGTCTTATCTCAAACAATCTAATCGATCATCATAATATGGGCATAGCCCTACATCAAATGTAAAGAATCCACATATAGGATTTTACAAGTCGTACAATAATGAAAGTTGAATTAACATAAATGTCTTAGAAAAACTAAGTAACTTCATAGGAAAGATATTGGCATTGCCCTCGGAGAGTGAGGACCTACCCACTTGGATGATAGAGAATATTCAAGCCTTCTTCAAGTCGTCCCAAATGAGCCTTCAATGACCGGAACCTAAAATTTTTGGGAAAAAGGAATAAAATAGGGCTAGTAGTCCACATGTACTAAGTATATGAGCATATGCACATATAATATCAAAATTTGCTAAAAAGGGACATTTAGTGAAAACATGCTATTTTACCCCTTTTAAAAGTCAAATGCAAAATCAAGCAAGTCATACCAACCAACCACACATGCTTACTAACTCAAACAAGTAAATGTATCCCAACATACTTTAACCCATTATTTACTACAACCCTATCATCAAGGAATAACATCACAAGAATGAATAATAGTTAACCATATCATAATAAGCAAGACAACTACTTATGAATCCTTATCAAGTCAGCAAGTGCATGACCAAGCAAAGCACCATAACCTTACCAAATCAAGTAGCCTCAACAACAAACAATTACCAATGTCCAACTACACATAATATTACATTTAGATATACATTGCATCTTACTTTAACAATACAAACCAACACATACTCTTAAGTGAACTAAATAAACATGTAGTATTAACAATGTGTGAAGTTCATCATGTACATATCATATATCATCGTAACATAAACATATATATAAGAACATCCTCCTAATACTCCCCTCAAGGCTAATTAGTGAAATGCTTAGGTAGAGTCCCATACACCTACCTAGACTAAAGTAGACCCCTTAGGTTATCCAAGTTAAATTTCAAATCCTTTAATTCATTTTATCCTTTAGGAACATCTTTCCTTAACCGACATATACCACATGAGCTAGTGTGGAATCCGGTCTCATGAAACCCTACACCGAAAGAAGGCGGACAACTTGCCAAGGTACTACCAAAAAATGAAACGTCGAAACCGCGTGGATCCACCACCTAGTATTCCTAAGGGGGCAACATAGTTCAAGAACTAGGAGATATAATTGGGACCCTCTTTATGCACCATGCGTTATAGTCTCAAATCTCAAGAGTAATTTAGGGCTCCAACCTTGCCTATGTGGGAAGGGAGACTCCTCAATCTAGTTCACCCACTACTATGCTAGAGTCCGTTTTAAAATATCTTTAAGACTTTAATTGTCAATCATCGCGTAGTTTAGGTCATAGGGTCTACCCCTTTGTAACATTCCAGAAAATGTACTTGTCTAGTGAAAATCCTATTAGGTTTTAAGAATATATATTGGGGTACATATTTATCCCAATGCCCAATATTTAGTAATATTTGTCATGTTAGAGAATATTGGCTTAAGGGTATTAGCCAACTTCTATATATTAACAAGTAACTTAAAACACACCTTGATGTTCATATTCTCCAATCCAAGCTTGTTTAGAAATTGTACCTCCAATGAAAATCCTAAGCTAAAATTATTTATTCTTAGCACATTATGTACGAGGCATCCAACTGTCAAGCGTAGGTAACATGACACATGATCATTTCAAAATGATCATGTAGATTAAGTAGTGCCCAAGGACATAGTGAGGGTCCTTGGACAAGAAATGTGCAGCAACACATGTGAAAGCACATGCGCAAACCGGCCAAGATACAAGCAAGAAAAGCCAACCTAATTCGGTTAGGGTGGTTAGGGGGCAGGCGCACTCACGGGTAAATCCATGTGAGGATATCTTCCAAACCAACTCTAGGATCTAACTAACTTACCTAAATAGATAACTAACCTAGGACTAACCGAAATTAACAAACTCTTGTACCAAAAAATCCTAAGACCTAACCGGGTGACACTAGTCGGGTAACTAACTAAAGAAACATCGTAGTACCTAACCTAGGATGGTCCAAAGAGATTTATTATGGTCCAAGTGACTTAGGGGTACTTTAGTAAATACCTTAGGCCACTTAATTAATTAAACTATCAACTTAATTAATTAATTAAAAATCAAAGTCAAGACTGAGACCCTATGAAAAATTTCAAATTTGGCTATGTCAAATGCTCTTCTATTTTTAGCAAATTTAGGAGGGGTATTTTTGTAATTAGCTAATTGATATATTTAATTAAGTTAATTAGCCTAATTTTAATAAGTCAATATTCATTTCCTAAGACCTAGACTCACATTTATCTATAGAAAACCTCACGATTGCAAAACAGTAAATAAACGAAAGGAAAAACAGTGAACAATTTTCCTTAGGCCATTTCGAGGTGATTCTTCAAGGTTTTTGTGCAAAATGCAAGGTGATATTTTGAGATTCAATACTACAGTAAGGTATGGGTTTTCTATATTGGAATTTTTTCCCCAAGAGTCTTTTCAAATGTTTTGAATTCAAGAAATCTGAAACAAGGGTTGTTCCCAATTAAAGTTTCGAATGTTCATCTCCTTAGTTCTCCCTATTTCCGATCCTAGTAGTATGTATGATAAAAAATATCGAGAATGTTGGTATGTGATGCTAACTGATCATTATGTGTAGGTATCTATGATTAAAGAATGTCGAATGAGACCTATAGGTTAGATTCGTATGATTAATGCCTAATTGTGTTTAAGAACATGAAATTGTTATGAGTCATTTACGAAATTCATTTTATTGTTGAAAAGAATGAAGTTTTCAAATTTCTCATTGTGTTTACAGTAATATGTTGTAAGTGTTTGAAATGCAATGTTTCCAAGAAGAAATAAGATGTGAATCAAAGCTAATTAATGAATCTTCAATGCTAAATTAACTTTATAGCTTGGTCAATCTAACACAAAATTGTTCTTATAAGCAAATTAATTGTTAAAAGTTGGCTTGCATAAAATGAAGGTTTAGATTACCATAATATGTGAAAGTTTGGCTTATGTTAATAAATTGGCCAAAAATATTATTTCCAAAATATTTAATTGAGTTGGTCAATATTAAGTCAAACCAATCCTATATGTCCAATGTAAATTATGATGTCTTTTGTGAGGCCAAATATATGTTAAAGATTGATTTGAGATGTAACTCAATGAACTCATAACCCAGGGTATGCCAATAATTGGGAACAGTCCCACCATACCCTATATAAATGAAATTGTTAATATTAGCTCATTAAATAAGTCCTTACAAATTTCATAAAGAATGGCGTAAGACTACCAAATATCATTGAACAAGATAATGTGAGTAATGAAATAACCAAAAGCTTATGATTTATGAATTTTACCTAAAAAGGGTGATAAAGGAAGTGAGACAAGTCTCACATGCACCTAAACAATTATGTCAAAGATACTCACATAAGATGGTGTTAGAATATGTGAGACAAGTCTCATTCACACCATAATGATAATTTAAGACTTAAGTTCACATTCATCAAGTAAACAAATGGACTAAAAGTCATGCATTGAGCTAAGTATACTTATACTAGAAGGAAGCTTCCATAATGCATTTTTCAACTCTTAAAGATGTAAAGTATAAGAAATTGAGCAAAGCACCGATAGACTAGCAATGATCATGTGCAAGTACATGTAAGCGTCATGACATGAGACTATCACCAAGCTGGATAAGTGTTTCAGAAATTTCCTAGTCTTTGAACTATGTTGCAAGCATAGGTACTAGCCTCTGGATCCCACCTAAGAGTCCTACGTAGTATACGGTTTCACTTTGGTCGTTGAACTACCTCTTTTCAGTGTGTGGAAGATACTAAATTCATGTTTAGGTCACATGATCTATGTCGATTAAATGCTCAAGAAAGTATTCAGTTTAACTTTATCCATGAACCACCTCTTTTCAGTGCGGGGAAGACATTGGACTTGTTTTCACATTAGCCGGTGAACCACCGCTTTTCGGTGTGGGAAAGACACTGGATTTGGTTTCAATTTAGCCGGTGAACCACATCTTTATGGTGTGGGGAAGACACTTGATTTCATGTTAGCTTACATGATCTATTTTAGTAAGAAAGATTTCAGTAAGAAAGAAAGAAAGAAAGAAGTGTGTTCAAAGTGAATAGCAGGTCAACGAACAAGAAATTTAAGTTCAAAGTAAACTAAGTAAGCAAGAAGTTAAATATATCAATCATCTGTGTTTGATAAGAATGAAGTCTTAACAGTTATTTGTTTAAGGTAATATTGGATTATTAATGCATTCCCCAAGATCTATATATTATACAAATAATCAAAGAATGGGCATAGCCAATAAAGATTGGCTTATAAATACATTATTTCCCAATTTAACAAGAATGTGATATAAAACTTGTGAGTAGGGTAGACTAATAATTTCCTTAGTCCTTCGGGTTACTTACTCGATCCATTGTACGTATGGGACTACAATGAATCATTGCACTTGTAATTGAAACATAGTACCAAATGAGATCATTGAACTACACAACAAAGTGAAGAAAAACACTAAAAAAACTAAGGCATGGGAGAAGAAGCTCTCGGCCAAAGGGAGCAAACTTATTAATTTTGTTTGAGTTGTTCTAAGATTATGTTCATGATTCCAAGGTCTTATGTTCGTATAGAAAATAATTTGTGTGCTTTAAATTCATGAAAACATATCATATTCATAGCATGAATTACAAATAACGAATTAGGAAAGTATAGTGACTTCACTTTCATGAAACGTCATGCTGCTATATGAAGAGCTTCCTTATCATGCATAGTCCTTATGTGTTTATGTGAATAAACTCATACTTACTACAAGTGTGTACTAACCCAAATACTATGACCACTTTTATAGGCGTAGGTGTAAGAGAAGATTCAGTGCTCAGGCACAGGCTATCACAGCCCAGGACACTATAGAGAATGATCTTAGAAAAAAACTCACATGGTTGCACCATGGATAGCAGACTGAGATATTTCACAAGGATGAATCCTCTAGTCTACTTCGGGTCCAGAAGCAATGAGGTTCACCAGGAGTTTGTGGATGAAGTCAACAACATTGTCCGTGCTATGGGTGTTAATGAAGAGAAGAAGGCTGAGTTGGTTGCATGCTAGCTAAAGGATGTGGCTCAGGTATAGTACAAGATGTGGGTAGATGGACGAGCACCAGGAGAAGTTTCCATCACTTGGTACATTCTCAAGACTGCATTCCTGGAGAGGTTCTTTACCAGAGAGTAGAGAGAGGCAAAGGTTGAGGAGTTAATCAACCTACGTCACAGAGGTATGTCAGTCAAGGAATACTCCTTAAAGTTTGTTAAACTTTCAAAATATGCGTCTTCCTTGGTGTCCAATATAAGGGATGACATAAGTAGGTTTGTGACTGGTGTATCGGAGGATCTTGAGGAGGAATGTCGGGAAGCCATGTTGCATGATAAAACTTTGTAGGTTATTTCTACATGCATAGTAGGTGGAGGAGAGTTGTCAGAAGAAGAGACGCCGAGAAGGTTAGAAACATAGGCCCTCGGATCAGGCTGGTTCTAACACAGGTAGGAGTTCATTTGGAGTCCAGGACAGGCCCAAGTTCAAGAAGGGAAATGATAGAAATGCCCAGCATGACACACAGTCGTGTGGTAAGTGTGGCCGTTTGCATGGAGGTGAGTGCATGTAGGTTCTAATTCCTTCTATGGGTGCGGCAATAGTGGGCATATGATCAGGGACTGCCCATAGGTGAAGAATCAGGCCAAGGTAGATACTCAGAATCGGCCTAATCCTACTGTTGCAGCTGAGCCTCCCAAAAGGATCAGGGTTTATGCTTTGAAAGGTATAGAGGAGCAGGAAAAGTCAGTTGATGTGGTCAGCGGTAACTTGCTTGTGTTTTCTTTTACAATGTATGCATTATTAGATCCAGTATCCACCTTGTTGTTTGTTATTTCTTTAATAGCTAGTAAATTTGACTTGCTTCCAGACATGTAGCATGAACCTTTTCTAGTTAGTACTCCCATAGGGGACAACATTAGAGATGAAAGAGTATATAAAGATTGCCCAATAAATGTTCTTGGTAGAGTATTTTATGCTGACCTAATAGAATTAACAATGCTTGACTTTAATATAAATTTGGTTAAGGATTGGGTCCATAAGTATTATGCTACCATAGACTGTTGAAACAGGGTAGTAAGGTTTAACTTTCTTAATGAAGTAGATATGGAAATGGAAGGGCGTAACCAAATCCAATATGCCAAATAGTTTTCCATCTTAAAGGTAAAACATGTTATATAAGGGGTATTTATACCACTTAGACAGAGTCGATGACTTAGAACATGAAGTTCCTTTCATAGATTTGTGTCCATAGTGATGAGTTTCCAGATGTATCATGATCTCAAAGAGATATATTAATGGGAAGGTATGAAGAGAGATACTTCTAAGGCTATGGAAAAGTGCCCAAATTTCTAACAGGTTAACGCCGAGGCCGACATGAGATCCCGTTACCTTCACTTGTTCAGTTCTTGAGGTTAGATATACTCTTCCTAAGTCTTGTTTTTTTATGAAACTCTAAATTTTAGTGCATTAGTCATTTTTGGTGTTTTAAGTCCATAATTGTGTGTTTTATACGTACACTATATGAGTTAATATGAGTTCATGCTTGCATTCATGTTGTTATTTTTGTATAGCATTGACATGATTTTTGTAATGCATGAGTTGTGATGTGCACTGATTTAAGTAAGATTGGGAAAAAAGTTCCTCAATAACATATATGAAGCTTCAGATAAGCTTTGAGTGATGTGCATCATCCAGAAAAAGTTGTGAATCAGATATTGTAAGTTGTGAATCAGATATTGACAAAGAGTAATGTTTCAAGTAGGATGTGTTTTTCGAAAATACCCTCTTGGTTTCAAAACGATGTGTGTTGTCATTCATGGACGAATGTTCCTAAGGGGGGGATCCTCGAATGATCCAAAAGGGGGGGGGATACTGTAACATTCGAGAAAATATACTTGTCTAGAGAAGAGACTATTAGGTTTTAAGAATATGTATTGGGATACATAGGCATCTCAATGCCCTATATTGAATAATATTGGCATGTTATAGAATATTGACTTAAGGGTGTTAGACTATTTCTATGTATTAAAAAGTAACTTAAAATACACCTTCATGTTCAGATGCTCCAATCCAAGCTTGTTTAGAAATTTTACCTCGAATGAAGACCCTAAGCTAAAATTATTGATTCTTAGAACATTAGGTACGAGACATCAAAGTGTCAAGCCTAGGTACCAGGGCACATGATAATTTAAAATGATCATGTAGATTAAGAAGTGTCCAAGGACATAGTGATGGTCCTTGGACAAGAAATTCGTAGCAACACATGTGCTAACTAACCAAGAGACAAGCAATCAAGCCCAACCAAATTCGTTTAGGGTGGTTAGGGGGAAGGCGGACGCACGAGTAAAGCCATGTGGGGCCTAGATTTCTAAGAACATGTAGGATCTAACTAACTTACGTAACTAGATAACTAACCTAGAACTAACCGAAATTAACTAACTAGTGTGCCCAAAATCCTAAGATATAATCGGGTGACACTAGCCGAGTAGCTAACTAAAGAAACATCCTAGTACCTAACGTAGGATGGTCTAAAGAGGTTGGTTATGGTCCTAGTAACTTAGGGGTACTTTAGTAATTAACCTAGGTAACTTAATTTTATTAAATTAGAAACTTAATTAATTAATTAAAATTCAAAGTCAAGGTCGAGAACCTTAGAAAAATTTAAGATTTTGCTAAGTCAATTGCTCTCCTATTTTTAGTTAATTCCGGAGGGGTGTTTTGGTAATTAGCTAACTGATTAATTAAATTAAGCTATTAGACTAACTTTAATTAGTCAATATTAAGTTCCTAAGACCTAGACTCACGTTTGTCCATAGAAAACCTCACGATTGCAAAACAGTAAACAAAACAAAAGGAAAAAATAGTGAACAATTCTTTTTATGCTATTTCAAGGTGATTCTTCAAGGTATTCGTGCAAAGTGCAAGGTGATATTCGTAGGTTCAATTCTAAAATAAGGTGTGGGTTTTCTCTCTTGGATTCCTCTCGCCAAGAGTCTTTTCAAAGGTTTTGTTTTAAGAAATTAGAAACTAGGGTTGTTCCCAATGAAAGTGTCAAATGTTCATCTCCCTAATTCTCCTTATTTTCGATTCTAGTAGTATGTATAATGCAAAATCATGAGCATGTTGTTGGTATGTGGTGCTAACTGATCATTATGTGCAGGTCTCTATGATTTATTAATGTTGAATGATACCTATTGGTTAGATCTGTACGATTAATGCCTAACTATGTTGGAGAAAATGAAATTGTTATTAGTCATTTACGAAATTCATTTTATTGTTGAAAAGAATAAAGTTTTCGAATTTCTCATTGTGTTTACAGTAATATGTTGTAAGTGTTTGAAATGCAATGTTTCCAAGAAGAAATAAGATGTGAATCAGAGCTAATTAATGAATTTTCAATGCTAAATAAACTTTTTAGCTTGGCCAATCTAACACGGAATTGTTCTTATATGCTAATTAAATGTGAAAAGTTGGCTTGCTTAAAATGAAGGTTTAGATTACCATAATATATGAAAGTTTGGCTTATGCCAATAAACAGGCCAACAATATTATTTCCAAAATATGTAATTGAATTGGCCAATATTAAGTCAAACCAATCCTATATGGCCAATGTAAATTATTATATCTATGAGCCTAAATATGTGTTAAATATTGACTTGAGATGTAACTCAATGAATTCATAACCCATAGTATGCCAATAATTAGAACAAGTCCCAACATACTCTATCTAAATGAAATTGTGAATATTATCTCATTGAGTAAGTCCTTAAAACTTTCATAAAGAATATTATAAGACTACCAAATATCATTGAACAAGATAATGCGAGTAATGAAATGACCAAAAGCTTATGAGTTATGAAGCTGACCTAAAAAGAGTGTTAAAGGAAGTGAGACAAGTCTCATTTGTACCTAAACAATTAAGTCAAAGATACTCTCATAAGAGGATGTTAGAAATCGTGAAAAAAGTCTCATTCACACAATAATTATAATGTAAGACTTAAGTTCACATTCATCAAGTAATGAAAGGGATGACAAGTCATCCATTGAGCTAAGTATAACTCATACTAGAAGCAATCTTCCATAATGCATGAGGTAACTGTAAAAGATGTAAACTACAAGAAATTGAGCAAAGTAATGATAGACTAGAAATGAGCTTGTGCAAGCACATGTAAGCCTCAATAGATGAGACTATCACCACGGTGGATAAGAGTTTCCGAAATCTTCTATTCCTTGAACTTTGTTGTGATCCTAGGTACTATCCAATGCATTCAACCTAAGAGTGCTAGATAGTATTCGGTTTCACTTTGGCCGGTTAACTACCTTTTTCATTATGGGGAAGACATTAGATTTGATGTTTAGCTCACATGATATATGTCGGTAAATGCTCAAGAAATTATTCAGTTTCACTTTAGTCGTGAACCACCACTTTTCATTGTGCGGATGACGCTGGACTTGGTATTACTTTATCTGGTGAAGCACCTCTTTTCTGTGTCGGGAAGAAAGATTTCAGTAAGAAAGTAAGTGAACTAAGTAATCAAGAACTTAAGAATATCAATCATCAGTGTTTGATAAGAATGAAGTCTTAACAGTTATTGGTTTTTTCTAATATTGGAGTATAAATATATGCCCCTAAATATATATATTATGCAAATGATAAAATAGTGGGCATAGAGAATAAAGGTTTGCCTATAAAGACATTCATGCCCAATTTAACAAGAATGAGAAATATAACTTGTGAGTAGGGTGGTCAAATCATTTCCTTGGTCCTTTTCATACTTACTCGATCCATTGTAGGTATGGGACTACAATGAATCATTGCACTTTAGTAAAACATATGATCAAAGGAGATTATTGAACTACACAACAAGAAGAAGAAAAAGACTAAAAAGTAAACTAAGGCATGGTAGAAGAAGCTCTCGGCCTAAGGGAGCAAAATTATTAAGTTTTATTTGAGTTGTTCTAAAATTATGTTCATGTCAAGGTCTTATGTTCATATAGAAAATAAGTTGTGTGCTTTAAAAGCATGAAAACATGTCATATTCATAGCATGAATCACAAATAACGAATTATGAAAGTATAGTGAATTCACTTACTAGAAACGGCATGTTGCTATAGGAAGAGCTTTCGTTGATCATGCATAGTCCTTATGTGTTTATGTGCATACACCCATACTTAGTACAAGTGTGTACTAACCCATACAATGTTACTATTTTTACAGGCACAGGTCTGAAAGAAGATTGAAGATTCATTTAAGCGGTTTGGATTAGCGTTCTTCAGACTTTTGTAGGTCCTCTTGAGTTTGAGTATGCCTTCGTTTATTATTCCAGCGAGTGCATTAGACATAGCTAGTGGATGTTGTCCCTAGCGTTCCATTTCAAACGTTTGTATTAAGGTCATTTTGGCAAACTATTATTAATATTATGATTCATTATTTTAATTATTCAATCTATTGATATATGGTTGTTTAGTTTGAGTTTATTAGTATATCACTGTTATGCAGTAATTATATAAAGTCTAAGTACACTTCAATAAATTTTAAAAAAATTTAAATTTTCTGAAAAATTAACTATATGATATTGATGAAAGCAAAGTAGAGGCTTGTCCACGACCTCTAAGAGGTTAACGACGCCGGTCTCATCTAGGGTCTAGAACGAGGGCGTGAAAACCTTGTATAATCGTAATCATCAATAGCTCAATAAAAATTTATAGGTATAAGTCATTTCATCACAATTCATATTGGTGGGGTTAACACATTACATATCATTTCATAATAAGGCACATTGGTATACATCACCACCCTTATAACCTTAAAATCTTAACAACTTCACAACCATAATCAAGAAATTTCAATTCAAAATCATACCACCGTATCAATCCTAATACAAGGCATACTCCAATATAACTTAATGATTTAACAACAATTAGAAGTAAAGATAGAGATTGTAAGACTTACCAAGTCTCCTTTATGGTTCATCATCAAGGCCTTACCATAAACCCTTTATTCAATCCAATTAGATTTTCAACATAATGATTCAATAATCAACATGATAACAATATTACAAGAGTCACTACAGTATAATACAATACCAAATCAATGCCTAAAACAAGACTTCTTAGGGCAATTTCCATAGCCTAGATCACTTCTCCAGACTACCATGAAAGACAACAATTCTTTCAAATTAGTTAAGTATTGGTGTTCAACATAATATAATAGTGATTTAACCCTCAATCAAAACAATTGAATCAATCACAACCCAATTTACATCAAGATCAGACCTAGGGTTAAGCATTAAGGGTTAAGGATCATATTCTTCAATTTAGGTCAACCCATCACCAATTAGCCTAATAAAGTTAAAATACATGTCAATATATCCATTGTACCTTAAATAAAACATAAATAACTTAGTTCAACACATCAATTTCTTAATTGGATTAAACCCACATGAAAACTCATTTTTTGAAATCCATTTTAAAGGAACCCTTTGAGGAAAGAATCTAGAAGGTGAACTAGATCCCATAACATAAATTTTCATGAAGATTTTATGGTTAATTATTCATTTTCTATCCCCCAAATCCCTTTTCTAGCTGGTCTTGAAGGGTAATTTAAAATAGAGAGAGAAAGAAGAGAGAAGGAAAATAGTTTGTATTGAGAGTTGTAATTAGATTAATTGGGGTTGGGGCCTTTATATGGGAGTTAAATTAGTTAATTAGTCTTACCTTAATCCCTAACTAATCACTATTGAAAATCAAGACCCGCACAGATGGAACCCCATTGATGGGCCATCTATGAGTCGATGGACTGACCCCGCCTCCGTCCTGCACATCCGTAGGTAAGTTCAGAGACTTGCACAGGAGAGGACTTCCTTAAAATGGCTATGTGTGGGATGAAGATGTCATTGATGCCCCATCAGTCCACACACGGACTGTAACTTGTCCCATCGATGGACACTGCCCAGGCAGTGTTGCCTTAACCTGCAGGGTTCCTCCTCAAGGGACCTTGATTGGTCCTTGGGGAGTCATAGCCAAACGTTTCAACCATGAAAAAACTTAAACACTTATTATCTATCATTTCACCACTTTTCATAAATTTTCGAATCCTAAAATCTAGTCAAATAGGCTAATGCACACTAGTACCCCTTAGAACCAACTTCCGGACGTCATGGACGTTTTAGTTCTTAAACTTCCTTAATGACCTATATTCATTATAATTGGTGTTAAAAACAATTTTTAGACACCATGGCACGTATATTAGGCTCTAAGACTCTTCTTGCATTTTCAAAGTGTTACAATAGGGCCTTACTTGGTCATTGCATTAGTGGACTTAATAGGTGAGTATGAGGGATGGTCTTGCTTAAGTTATGATGTTATGAACTATTATTCATTATTGTTGATATTATAACTTGATTATAGATTATCTTGATTATGTGCTCAATTATGTGGATATACATGTTGACAGGACAAGACTTGGTATTGTTTGTCTTTGATATACGTGGTTTTGATTTAAGGAATATCTGCTTATTAATTTGTATTGGTACTTGAATGTTCATAAGGTGTTTTCAAAGTAAATTATCATGCATTAATAAAATATACCATTTTAGAATGATTCTATGTTGTATGTGCATATTATTTCATGCTTAGTACAAGTGATGCGCTAACACCATTTTTCACCTTTTTCCTATCCTTTAAGGTTCCGATGGTTGAAGGTTTGTGTGCACTTTGACGGAAGCCTTGGATAATTTCTCAAAGTGTGGGTATGTACTCAAGTCCTAGGGTGATGACTTATTATTACTCTAGTTATGGTTCTCTATTATAGTCTAAAGACAATCATTTCATTCACGTTTCTTCAAGATATTATTAAAAGGCCTAAATGGTATTTCTACATTGTGTAAGGTCTTATTCCCATGTTTATTTGACTCCTTTTAGATGGTTAATATGAGACATCCCTTTTAAGACTATGTTATGTATTTTATATTTACATATATGTGCCATTAAAGTAGAAGAGTATTTAATATTCTAAAGAAGAGTCTATGTATATTCGCTATGAATATTTTCAGTGTAAGCGAGAGGTCTAAGTAAACCTCATGAAGTAGTGTCGATGAAAAGTTTTACATTTTTTCCGTATTTAACCTATGAATGTAATGATGAATGCTAAGAGACTAGTCCTAGTCCTCTCAGAGGACGATGACGCCGGTTATGTCTAGGGGGTACTTTCCAGATGTGACAAACTTGGTATCAGAGCATATAGTTTAATCTCCCTAGAAACGATGTCTCATCTAAATCTCGTCTATGTAGATTATTATTCATAATTGTGAAGCGCACCACACTTATGTATTAAATACTATGTGATTCTTAGAAACTCTAATATTCTTGTATTCCTATGTCATGCCTCTAGAGTCTTACTATGTTCTTTCACCTAAACCTTGTATCATTGTTATAGGTATGAATATTTGAAGAGCAGCTGTTAGAAAGGTAGAGGAAGAAATGGCTAATGTGGGATATCAAGACAATCAAGTGCCTCCACATAACAACCAAGTGCCTCCACTTGAAGAAGTTGCTATGGGTGATCATGTTCCGCATGTTCCTCCACTGATGAACGATGTAGAGATAAGGGAAACCTTCCTCACTTTGGCTCAAGCCATAATTTCTCAAGATAATGTCGTCACTTCTCAAGTCCAAGCTATGATAGCACAACTAAATAGGGAGGTTCGACCTCGATTGCCTCAACATGCTAACACTGTGGTCTCTTGTTTGAGAGACTTTCCTAGAATAAATCCATATATGTTCAATGGGTCGAGATCAGATGAGAACCCTTAAGATTTCCTTGATGAGTTTTATAAGATTATTTATGTTATGGATGTGACCTCTACTGAAGAGGTCGAGTTAGCATCTTATCAACTCAAGGATGTCGCCCAAACTTTGTATGTGCAATGGAGGGATAATAAGGCGCTAAAAGGTGGTCCGGTGACTTGGAAGATCTTCAAGAGGGCTTTCTTTGATAAGTTCTTTCCTAGAGAGATGAGGGAAGATAAGGTTGAAAAATTCATCAACCTTCATCAAAGAGGTATGAGTGTAATGGAATATTCTTTGAAGTTCACTAAATTGTCCATGTATTCTACATCCTTGGTGCCAAACCCGAGGGATGAGATGATTCATTTTCTTACGGAGGTCTCCGATGACTTGGTGGAAGAATGTCGTTTCACTATGCTTCATGATAACATGAATATCTCTTGTCTAATTGTTTATGCTTAACAATTGGAAGAAACTAGGTTAAGGAGAAAGAATAGAGAGGCCAAGAGGGTCAAGTCTTATGAAAGTAGTGCTTCAAAGGGGAGGTTATAGATTCAGAACAAGCCTAGTTTCAGGAAAAGGATTTCTTATCAAGTACCTTCAAAACTACCCAAGGCTCGTGATGATAGGGTGTCTAACCCTAAGTCTGAAAAATGTAAAGGTACTAGCTCACCTAGCATGAAGCCAACTTGTGGAATGTGTGGCATGAAGCATTATGGTGGTTTCCTTGTTGGGATGGACAATTGCTTTAGGTGTTGTAAGAGTGTCCACAAGGTTAGTGATTGCCCTAATTTGAAGGGGCAAGAAAAAAGGTAGGGGCTAATCTCAAGCTAGTGGTTCTAATGTAGATGATCCAAAGAAGAATCGCTTTTATGCACTTCGCTCTAGGATGAACAATAGAGTTCTCCCGATGTGGTGACCGGTATGTTACAAGTCTTTTTTATCGATGTCTATGATTTACTTGATCTGGGTGATACATTATCTTTTGTTAATACCTTGATAGGTAGGAAGTTTGATATTTTTCCTGATATTCTAAATGAACCTTTCATGGTAACTACCCTGGCAGGTGATTTGATGGTCGCAACGAGGGTAAATAGAAATTGTCCTATACTTTTTCCCAATAGAGTTACTCATGTTGAATCTTTGATGTCTTTTTGGGGATGGAATGGTTGCGTGATTTTTTTGCTTCCATTGATTGTAGAATAAGAATTGTAAAGTTCAATTTTACAAATGATCCCGTTTTAGAGTGGAATGGGGGAAATTCTATTCTTAGAGGTCGTATTATCTCTTGTCTTAAGGCTTGTAAAATGATCTCAAAAGGGTGTTTATAAAATATTGTAAGAGTCAGAGATTTAGACTCCGAAAATCCTTCCATTGAGTTAGTCCCCGTAGTGACGGAATTTCCGGATGTCTTTTCTGATGATCATCCCGGAATCCTTCTCAAATGGGAAATTAATTTTTGTATTGACTTGCTACCGAATACCAACCCCATTTCTATTCCCCTTATCAGATGGATCTAGCCAAATTGATTGAGTTGAAGGATCAACTCAAATATTGGAAACAAAGGCTTCATTAGACCTAGTATTTCTCTAGGGGTGCTCCGATGTTGTTAGTGAAGAAAAAGGATGGGTCCCTTAGAATGTGCATTGATTATCGCCAACTCAGTAAAGTCACTATTAAGAACAAGTATCCTCTCCCTCGGATTGAAGACTTGTTTGATCAACCCTAAGAGGCAAGCTACTTTTCTAAGAATAACTTGAGATCGGGGTATACCAACTTAGGATGAGAGGTGAGGATATATCAAAAACAATATTCCAAATAGATATGGTCACTATTAATTTCTAGTAATGTTCTTTGGTCTCACTAATGCCCCGGCTGCGTTTATGGACCTCATGAATAGGGTGTTTCATAGTTATGTAGATTCATTTGTCATTGTCTTCATTGACGACATCTGGGTATATTTGAAAAATGAGGGCGAACACATAGACCATTTAAGGGTAGTGTTACAAGTTCTTAAGAAAAATCAACTGTTTTCCGAGTATAGAAAATGTTAGTTTTTGCTTAGGTCACTGTTGTTTCTTGGTGATATCATCTTTAGTGATAGAGTTGATATTGACCTAAGGAAATCCAAGATGGTCAAGAATTGGCCTATACCATTGACTCCAACCAACATGAGAAGATTTTTGGTTCTAGCGAGATATTATTTGAGGTTTATTGATGGTTTTGCGTCCATTGGATCTCCTTTCAGTACCTTGACGCAAACGAGTATGAAATATGAGTGATCGGAGGCATGTGAAAGAATCTTCCAAATCTTGAAAGAGAGGCTTACCTTTACTCCGATGTTAACTTTGCTAGAGTGTACCAACGACATCATTTTATATCATGATGCATCCCGATTGGGCTTAGGGTGTGTTCTTATGCATCATGGAAAAGTAGTAGCCTATGCTTCTAGACAACTTAAGGTGCATGAGAAAAATTATCAACCTCACAATCTTGAGTTCGTGGTCGTGGTATTTGCCTTAAAATATGGAGGCATAATTTGTATGGTGTCCATGTTGATGTGTATATCGACCATAAGAGTCTTCAATATGATTTTACTCAAAAGGAGTTGAATCTCTGACAAAAAAGGTGAATGGAATTGTTGAAAGATTACTACATGAGTATTCTCTTTCACCCCGTGAAGGCCAATATGGTAGCGGATTCTCTAAGTAGTTTGACCATGGGTAGTGTGTCTCATGTAGAAGAAGACAAGAAAGACGTAGTGAAAGATGTTCATGGGTTGGATCGTATAGGTGTTAAATTAGAAGATTCCCTAAATGGTGGTGTTATTGTCCATCATAACTCCGAATCATCTTTGGTGGTTGAGTTGAATTCTAAGCAACACCTTGATCAACCATTGATGGAGTTGAAGGAGTCGGTTATTGGTAATCTTAATGAGTTATTCTCCTTAAGGGGGAATGATGTCTTGAGGTATCAAGGAAAATTGTGTGTGTCCAATATTGATGACTTGAGAAACCGGATTCTTGAGAAAGATCATGGTTCCCATTATTCCATTCCTCAGGGTTCTACAAAGATGTATCATGACCTTAGAGAAGTGTTTTGGTGGGAAGTCTTAAAACGGAACATAGCAAAATTTGTTGAAAAATGTCCTAATTGTCAACAAGTGAAAGCCAAACACCAAAAGTCAGGTGGTTTACTTCAAAAAATCAAAGTTCTAACTTGAAAGTGAGAAGATATTAATATGTATTTTATGGTAGGTTTTCCTTCAACACAAATGCAACATGACTCCGTATGGGTGGTTGTGGATAGGTTGATCAAATCCTCTAATTTTATTCCTTGCAAGTACACATACTCGGCTGAGGATTATGAAAGGATATTCATAGATGAGATTTTATGTTTCTATGGTGTTTTGTTATCCATCATATCAGATAGGGGTGTACATTTCCCATCTAGGTTTTGAAGGTCATTCCAAAAAAGGTTAGGTACCAAGGTAAACCTAAGCACCATTATTCATCCCCAAACCAATGGTGAAGCGGAGAGTGATATTTAAACCCTTGAGGATATGCTTAGATCTTGTATAATTGACTTCAAGGGGAATTGGGATAGACACTTGACATTGGTTGAAGTTTTCTACAACAATAGATACTATTATCTATATATATGGTTCCTTTTGAGGCCTTGTATGGTAGGAGATGTAGGTTTCCAATTGGATGGTTTGAAGTGGGAAGGTATTCACTTTTGGGTCCCGAATTGATTTATAAGACCTTGGAGAAGGTTCATATAATAATAAATTGCTTGAAAGTAGCCTATAGCCGTCAAAAGTCTTATGCTGACCATAAGAGAAGATACATAGAATTTTAAAAAGGGGATATTCAAAAAATTTCACCTATGAATGGAGTGATGAGTTTTTGCAAGAAAGGAAAGTTGAGTCCTCGTTA